>NC_054599.1:16416920-16740920 GCF_004785595.1 Juglans microcarpa x Juglans regia | reverse complement strand
TTTAGGCCTCATTTGGATAGTGAAGTGAGATGAGATGAGATGATTTTAGATAAAAGTTGAAAGTTTGTTAGAATATTATTTTTTTTAATATTATTATTGTTTTGGGATTTGAAAAAGTTGAATTATTTATTATATTTTGTGTAAAAATTTAAGAAAATTATAATGATAAGATGAGATGAGATTAAATCGTTTCTGTATCCAAATGAGGCTTAATAAAAATAAGACATTTTGGAACCTATAGTAAAATGAGTTACATATATATATATTTAACAGGTCTTAATTGAAACCCATGTGCTTTTTCTCATCTGGATCATCTTATATTCACAAGGGATTTTCTTTTTTTTTTTTTTTTCCTTTTTTGAGTAATAACTTATGAGCAAGGGTTATCTTCGGTCAGGATGTGGTGTAAAAGTGACTTTTATACCCTCCAATCACACACCACCACGTCATAATTCTACCAATTCTACCAAAACCAGGCTTGGAGTTTGAGGATTGTTGTGATTGATTGGAAGATTCTCTATTTTGGGTTAAAATATGGAAGATCGAGGATTCCCATACGCAATCTCAGATGTTTTGTTTCATTATTTGTCTTTCTTGTCTTGCTGTGATGACCCAACATTAGTTTAGAATGGAAAAAAAAAATCAAGGTCTCAAAAGGAAAAGAAGACATACAGGACAGCTTGCTTGTTTCAAAGAGGAATATTTAAATTAAATATGAAAAAATAATGATTAACATCCGAAAACATAGAATATAAAAAATAATGCCAACCACCATATCCATCAAAGTCAATATTCAGCAGTGTCTGCATGCCCATGCATGAAACCCGATTTTCAAAGTTACACACCCACTAGACCAAGACTTACAAAAACGTCCCACGTTTCACGCAATCTAAAAGCAGAATTTATGAATCGAACGAGTTAATAAAACTAGTGTCTGGGTCAAATTCGTGTTAATCTTAACTCAACTCATTTAATTAAACATGTCATTATATCAACTCTGATATATTTTTTTGTGTTAGTTTTGTGTTAGTTCTAAAACTACTGCCTATCTTTTTATTTGTATTTCCTACATTGTCTCTTATTGTAGTTTTTTATTTCTTTGTATTTATTGATCATTAGGTTATGTTTGGATACTGAGGTGATCGATCTGATAAGTTGAAATGTAAATAGTAATATTTTATAAATCTCATTGAGATATGTTTGAACGTAAATAAGTTGAGATATGACAACTTTTCTCATAGAAATTAGGTGGTGTCTTGAACACATGATTTACCCATGAAAGAAGGTAAAACTTAACTAATGCCGTGACATGCATGCCGAATGCTATAATAATAGGTTTGAGAAAGTCCTCTACATACAGCCATCATGAATTTCTGCATAGATAAATTAATGTGTAATCAATTTTGGGATTAATGTACCTGTAGTGATGAGTAATTCGTCCATTCTGCCAACTCTCCATCGATCCAATGGGGAGAAAACATGTAGTAGTGAAAAACGTGGTTGAGAATTTGGCTTTTAAATTTGGAGTATTTGTACACTCAAGTGACTGAATTTGTCAACCACGTTAGGGTCCCCATGAAAATAGAGAGAGAATATTGGATGTTAACTACTGAATATGAATTTATATCAGCTTTAAAAGTCATTAGTGAGAGAGATAGAGAGCCGAGAGCGGCGCTATACAGCGCATGTTGACTAAAAAAAAAAAAATCACATCTTTTAGAAATTAATTTTGCATATAAAAAAAAAAACTCACATTAGATTATACATCTATGAGATAAAATAATAATATTTTATTATTATTAATTTTTTTAAAATTATTCTTTTTTATATATTTTGTAATTAGCACCCACTATATTTATAAAATAATATTTGCATAGTAAATAATAAAATAATATTTGTAGAGTGAATAGTAAAATAACATTTATGGTTGGAGAGAAAAAAATAGTAAAATAAGATTTAGAGAGTGAATAGTACATCTTTAAATTTATAGAAATATTGTTCATAATTATGTAAATATGTATATGCATATGCAGATGCATAATCTAATGCAATCTAATTTAAAGTCATATTATGTAAATATGTAGATGCATAATCCAATATTAGTGCTCTAAGGGTCCTTTTGAAAGGACTTCTTGTTATTCAGTATTATTTTACTAATATTCTCATTATTATGTACAAATCATCTAAAATATTCTTAATATTCAAACCAAATCTTAAGCTTCAATTTCTAACTTTAATAGAAATATTATATATATATATATATATATGTAATCAATCCGTATCCAAAAAATACTATACTGTATTCAATTAAAACCATGTTGAAGAGTGGGTTTCCACTATAACAAATAAGGTTTTTTGGAATGAAAAGTTTCATCCCAAAATATATTTTGGGACGAAAAAAAAATATCACAAGGTCGTCCCAATAAAACTATCCCAAAAGGTATTTTGGGACGAAAATCACAAATTCATCCCAAAAGTATTTTTTAGAACGAAATAATATTTGGGATGAAATTGAGCTGGATTGTTCGATTGCGTTTGAACGGATTTTGTTTTTTGAGAAGATTTAAATTGGTCTTGGAAAGTCGTTTGAAAGACGTAAATAAGGGATTGTTCGAACGAGTACTTCATGGAGGGTCGATCGATATCAGTCTATTCGATTAAATACACATGAAGAAACGTTCGAACAAAAAAATTAATGATCAAACGCAAATAGTGAATTGTATGTTCAAATGCGTTCAAACGGTGCCAACCTTTTTAGCGTTCGAACTTTAACATGTGATGTTCGAACAGTTGTGTCTGATTTATATATGTTTGAACGTTTGATAAGGGTTCAAACGGTTATTATTTTAATGGACAATACTAATTTAAAATCAAATAGATATTTATATTTCAAAAATACATCACAAATTGTTCAATATTAATAAAATTAATCTAACAAGTTAGAACTAAATAAATAAAATACTAATAATACTAATAAAATTATCAGTACGTAATATATAATTGTTCAATATGCAAAAACATTTCTAACGAATTAATTGCTTGGAGGCCTGAATTGTTGCATAAACATCTGCATTTGAAGCTGCTTCTATTTTTGTTGCTCTTGCATTTGGAGTTGCATCTCTCTTTGTTGATCTTCTTGTTGTTTTATGCGCATTGATATGTCTGTTTGTTTCGTCAATTGAGCCTCTAACTCATGCTACTTTGCAATCAATTTTTCGATCATAAAATTTGCATTCTCTAACGCAATGGCAGTAGTGCTTGACATTGATGAAGAGTTTAAAGGCTTTACACAACAACCCAAACCCCTCGAATATCCTGACGTTGACTCAGAACTTGTGTAAAAATTTCAACATCACTTGTTGATGAATTATGATCTAATGTAGATTCAGCACGGGGGCAACTATTTTATCCTACACACAATATATAAAATTAATATTGACACAATAATTTAAATATGTTTAATTAAAATAAATTATAATACATATATAATTCTCACGAGCATCGGGATGAGTCCACTCTCTATTACTATTAATATGTGATGCAGCATATAATTTTGTCAGAGCATAATTGGTGTCTGAGTCTTTCTACAAGAGACATTATTGAGATATAAAGTCAATATTAAAAACAAACTATATAGAATAAAAAAATACATTAGCAATTTCTAAGAGAGGCGATGGAAAGATTTTGAGCCTGCATGATGATGAATCTTCAACTTCGATCTATTCGTTTTATTTATAGAACTTCGTTCCTGTATAGAAGTTGTAAAAGTTAGTAAGTGAAAATTACAAATATAACACATAAAGAATTCATTTAATTTATCTTATATAATGGATCCTCAAACATGTAGCAAAATTTTTCTCATTCTTCAGGTCGGACATCTTGAAAAAGATGCTGGCGTGCATCTTTCTTGTTCTGATACTTCTTGTAATGCTCGTAACATCTCGCCTTATACTTGTGGAATGCATTACACATCAGCTCTTCGACAGTCCTATGCTCATCTCTTCGACCAAAATTTAGTTGAAAATCATTATTGAAAAAGTATATGTACAAAGATATTATCATTTAGAATATTAAATAATATCAATATAAATTTATTATTTAAATATTACATACCAAACAACGCTTTTTTATAAACTCTTTCACATCTTGCAGGATTTTATGCCATAAACTCATAGCCAAAGGTGCATAAGTCCATATAAGAGCACCCAGATGCGATGCAAGCCAAACTACTTGTTGTCCCTCACCTCCGGTATGTTTGTCAAGAATGTTAACTTTAATCTTACCTACTTTACGATATCTCCAAAGTCACGCCTCTAGTAGTGCCTCGTCCGTGACGAGATTGTACTTATCCATAAAATAATATTAGTTATTTACCTTGTATCAATTATTATATATCTTAATTGAAAAAATGAGTATTAACTATTTACCTTGTTCCGTAGAGTCAGTCTCTAATGATGAGTCAGACGGAGAGTTAGGAACAAGTGGAGATAGGTTGCGAGCTTCCTTCCTCTTTGGTGGTATAATTGTGAGATACTGTATAATGTGAACACAAAATCCGGTCAATCATCTGTATCAATTTCATCTATAGATTCGCTCTCATCATCTGTGTATACTTCAAATGACTCAACACTTTGATCAACTGTCGCCTCAACTATTTCAGCCTCAATATCTTCCCTATGTAATGAGATCATTTCATATTGGCTCAAATCTACAAATAAGTTAAAGGCAGGTTGACTATCCTGTTATGCTTCTTGAGTAAAGGGATAATCTTCTTCTTCATCTTGTCCCTCCGCCTCAGGGATAACGTTATAAATATTTTTAGGAGAAAAATTTTGTACTACTTGCCATTGATTTCCTAACTGAAGATCGTCTAAATAGAATACTTGATATGCTTGGGAAGCCAAAATAAAAGATCATCTTCATACCATTTTTTTGATATATTAATACTCAGAAAATATTCATCCTGACATTTTCCCCTTCGAGGATTGCTTAAATCCCACCAACCACACTTAAATATATAAACCACAAGCTCCCTCACATATCTCATTCCAATTATATCTACGATAACTCCACAGAAATTAACATTGTCTCTATCATGACTCCCTTCGACAAGGACACTACTATTTTGTATTTTCCTATAAAGTTTTTGATCAATTGTATGATTGATACCTACTTACTCGAGAAATATATGTAAAATATCAAATAGCGCATCTCGAGGGGCCACACGCTAGTGCATATAGTTCATCTGATATATCGTTCAGATTACTCGCATGCATTTTGTACAAAACTACATATTAAATAAAGTATAAGCATTCAACCATTAACAATTCTCTCTATTTTAATATGTTAGTCCAAAATTGCATCTGTATTAATGTCATTACCCGTTGTTTGAACCATCTCGGGATCTCTTGTTCATATCTCTAGTTTATATCATTTACTCTCAATTCTTTAAACACATTAATATGATCACTGAAATTAAAAATTACCAAAAATAAGTATATTAGTATAATTGTTTAATAAGTGAATTCAATGATTAATTAACAATTAATTTGAACTTACTTCAAGTGACTCTTTATCTCTGAAAAATTATTTAGCATGTACCATTGAGCTTTCTCGAACTCCCTTTTACACAAATCATAACTACGATGAGCACCAAGTTGACATACTTGTTGAAAAAATACAAAAAATTCGTTTTGTTTTCTTGCTTGGTTAATATCAAAGTTTCTTTCTAGCTGATCAAACCTTGTGTCAAAGCCGTGAAAGTATTTGGAACAAAATGTATGCCACTCATTATCAATATATGTTTCTACAATTGATCCTTCTAGACGAACCTTATTACCCACTGTGGGTTTCTACTTTCCAAGAAACTGCTCAATAGGATACATCCACCTATACTGGACTGGTCCTACAAGTCGAGCCTCACATGACAAATGAATGGCTAAGTTAACCATGATATCGAAAAATGACGGTAGGTAAATACTCTCCAACTTATATAATATTAGTGCAATTTCTCGTTCCATACGATCCAAAACTTCTACATTCAACGTTCTAGCATATAAATATTTAAAAAATATACCCAACTCAATTAACGCAACCTGCACATCTCTAGTCAAGAACCCACGGATACCAACAAGCAAGATACGTTGTAAAAATATATGACAATCATGACTTTTTAGTCTAGCAATTTTTCAGTCATTTGTTCGCACACACCTTGTTAGATTCGAGGCATACCCGTCCTGTAATTTAATCTTCTGTAACCACTCACAAAATGTAACATTTTCGTTCATTGACAATGTATACCACCCAATTGGCATGTAAACAGACAAACCACTTTGTTGCAAGTGCATTTCAGGTCTAATTCTCAACTACTTTAAATATTTTCGTGAGTTTATATTATCTTTCGTTTTACCTTCAATTGATATCAACATTCCTAACACGGACTCACATATATTTTCTTTCAATATGTATAACATCGAGATTATGCCGTAATTTTAACGTCGACCAATATGAGAGTTTAAAAAATATACTCTTCTCTGTCCAATTCAACTCATTTGTACTTCGTTTTCTCTTCCGTTTTTTTTTTTTTTTTACCAAAATCATTACTTCCAACATCTACAAATTGTGTAATAACATCTTCGCTAGACAAGAATGGTGAAGGGTGCCCCAATTCAACAGTGTCATCAAACATCCTATCATTTCCACAACATTTATGGTTACGAAGTAAAAATCGACGATGACTCATGAAACATAGTTTTTTCTCATACATAAGCCATTCAAATTGGGTATTTTTGTTATAAGTCGGACATGTCATTTTTCCCTTAGTGTTCCAACCTAACAAATTTTCATAAACAGGAAAATTATTTATTGTCTCTAACACTGCAGCATGCATCTTGAACGGCTTGCATGTTGATCAATCAATTGTTAAGACCTCATTCTCCCACAAATCTTTCAATTTTGCTATCAGTGGCTGCAAGTGTATGTCTATATTATTTCTCCGTGATCTCGAACCTGGAATGAGCAAATTCATCATGAAATATGGATCTTTCATACACTTCTATGGTGGTGGATTGTACAGCATAAGTACAACTGGCCAAGTACTATGACTAGTACTCATGTTCTCAAACGAATTAAATCCATCTGTTGCTAACCCACGTCGAATATTACGAGATTTTTCAGCAAACCATGAGTGTTTCAAGTCAAATTCCTTCCAAACTTTTGAGTCTATAGGATGTGACAAAACATTATCATTCTTAACTTTAGATGATAAGTGTCATGTTATATCCACAGCCGTTAAACGTGACATAAATAATCGTTATAATCTATGTATCAATGGAAAGTGACGTATAATCTTTCGCGACATATTCTGCTTCTCAGTTGTCCATCTTGATTCATGGCAAATGAGGCACTCGTTCAACTGCTCATTCTCTTGCCAAAATAACACAATTATTCTTATATGCATGTATTACATTGTAATCAAACTCAGATCCTCTTTTCAACTGTTTTGCTTTGTAAAAGCTGTGGGGTAAAATATTGTCTGATGGAAGTGCCTCTTTAACAGCTCGAGCAACATAGTGAAAGTCTTAATAAATATTCGGTACATGGATTTTATATAAAGCAATTTAACTGTAAATGAAAAATTATTGTGCCTTTTACACCCTGGATATAATTTACGCTTTGAATCATTCCACAAGCGGGTAAAAGTGTTATGGCACAGATCATTTGAATTTGATGGATCTATTCCACTTTCTTCCATAAACATTCTCGCACCAATGTCGCCCAACATTTGCTCCATATCCTCTTCAGGATCTTCACCAACAACCTTAAAATGTACATTTTCATCGATGTCTCTTCTTCATCTCGAAGTTTGAATGACGTTAGATATGGTTCTTCATGTAAGACCCAATCGGTACAACCTTAGTCAATATTTTTGACAAACAGATGCTCTCTCACCAATTCTATTTTATGAGAACGCAAATTTTTGAAAAGTCGGCATGGGCATATAATACGATTGTCACTACCAATTGTACAGGATACGAACTCCAAAAATTTTTTAACTCCTTTAACATATACATTATAATTATCATCCAACCGATCTCTAACTCACATCCAACTCTTATCCATGTCTAATATCCTATTGTAAATAGTCATGTGCATAACAAACAATCAATTATCTAACATATTGTGCAATTTTTTCATTTCACCGGGTAGTTGGTCATATCTCATTCGGGATTGTAAGATCATAATCGTCAACCTACCAACTATTATCTGTCACATCCAACAAAATTTCGGCAGTATCTCCCATAGTTCTACAAATATGTTCGTTTGGTCGTGCACACCGATGAGTAATACATCGATACACATCATCAAAACTACATATCCAGAAAACAATAAGGTTGGATGCAACAAATATAATTTGATAGTTTGCGAGAATACTTACAATCTCAAATTGTCCATTCTGGACAATTAAAGAATTATCAATTAACCGTTCAATATGATTGATAATTCTCAAATGGATCTAAAGTTTATTTCAATACGAGAATACAAGATGATACGAGAATAGAAGATACAAGAATCTACAAATATTAATTATGTACTTTAATTCATAGCTTAGTAATAAACAGTTGTGTAAGCAACCTCAAATAAAGAGTTAGGTATCAAGTCAGTTATATTTGCTTATAAGTATATTAGTATTATTAAAAAAAGTAAAATGGCATAACGCCTTAGTACGGATTTGGATATCCTAGGGTTTTTATCCAAACTCTACAATGTAGAGTGTGAAAGAGATTGATACATAAAGTGAGTTTCACAATATTTATTATTATTCAAGTGAATTTCTCGAGTATTATTAAATATTTAATAAATATCGTTTGATTTACTTTATGTTTTTATCTCTCTCGTTCTACGTTCTAGAGTTCCGAAATTCTAAGAGATTCAAACTCCAACTACTACATAAAAAAATAAAAAAGAGAGAGATTGAACATAACAAACTGAAAACAAAAAAATGATTTTCTAAGTTGGTGCCATAATAGGAAGGCAACAGATTGACTGCATTAATCATACCGTACATATTATTAAATTGTTAAAATAATTTTATCTAATTAAGGAAATTCTAAATACAAGAAGAGGGTGAGAGAACCAAACAAGAACTCATTATAAGAGACTTAGGCTTCGTTTAGATTCGGAAAGCGTTTCATCTCATCTTATCCCATCTCAACAAGTTTTTCAAATTCTCACACAAAATATAATAAACAATTTAACTTTTTCAAATCTCAAAATAATAATAATATTAAAAAATAAGATTATAATAATATTATTTTCAACTTTTATCTTTCATTTAAAACCAACTCATCTTATTTATGAATCCAAACATGCTCCCGTTGCGTTTGAGTAGTAAGGTATTATTAGGTATTCTGTGAATAATAGTGAAAAAGTAATGATATAATATTGAATAATAGTGATAGTAATAATAAAATAATGAATAGTGGTGAGATATTATGAAAATACCCATTCTCAATACCCAAACTAGTGCAGACAAATAACTAAAAAAGGGCAATGGATCGAATAAATTGGATCTAGGTCCAATTCTTTGGCTTTGTCAAGGAGGGTCGCTGAAGCAGTTTGCATAGTGTAACCCATGTACTATCTGGATTCAATTTGAATGCTCATTTTTATTATCATATTCTCATCATTTCATGATGTTGTATTAAATTATAAGAAACTATTTATTATGTTTCATTTGTGGGCCTACCATTTAATGTCACATCAAGGAATGTTGAGAGGATAATGATAAATAGATTTTTCCTTTAAAATCACATCAAATAAAGGAGCACTGCAGCTTGTTGTTCCAATGTTTTCAATTGAGATCTCTCTATCTTTTACCTCTAGACAATTGGTTATGAGAAAAGGAACATATATAGTTAGTGTAAAGGATAATACTATAAGCAACAATGTTAATCATGTTTGCTCATCACGTCTAGAAGATAAAGATCATTTGGAGAAAAGCCAATTGGAGAAGGATAAATTGCAACTAGAGTTAGTAGTCAAGTAATTGTCATCTATTGTACTACTATGGTCTTTCCCAATTATGTTTTGGAGTCTAAGTCAATAACTATGTATTTGATAACAGTTTATAAATAAATGATCAAGGCTCCACTAAGAAGTTGAGGAAAATTATTATGTCATATTCAGATTCTCAACATGGTATCAAGAGCCAGGAATTTTTTTTCCTGTCCTTTACATGGTAAACCCTCCTTCTCCTTCCTCTGATCTCATGTTGTTTTTCCTATTTTCCTCACCCACCCATTCTTTTCTTCAAACACGTTGTCTATATTATCTTCTACTCCTCTTTTCAATTTTATCACAGTAAACTCACCCATGAATATTACTTATTATGGAAGGCACAAGTTGTCCCTTACCTTAAGGGTCTCCACCTCTTGAGTATGTTGATGGCCCCAATACATGTCCATCTCAAGTCATCATCACACCCACAAATCACACAATTCCCAATTCAACTTACACGCAATGGATGCTGGAAGATTAGCTAATTCTCAATGCCCTAAACTCACTAGTGCTATTTGAGCCAGTGCTTACCCATATCACCATATGTCTAATATCTCAGCAAGTCTGGATTACACTGGAGTTCACATCCACCTTTTGGGCTCTATCGATGAATCTGCACTACCAACTTGCAACGCTCAAGAAGGGTAATTCTTCCATTTCATATTATTTTCACAAATTCACCAATTTGGCCTATTCGCTTGCTGCTACTGATCAGCCTCTAAATAATTTTGAATTGGTCTCCTTTTTGTTGGCTAAACTTGCCCCTGAGTATGACTCATTTGTCACCTCGGTTACCATTCAGTTGAACCTATCTCACTTGAGGATCAATACGATCACATGCTTGTTCATGACCTTCAACTTGAACACCACCAACCATCTGTTGGTCTCTCATCTGCAGATGAAAACTTTAGTTCTCAGAATGGAAACTATTGTGGAGGACGTAGTGGATGTTCTCCTACTCCTAGTGGTCATGGTGCTCCCTTTAACCAAAATCGCTATGTCCAAGGACGGGGGCGTGGCCATGATAGCCCATCCTCTTCCAACTCACAACAACCCATTTGTCAAGGTTGTAATCGAGCCGGCCACACTGCTCTTCGATGCTACCATAGATTTGATGAGACCTATCATATGAGACCGCCCCTACAATGCAAGCTTATTTCTCCACCCTGTTCGCAATAAGCAGATGGAAATTGGTAACCAAACTCTGGGGTTTCACACCATGTCACACCTAATTTGGCCAATCTAAATATCAAGATGGAAGAGTACGGTGGTTCAAATCAGATTCATATCAATAATGTCTTAGGTTTTCCCTTTAAACATTTTGGCACAACCAACCTCTCTACAGCCGAACTTTCCTTTCTCCTACATAATGTTCTTCATGTACCCTCTCTTACCAAGAATTTACAATCTATTCAGAAATTTACAGGTCACACTAACACCTTCTTTGAATCCCATCCTACTTTTTTTTTAAAGCATCAAGCCACATAGAAAACTCTATCATGTAGGCTGAGTAAAAATGGGCTTTACATCTTCCTTCATCACTGAATGATCATTATCCCTCTGTCCTTGTTGGTGAACGGACCTTTTTCTCTAACTAGTACTCATGTCTTGGTCATTCAGCTCTCAAAGTCGTTCGTCGTGTGCTCTCTCAATTTTCTCTAGCTATCTCTTTAGATAGTCATAGTTTTTCTTGTTCTGCTTATCTTAGTGCTAAGAGTAAACAACTACCTGTTCTGAGTCTTATAATCGTGCTTCGGCACCTCTAGATTTAATTTTTAGTGATGTCTAAGGCTCGTCTCCCATTATCTTTAATAAAGATTTTCGTTATCATGTTTCCTTTTTGGATTCTTATAACAGATTGACATGAAATTACCAAAATTATTGCAAAAGTGATGTAAAAAATATTTTTCTTTAATTTCGACATATGTGAAACATTTCTTCAATCATAAAATTAAATCGCTTTAATCTGATTGAGGTGGTGAATATTGTCCCCTATCCACCTTGCTTGCCTCACCAATTGCCTTTCTTCACTTTAATCTGATTGGAGTGGTGAATACTATCCCCTACCCACCTTGCTTGCCTCACTTGGCCTCACCAATTTCTTTTCTTATCCATATATGCATTCAACAAAATAGCTTCATTGAAACGAGGCTTGCTCTTTTACATCACCATTCTTAATAGTCTACTACCTCATAAATTGCATGCCCACTCCTCTCCTCCATAACACCTCACCATTTCAAAAACTTCTTCAAACCTCTCCTTACCACTCTATCCTACGTCTTTGGTTGCACTTGTTGGCCAAATCTTAGGCCTTACAACTATCACAAACTTCAACCTCACTCACTCGTTGTGTGTTTCTTGGCTACAACTTAAAACATAAAGGATATAAATGCTTTGACCCTCAAACTGGTAAAACATTTATGTCTCGTGATGTACAATTTGAAGAGTCTCTGTTTCCATTTTAGTCCATTCTCCAAACCTCCCCTTCCTCCAATCAAAACTCGACCCCATATGCTAACTTCATTCCCTAGTTATGGTCCATTCCTCAAGCTGAGCCTAGTTCAGCAATTTTTCCCATGCTAGCCCAACACAATGACATACCACCCAGCCCAATTACTTCAGCTCTCTCACCTATAATAACTCAACCCTCTAGTTCTTCTCCCTCACCAGTCACCCTTTTGGTACTGAACCTACCAACCCTCCTCCAACCCACCACCACATGATAACCATATAAAAAAACCTCATTTCTAAACCCAAAACCTACATCAATGGCATCAATCATTACCTTCTTCCCAAAGCTCTTAATGTCGACCTCAATGTCTCAGATGTCGAACCCATCTGCTACTCTTTTGCTGCCAAATCGCATGAGCGGCATGCTACCACGAATGCCGAATTTGATGCACTATTGAAAAATGGAACTTGGCCTCTAATTCCACCCGATGCTGCCCAAAATGTTATTTGATCAAAATGGGTGTTTCGCATAAAAAACAAAGCAAATAGTGAAACTGGATGATTCAAAGCCAGATTGGTGGCCAAGGGGTTCCTAAAAAAATATGGAGTTGATTACTCGAAAACATATAGTCCAATTGTAAAACCCACCATGATACGTCTTATTTTGTCCATTGTTCTTTCTCATGGATGGTCTGTCAGGCAAATTGATGTACAAAATACATTTTTGCACGACACTCTATCAAAGAAGGCATACATGTCTCAACCCTCTGGTTTCAGCACCCACAATTCCCTAATAACGTTTGCGAATTTCACAAAGCTCTCTATATGGATTATAACAGGCTCCCCGAGATTTGTTTTTAAGTTTAAGCAGTCAGTTAATTCAACTTGGTTTCCATGGTTCTAAATACGACACTTCATTATTCATTCGCACTATGAACAACATTGCAGTATTTTAATTTATGTTGATGATATTCTTATTACTAGTTCAAATCAGTCTATTGTTGATGTTCAGATAACTGGTTTACAAGCTGATTTTGCACTTAAAGATTTAGGTTCCCTAAATTTTTTTCTAGGCATTGAGGATGTAGCCAACAATGGTGGCATTCTTTTATCTCAGTCTTGCTATATTCTAGATATTGTTCATCGAACAAAAATGATTGAGGCTAAACCTGTGAGTACACCTATGGTCGCTTCAACCAGTGTATTTGTTTTTTAGGGGGAAGCATTCTTAGATCCCAATCTATATAGAAGCATTGTTGGTGCCTTGCAATACTTGTCTATCACACGCCCAGACATTGCTTTCACTGTGAATAAGCTAAACTCTCAGCTCATGCATAGCCCAAAACTTCCTCATTGGCAATTGGTTAAATGTGTGCAATGCTATCTTAGGTAAACAATCCATTTTGGACTTCAATTGCATCGCTCCAATTCTAATTTGATTTAAGCATTTTTTTATACTAATTAGGCGGGTTCTCGTGATGATAGGCGATCTATTGATGGTTTTTGCATTTACTTGGATAAAAATATTGTCTCGTGGAGTTGTAAAAAGCAAGCAACTGTAGCCCGCTCAAGCACTGGTCAAAATACAAAGATGTTGCAAACACAGCTGCTAAACTCCAATGGCTGACATCCTTGCTCAAAGAACTTGAAATATTTGTGCCCAAGTCTCTCATTCTTTGGTGTGACAATATTGGGCAATGTATCTCTCAGCAAATCATGTTTTCCACACTCAAATGAAACATATTAAAATTGATTTCCACTTTGTACTTGATATGGTCTCCTGCAAACTTATTGACATTCAATTTATTTCCACCATTAGTTAACAAATATCTTTATTAAGCCTTTGCCTACAACTCGATTTATCTCAATTCGAGACAATCTCAATGTTGTGTCCACAACCTTGTGCTTGCGGGGGCATGTAAATGATAATACTCTAAGCAGCAATTGTTAATCACGTTTGCTCATCACATCTGGAAGATAAAGATCATTTGGAGAAAAGTCTGTTGGAGAAGGATAAATTGCAGCTAGAGTCAGTAGTGAAGTAGTTATCATTTATAGTATTGTTATGGTCTTTCCCGATTATGTTTTGGAGTCCTAGTCAATAACTATGTATTTGATAATAGTTTATAAATAAATGATCAAGACTCCACCGAGAAGGTGAGCAAAACTATTATGCCATATTCAGATTCTCAACAATTTGGATAATAAAAATCGAACGGTCTATATCTGTGGCAGCACACTAAGAAGACTTGCAACAGTACTACTAGCATAGGACTCATGTGATGGCTACTACTTGTAGAGCTCACGCGTTGATGAGGATGAGTTTGGTTATGGAAGATCTAGAGTTGGGAAATGAAGTTAGTCATACTTTGTGTGTGGTGTTTGGTGGATCGGATACATGGTGACACTTTTAGTCGGTTCTTGAAGTTTGATAGCAAAGAAGAGCACGATGGTGTGGCACATCGATCAAGATTGCAGCATTCATATCAGTGCATGGTTGGAAGGCAATATATTGAATATATTCTGACCTAGAGGAAATAAAGAGAAAAAAATTATGAACAAGGGTTTGAGGGAAGATAGGGAGAGAGAGAAAAGGAGAAGGGAGGAAGAGCAAAATAGATTGAAGATTTATGTACTCAAGGCTATTCAACTCATAGGCTTTGATTTCTAGGCACCATGTGCTGAATGTAAGAACGATTGAATGAAAATGAAACGATCAAACCATCAAGATTGAGATATTTTCTAATTTTATACTCAAATTAGATAATTCAATTATAAAAGATATAGACATAATATATAAATAAATATCACATATGCAATATTAAATACTATATAATATTTCAATTCAAATAAGAATTTGGAGACTCAATCCAGCTTTATGACTCCTAATTATATGATTTATTTCCAATTGATCAAGACCTTCAACTATTGTTTTCTTTTTGGTTTCCATTTCTTGGTTTTGTAGCTGTTTATAAGCTCTTTTTAATACCACCTACCTCCAATATGTTTAGCTTTTATGCATATTTTGAATGCAAGTTGTTTCCTTTTCTTGGTTGGAAAGTTATTTTTCTCCACCTACTTCATCCGATGATGCAAGGTCCAAGATATTCGTGACACAATTCTCATTCTCATGGTGTAATATTTTGTCGCAATAATTTTTTTTAAAAAAAGAAAAATAATATTTATAATTTTAGGACGTGTAAATCTCGCACATTTATTTTGAAAAAAATAAATAAATCTGATATCTATATAAAAAAATTATTTACACACTTTAAAATTATATCTAATATTACTTACTCATTTTTTTTTTTTTTAATCCTATTGCAATCGATGTTTTAGAGCGATCCAATTGATGGGTATGGATTGCTTTATTCTTGATGATGACTACTTTATTGACGGCCATTTATGCGACCGGATCAGTTTTTTCAAATATTATTTCTTTATTTATGTATCTTGAGGTGTTTGTTGAAGTCGTTTTCTTTCCAAATATTAAAATATTATATTGACTGCTGAAAAAAAAAAAAAGAACTCCAAATATCCTCCGTATAGTTTTCTTAGATGAAACAAATATTTTAGCAGACTTTAAGGTTCCCACTATTGGACCTTAGCGAACGTGGACTTTTAATTAACAATTACAGTGTAAAATTAACAAAACAAAATATGTAAAATATTTGTCGTGGTTGGAATTTAGATAAAAAAAGTGTTACAAAATAAATTTACAAACTGACGTAATTTTATATGATTCGTTACATTTATTTTATGATAAAAACAACTTTACAATCTGTTGTATTGTATTAATTTATGTAATTTTGTGATTTATTTTTATGTAATTTTTTTGTAATTAAAGTATTTTTTAAAAATATAATTATTTTATTATTTTTATACTCTTTAATAAAATAGATTTTAAAATTTAAATAAATTTGGAAGAAAATTATTAAATTATTAAATAATTATGAGAAAATTGTGAAAATAAATATTGTTTTTATCATTTTTTGTGGTAGAAAGTTGAAAGAGTTGGTCCAAGGCGGGGTAGGTAGGTTACGCGCGAATGTGTAAACGACTGCACTCCCTCGGCAACTATAAATAAACGAAGTCATGGATTCAGGGATCAGAGTATCAGACAGGTGTGGAAACAAGAAGCCCTGCGTTCTCTGCTTCTCGTTTCAACGGTACTTTTTCAAGTGTCTGGCTCTCTCTGCTTTCCTTCGTTTACTGCTCCATGCTTGTTTGTTTGTGTGATTTTCATGTTTGTGTTAATTCCCAAATGATCTTATCCTTTGAGATCTGTTTTGTGTGTTATGATCTAAATATGAAGTTGGTGTTGACGGCTTAGTTTGGCTTTTGTGGATTAATATACAGGTTAAGAAATGGCACGCAAGAAGATCAGAGAGTACGACTCCAAGAGATTGTTGAAGGAGCATTTCAAGAGGCTTTTCGGCAGAGAACTACCGATTAAATCTGCACAAGTGAGTTGCGGACTGGCTTTATATGCGACCTTCTTTTGTATTGTCCCGCCTGAATTATATGGAATTCATTACCAGATGATGTTTGGGGGAAAATGTCCTGCTCAATGATTTGTTTTTTAAATCATGAATATACAAATTTTTTCATTAATTCTTTACGTTATTGAAATTTGAGGAGTTGTTTCTTCTAATTTTTATGCCTCAGGTCACTCAAGCAACTGATTTCAATGAGCTAGCGAAGAAGGAACCTTGGCTTTTGTCGACGAAACTGGTTGTCAAACCTGATATGCTGTTCGGAAAGCGTGGGAAGAGCGGTTTAGTTGCCTTGAATCTAGATTTGGCACAAGTTGCTTCCTTCGTCAAGGAGCGTCTTGGCAAAGAGGTGTTTACTTTTCCCACTAACTCTCCTCCTAATGGATAATTCGAACCATCTACATGGCATAATTTAATTTAAAAGATAATTTTAAAATTTGAATTTTACAAGTCAAATTATGTCATGTGAATGGTATAATTTGATTAATTATGTTATATGAACTATTTACTCGTCAATTAGTCCAAGTCCTTTTAACCATTTGAGCGTCTTTCATAAATTTATGCAACGAATTCAGGATCTTTTATTCATGAGGGTTTCTCATGAGGGGCTAGTACTGAAACGAAATTAATGTACTGAAACGAAACTCATATCTATTTTGTACTGACATAATGTGTATAAAAGAAAAGGATATTTATCAATTCCTCAACATCTTTCCTTCCTATTTCAACTTAATTCAAATATCAACATAGAAGAACACTACATTTTTTAAGGTCTTGAAACCCGTCTATTAGTGAATTTTTATTACATTTCGTAACAATTTTTCTTTGTATGAGATCAAGGTGGTAAAAAACTCATTTCTTTTGAATGAATTATTAATAGATACTTCTAAAGTTTTAAGAAAAACTATTGACTTTCCGAAATTAATAGATTAAATATATTCTTAGCTCTACGATAAAGTAGTCATCATGATTCATGAAGTTCTAAGGAAGGAAAAGGTTTTCTCTAGAAAAACAAAACTTTGAAATATATCTATCCAGTAGTGAAAAGGAAAAAACAAGAAAAGGGTCACATTTCTAATACACCCAAACATGAAAGATGATTCAATTCTTAATTTTTGTCACCTCTTTTAATTATTTAAATGAGCTGTGGGTTTTCAAAGCAAATAGGCTTGGGATATTTTTTTGGGACCAAGCCTAATTTTGATAGGGGCCAGGCTTAAATTTTAGTCATGTGTATATTTAAAATACAAATAATATTAATTTGTATCCAAGATTTATTATATTATCAAAACAACAAAACCATGGCCCCCCTAGCCCCCTGGTCCTGTCTCTGAATTTATCTGTATTTTGTTTACAGGTGGAGATGGGTGGATGCAGAGGACCTATAACAACATTTATTGTGGAACCTTTCATCCCACACAAGGAAGAGTTTTACCTCAACATCGTCTCAGAGCGGCTTGGGAACAGCTTAAGCTTTTCAGAATGCGGAGGAATTGACATAGAAGAGAACTGGGATAAGGTACTTATCACAATTCAGCACTCAAAAGTACTTCTAAAAAATGTTCTAAATTGTTATATGTCTTTGCGTCTTACACTGTTTCATCCTTAGAGTTTCATAATTTAGAAATGAATGTATGTACTTTTTCCAGGTTAAGACTATATTTGTCCCAACAGGAGTGTCTCTTACCTCAGAATTATGTGCTCCACTCGTTGCAACCCTTCCTTTGGAGGTAATTTCAGTAGATGATTCTATTCAATTCAGGGTCAGAACCATGTCTATCTTGAATTATTCTTACTGCTTTGGACACTAGTATTAGCTCCACTGAAATTTTATTGACAAATTTGTTTTGGCATCCAGACCAGGGTAGAGATTGAGGAGTTTATCACAAGTGTGTTTGCACTATTTCAAGGTAAAATACAAATATTTTGCAGATCAATAGTATCCTATATTTTTTAGTATGAAATTTATCAGCCTATGAACTCTGGAGTTAACATTTTAAGTTTTTATGGGCAGACCTGGACTTTACTTTCCTAGAGATGAACCCTTTCACATTGGTCGATGGAAAGCCTTATCCTTTAGATATGAGAGGCGAGTTGGATGATACTGCTGCTTTCAAGAACTTCAAGAAGTATGTTCCATTTTCTTTGTTACTTTTTCTGTTCGCTCTTAATCTCGTCATAGAACAAAACATATATTGCAAATTAATACTTACAGTGCACAGCTTCCCACCTTTCTTCTCATCATGCATGACCTGATTTTGCAGGTGGGGAAATATTGAATTTCCAATGCCATTTGGAAGAGTTATGAGTCTTACGGAGAGCTTTATTCATGGACTAGATGAAAAGGTAGGACTGATGACGTAGATCTGTATCTTACATCTGTTTCCACCAACTAATCATCTTGTCGTGAGGAAAATTCAAAGAAAATATTTTTTTCTTTTATTCATCTCTATTTCTTCACGAATCTTGGGATTTTTATCCATTGATAAAACTGTCTGCTGCTATAACGCTTCGATAAAAAATCCAGAAACGTGTTGATCCTAACTAATAAGGCATTTCTAGTCATCCTGGCCTTTGGAGTTTTCACTCTTTCAATATCTCTCTATTGTCTTTATTCGTATTGATTGTTTTCATGACACCTCAGTGAATCGAATAGCTAGCTTTTGTTATGAGAATTTTCGTAAGTTCATTAATTAATTAATTTTTGTATGCTTGCAGACAAGTGCATCATTGAAATTCACAGTTTTAAACCCAAAGGGAAGAATTTGGACTATGGTAGCTGGAGGAGGCGCTAGTGTCATCTACGCAGATACAGTATGGTTCTCATTGTTTAGAACTAGAACTCAGTATTTTCATTTTCATTTTTTTTCTCTTCACCTTGTCATAAATTTCTTATGCGCTGATTGTTATGGCTTAATCCAGGTTGGAGATCTTGGCTATGCTTCTGAGCTTGGAAACTATGCAGAATATAGTGGAGCCCCCAAGGAAGAGGAAGTTTTACAGTATGCCAGAGTTGTAATTGATGTAAGGATCTACCAGCTACTCTTTTCAGTGTTTTGTCACTATGTCAAATGGAAAAATAAGAACAAAAAAAAAAAAAAAAAAATGTAAACCTGAGCTTGTCATTGACCTGATTAATCCCCCACCTAATTTTCCTTGAAGATGTCGTGACAATGAAATTATTATCATGTACGCCTTAGGAATTTCATTTTTATCTTCCCTTTTGGCTCTCCAAATAATCTCATCATTCCTCTACAGTGTGCAACTTCTGATCCCGATGGCCGTAAGAGAGCCCTTGTAGTTGGAGGAGGAATAGCTAACTTTACTGATGTTGCTGCCACATTTAATGGCATAATCCGTGCCTTGAAGGAGAAGGTGAGCTTAACCTAAATAAACTTGGCTTAGTTTCACTCTAATACTGTGCCTATAGTATGACTAATTGATTATGGAATGTTAACAAATCAGGAATCAAAACTTAAGGCAGCAAGGATGCACATTTATGTGAGGAGAGGGGGTCCCAACTACCAGAGCGGCCTTGCTAAAATGCGGGCAATTGGACACCAGATTGGCATCCCAATAGAGGTACTAATATTGAACAGAAAAACATGAAACTTGAAAGCTTGACAGTATATTAGCATATCTGGAAAAGTGTCTCCTCTAAAATGCCTTTGTTCATATTTTCTCTCATAGGTTTACGGCCCCGACGCAACAATGACCGGAATATGCAAACAGGCAATCGAATGTATCACTGCAGCTGCATAATCAATTCAATTCTTGCCTGTTATATTTTAATTTCCATTCTTGTGACAAGTTTCAGTTGTTGTTTAAAATCTTCCTTCCAATTGTACCAGAAACCTTAGAAAAAAAAAATGTGATTTCACATGCTAATAGGCCAAAAATAATGGTGTCCGAAATTGTAGATGTAATGCATTACCATAATAAAGAGCTTAACCACATTTCCGATTCTCATGGGTTACTACATATATCTTCCAAGCAAGAGTGAATTTAGAAGAATAGCTCTCTTCACTTCACTTTGGAGATAAAAGGGAAATCTTGATTTTTGCAGATCACTATGCCTTGAAAGAGGATTTTCCGGCTAGGAAGACCATTTCCCACTTATACCAAGACATCAATTTCCAATCTTTTTGTAAAGATCTTCAAACGTTATCTAAATGTGGACCATGTCTTAATTTGAACTCTCCGAAACCCAATCCAAGATTTCAGACGCACTACCGTATTAAGTGTTGCAATATTTTTTACCCTTGTGAAGAGCCGAAGCATTTTGGACCCAAAATCAGGCCGTACTACTAGAATTTCTTGGGCTTGCAATCGGAATAGGTCATGAAAAGGTCTGTGAACAACAATATTGTTGATGTAGGGTTTGCGCGACATAAAATTTTTATCTGATCTCATTTTATCTCATCCTATCTTATTCTCAAACCTAATTTAAATACAAAATTTTTAAACTAATCATTATAACTTTTTCAAACTTTCAAATAAAAAATAGAAAACAATTCCAACTTTTTTAAATTCTCAAACAAAAATAATATTATAAAACTATATTATTACAATATTTTAATTTTATAATATTTTTTATTCAATTTTTTCTCTCTTTTCCTAAGATCTAAAAAATACTCAACTCAAACTATCTCACTACTATTCATAAATTATCTTATTACTATTTACAAAATTTTTATTTTATCTTACTCTCCAAACAAGCATGAAGGATTTAAGAAGGAAAAAAAAAAGTAATAGCTTTAATGCACAGGTAATGATTCTAAGTAAAGCTAGGGATAGGGGTGTGAGTCGAAGCTGGATTTTTTTTTTTTTTTTTTTTTTTTTGGGTTCAATCTGGAGTCCAAAAATCCAAGTGAATTTAGGTGAATCACAGCGGTTATCTATCTGGATCCAGTTATTTAACTGGTTATCCGTATTCGAGTATTTTTTTTTTCTTTAAACATAATTTCTTTTTGCAAAACGACATCGTTTTTTAACATTCAAAATGACTTCGTTTTGCATATACAAAAACTAGAGTTAAAAAAAAAAATGTAAAGTTAAAACTGGATACTAGTTATAACCCCAGACACCTACCCGAGTTGTAACCGGTTTTACCAGGGCGGGTATCCACCCAATTTTAAAAAATCAGATCCGTATAATTCCGGATATCCAGATCCGTATCCGAATGCACCACCTTAGATAGGGAGATTTCTTGGGTTGCTTGTTATTAATGTGTTTCGGCCCTGTTTGGTTTCACAGATAGTCTCAACTCATCTTATCTCATCTCATCTCAACTCATTTCAACATCTAAACACCATTCAAATACAAACATTTTTCAATTTCAAATTTATTTCAGATTTTTAACTTTTCAACTTTTTCATTTAATCATTACCTAATCATTACAACTTTCTCAAACTTTCAAACAAAACACAAAAATAATTTTAACTTTTTCAAATCTCAAAATAAAAATAATATTAAAAAATCATATTCTAATAATATTTTAATTTTATAATATTTTTATTCAACTATTTCTTTCTCCTTTTCCAAAACTTCATAAAACATCTTAACTTAAACAATTTCATTACTATTTACAAACTATCTCACTACTATTTAAATATTTCTCATCATATCTAATCTGTATAACCAAATGAGTTCTTAAATTATTGGACTGTGAAAATTTCTATTCATAGTTTTTTCAATCATCATCCTTGCATTATCCTCTTACGTGGCATTAAATTTTTAGAAAATAAATAAAAATAAAAAATAATTTTTTTAATTATTTGATGACACGCTAGGAGATTGTGAATAATAGGATAATAAATGATACTATTCATAATTTATTAATTGGATTCAGTTGTTTGAAACTTCTAAGAACATCCGAAAAGCATATTGAAGATTATTTTATCACACATCAGATTGATAATTATAAAATTGTATCATCCGGAAATAAAGTTCAAATCTTAATACTCATTTTCTTGTCATATAAGCATGAAGCATATTGACATCATGTTAATTGCTGATTAAGCACAAAAAATCATACAATCACCAAGCCTGTTGATGCCTTCGCACCATTGGCGAGGCCCATGAAAGGAAAAGGCCATCTTATACTCTTCAAGTGAGAATCATAACCCAAAGGAAGGACCCTCTAATTTCAAAGTTGACATCGGATGGTTCCTCTGCCTAACATGAGTCATGCAAAAGTGATTTTACATCATGATGTCTCAGTCAGTATTGTTTTTATTTGAATTTTTTAGGTAAATTTTTAATTTTTTGCCGAGTCAAAGGCTTACTCAAGCTCAGTTTTGCTTTTATTTGAGTTTTTTAGTTTACTTTTTTTATGAGTAAAGACTTGGGTCCGATTTAGACTAAGTTTATCTGTAAATAATAATAAATATTTTGTTAATAGTAATAAAATAATTTGAGTTAAAATATTTATAAGATTTTGAGAAATAAGAAAAAAAATGAATAAAAATATTATAAAATTAAAATATTATTATAATATAATTTTTATTTTAGGATGTAAAAAAATTGAATTATTTTTTGTGTTTTGTTTAGAAGTTTGAAAAGTTGTAACGATTAAATGAAAAAATTGAATATTTGAAATTAAAAAAAAGTTTATATTTATGATATTTGGATATTGAGACGAGATCATGAGATAATATGGGATAAAAAGTGAATATCCATTAGTTTAACGCTGCTGGTAGAAGAAAATGGGGATTGGAAAGTTTTGAAAGTTCGAGGGTCCACTTTGATGCAATTAATAGTTTCGGAGGTACATTGTGAATTGAGTGAAAATTCGAGGGGCAAAATGTATTACCCTAATAGTTTTTATAAGTTGACACTCTCCCTCAATAACGAGATTCAACACGTAGAAATACTTAATTAAGTAGAGTAAAATATAGAGTTAGAGTTCAAACACAATATCTCTGCTATATATGATGCCATGTGCAATTACCATTTATCTTAAAAATTTAAATTGATGAGAAAAAGTAAATTTTATTATTTATTTTATATTTTAACATAAATTAATTAAAATTAAAATTCTAGGGGTGGCCCAGGTGGGGGCCTCAACAAACATATCAAAACAAATATTACAGTACATAAAACATGCAAGTAAAAATAAATATGAAATGAAACCTAATAGTTTCGATATCATATTTTCTTGACTTGCATCAAGAAAGAATTAGCCTCGTTTGATTACGTAGTTTAGATGAGATGAAATGTTTTGTTGAAAGTTGAATAAAATATTATTAGAATATAATTTTTATTTTGAGATTTGAAAAAGGTGAATTGTTTATTATATTTTGTGTAGAAGTTTGAAAAAATTGTAATGATAAGATGAAATGAGATAGTTTTGTGTAACCAGGCCTTAGTCTTGAAGACGGTTTTGTTAGTTGAAAGATGACCCATCAATATTTAGATGCAGAGAAATGTTAAGTGAACCGATAATTTGACCTATTGTATTTTAAAAAAAAAATATTAAAGATTAAGGAATTGATTATTAATGAATTTGTATAATTTTTTAGAAAAAAATATTTAAAATGTTTAAAAAATAGATAAAAACAAAACAAAAATATACTTATCAGTCCTGCTAGTATCGGTACCAGTAGCAGGCCTAGCATCGTTTGTTTTCATAATACATCTCATCTAATCATTACAAATTTTATAAATTCTCACACAAAATAAAATAAACAATCCAACTTTTTCAAATTTCAAAATAATAATAATATTAAAAAAATATATTATAATAATATTTTATTAAATTTTTAACTTTTATCTCAACTCATCTTATTTGATCTCATTTGCAAAAACAAACGAGACTAAATATATACTCCAACAATTTTTGTTGAAGCGATCCATGAAGATCTCCTCTTCTGGAGAGAAATATGCAAATTGTGGGTGAAAATGAAAGAAAAGAGAGGAGAAGAGAGCCTTTGGGTAGCAGGAGTTAAAATTATTGCCTACCTTAGAGGTTATATTGTTACTGTTAGCATGAACAAAGTGACAAGAGAAATGACAAAGCCATCTAAATTTTGTACACATATTCTATATATTTTTTTTAATTTAATAATTAAAGAAGTATATTTTAATGATTTTATGATATTTTTTTTGTTTTTAAAAAATGTTTAAAGGGGTTTAAACACCTTCTCAATAATGGACCTAATCATGAATTCAGTGACCGATAAAGACATAATCATCTCTAAAAAATTAGTGGTCACCTAGAAAAGAAATACAACAAACAAAAGCAGTCCTCTGGGTTTTTCTTCCTTCCTTTTGATGATTAATAAGATGAAATAAAAGACACGGATTGTCGATTTAGTAGGCATATATTTTTTTTTTCTTGATAACAAAGCAAACAAACTTCATTCATCAGAAAACAACTACAAGGCATCATGCTCAATCATATGTGAAACTATTTCAGGGAAAGAGTTCCACCAAACCATTAAGTCATGTAGATGCCATGAATACTTTGCCAAATAATTGGCTACAGAATTAGCCATATGGTCTCTATGCTGTATTACAACTTTAGGAAATCTTTTTAACAGATTTCTAATCTCAAGAACTAGATTTTTCCAAATAGACATCGACTCCTCCCCTTTTGTAAGCTCTTGAAAACCAAGAAAGCATCACTTTCCACTTGAAGATCATGAATTCCCAAAGGCAAACATAATTGCAGGACCCTTAGCAAAGCCAAAAGTTCCACTTCCATAGGATCAATGATCTCATGCTCGAGTTTACTAGCTGTAAAGAGCACCTTACCAGTTTCATCTCGGAGTATTATTCCCACACTAGATCTACCTTGATCATGAAATAGTGCTCCATCAACATTCAACTTTAGGCTGCCAACAGGTGGATGGATCCAACCACAGTGAGGTTTAAAGCCTTTTCTTTTTGTTCTTCTACTACACTCTCATACTTCTTTGCAACCAAAAGAGCACGGTCTATTGCTTGTTCTAGAGCTTGGATCCACAGTGAGGTTTAGAGCCTTTTCTTTTTGTTCTTCTACTACACACTCATACTTCTTTGCAACCAAAAGAGCACGGTCTATTGCTTGTTCTAGAGCTATCCTCTTATTCTCATAGATTAGTTGGTTTCTGTTGTACCAAATTCCCCAAGCACATAAGAATAGTTTTTCCATTTCCCCAGTTTTGTTCCTTCAAATTACTAGATCCACAACATGTATGAAATCTGCTTGTACTGCACTTTCTTGTAAGAAGTTTAGCTGAGATAACAGAACATCTTGGAGTTTAGGACAATAAAGTAGGGCATGATTGATATCCTCCTCCTCCATGTTACACCATATGCACCTTGCATATGTCAGTACCTTCTTTACTTGTAAGTTCTTTAATGTTGGCAAACCATTTTGACATACCCTCCAAGCAAAAATTCTGACACTGTTTGGTACTTGCAATTTTCAGATTTTTCTCCATATCTTTCTTTGCTCCTCTCCATATGATACCTCACCTAGCTGCCTCTCTTCTCTAGATGCTAAGAACAATTTGTAAGCACTTCGAACACTAAACAGACCATGCTTTTCAGGCTCCCATATTATACTATCAGGTCTATTATTAGCAGGAAGTGGTAACTTGAAGACTTCACATGCTTCTCTTGGGGTAGAAATCTAGCAATCTTCTCCATATCTCACCTGTTTGTGTGAACATCAATTAACTCAGAAACTGTCTAATTCATATGTGCTTGTGAAACAGATTCTAAAACTGTAATAAGTTTGTGATGAGGCAGCCAGTAATCAGTCCAAATATTGATGGCCTTACCATCACTTACTTTCCAACGACACCCTGTAATAATGAACTCTTTGCATCCCATATTCCCCTCCATACATAGGAAAGTGTTGCACCCAACTTAGCATCTTTGAAATTTGTTGTTGGAAAATACTTAGCTTTAAAGATGTTATGTAGTAGTGAGTTTTCCTCCTCCTTAAAATCCTCCATCCCTGCGTGGCTAGAAGGACCATATTGAAAGTGTGTAGATCTTTGAAACCCATACCACCCTGGCATTTGGACTTGCACAATTTCCTCCAACTCAGCCATCTAATTTTGTTTTCTTCATTCCTCTAACTCCACTAGAACTTAGCAATCAAATTCTCCAACTCATTGCACAAAGACATTGGAAGCTTGAAACAGCTAATAGAGTAAGTAGGAATAGAGAGTGCTACAGCTTTAATAAGTACTTTTCCCCCCCTTGTGATAAGAGTTTTTCTTTCCACTCTTGTAGTTTCTACCAAACCTCTGACTTTAGCTCAGAAAAAACATGATGTTTTCCTCTACCAACCATAGATGGGAGTCCAAAATATTTATGATATTGTTGGTGTCTTTGAACTCCCCAGAACTGCATGATTTTAGTTTGTAAACTTGTGGGTACTGTATTGCGGAAAACCATAGAGGTCTTCTCCCTGTTCACTTTTTGGTCAAATGCTTGTTCATATATCTCCAATAAGCGAAGAATATTCATGTTTTTTTGTAGATTAGCCCTACAAACTAATATACTGTCATCTACAAACTTAAGGTGGTTAACAACCCTCTACAGACTCGAATTCCTTCAACTGCACCAACCACATCAGCTTGTTATAACAGTGAGATAAGGCCCTCAGTACAAAGTAAGAATAGATAAGGGGAAATGGGATCCCCTTGCCTTATACCTCTACTAGGAAATATTGGCCCCTTAGGTTCCTCATTCACCAATATGGAGAATGAAACTAATTTCACACAATGCATAATTAAACCAATCCACTTAACACCAAACCCCATTTTCAGCATCACATTTTCAAGAAATTCTCATTCAATTCCATCATAGGCTTTACTCATGTCAAGTTTGAGTGACATGAAGCCACTCTTCCCTTGCCTATTCCTGCTAATGAAATGGATCAGCTCATATGCAATAAGGACATTGTCAGAAATCAACCTACCTGGAACAAATGCACACTAAGACTTGGAGATCAGATCAGGTAGAATACTCTTTAGTCGATTTGCTAGCACTTTAGACACCAATTTATAAACCACATTACAGAGGCTTATTGGCCTAAAATCATAAACAAACTCAGCTTTCTTTTTCTTTGTTATTAAGGTAACAAAAGTATAATTTAATTGAGTAGGAAAGGTACCACTATTAAGAGGATTCAAAACAGCATTGTAACATCCCTACCCACAACAGACCAATACTTTTGATAAAACAAAGGGGTCATACCATCTGGTCTAGGTGCTTTGGTGGGATGCATTTCCTTGAGGGCTACTTCTACTTCTTCAGCAACAAACACCATGTCAAGCTTTGTCTTCATCTCAGTAGTCACCCTTCCCCTCAATTTGTCAAGAAATTGCATATTGCCTCTTTCAGCTGAAGCAGTAAAAAGATTTTGAAGATAATCAAAGATCATTTCATCTCTGGCTTCATCCACTTGCCAATTCCCTGAGGAGTCACGTATACCCTTGATCAAATTTCTAGCCCTTCTCTATGAAGCCTTATGGTGAAAGAAAGAAGTGTTTTTATCCCCATCAGTTAGCCATAAGACTCTTGATCTTTGTTTCCACATTATCTCCCCCTTTCTAACCACTTATGCACCTTTGCACGAGCCTTTTTAATCTCCTTTTGATTATGTCCTCTTGGATCAGATTCTTGAAGTAATTGTAACTACAGTTTGGCCTTCTTCATATTCTGTTGGATCAACGATCCAGTCTCTCACTTATATAAAGTGCAAGTTCCCTCTTATGACACCAAGTGGACGGTATACCATAAAAACCCAGATCCAGCAGTTCACATCCAACACCTCTCTAAAATCTTGCATCTATTTTTATGTTCTCTCCCTTCCCCTCACACTTCTCATTTGGACTTAATATCTCATTGAAATCTCCCATCAACAGCCCCCATTCATCCCTTGGTACTTTAAGAGATCTCAATAGGTTCCAAGTTTCCTGTCTTTTACTAGCTTCAGGGTGGCCATGCACCCTAGTAAAAAACCATAGATCAGAAGAACCTGTCATATCCTAAATAGAAGCATGAATATGATATCAAGAGAAGTTCTGGATAATCACATTGATATCATGCTTCCAATACAAAGCAATACCACCACTCCTTCCTTCACTACTAACAGACAAACAGTTTTCAAACCCCAAATGATATTTTAATCTTATCATCACCCTTTCATGTAGTCTAGTATCTTGCAAGAACAAGACCTTGGGATCTTGATCTCTAACTAAATCAAAGAGAGCTCGAACTCCCTGTGGGTTCCCAAGCCCATGGGAGTTCCAACTTAGGAGCCTCATTGGGGTCGGCAGGGCTGTTCAACAGCTTTTGCCAATGTCAACTTTGTTTGGTCTACATTCAAGTAAAATTCTTCTGATACGTTTTGCAAATTCATTTCATCTAAAACTTATGTCCTTCTACTTTTCTTAACCCCGCTTGAGTAGAAATGCCACTCACTAAGTCTTCTAAGGCTCGTTTACTACACGAGATCAAAGACTAAGTAGAAGCAGACAAATTAGATTTACGAACACGCTTCTTCCAAGTATTACGAGAGGAGTTCTTCGATGGCGTCTGTAAATTTTTCTCGGCCGAAAAATCTATGTGTGCTTGGGTGTGTGGAGAGCACTCGTAGCCCATTTCACTGATACTAATATGAACCCGCAGGAAAAGAATCCCTTGAACCCATAATCAATTTGAAAACTCCCCAAGAAAGCCAGAATCAAGTCAATGGATGGAGAACCTAGACCCGATGAGAACTCGTTTCAAGAACCTAGATTATATTAAAATCTAGACCTGTTGAAGAACCCGTCTCAAGAACCCAGATTATAAAGGAAGAACGCCACAAAGGTTGTGATTTACCTTTGATAAGTTCAAAAGTTCAATTAAGAACAAGAGGAGATAAACTCAACTCATAATGAATACATTCATCAAATTTCATAAACTTCTTAACATGAGACAACAAAGAGTATTTAAAGTAAAACCTAATTAAACCCTAGCCCAAATAAAGCCACTTTTCCCAAAAATGCCCCTGATGAACAGTGACACGGTTACTGTTGCGCGCTACAGTACTTGCTACAGTAAAACCCTAACCCTAGTTCAATAAAATAATAACTTTCCCAACATGCCCTTGCATAGGCCCCCTTAGGTTCTTCTCATAATAAATTCAATTATTCTCAACTAATAAAATAAGTCATTTAAATGAATCAAACAAGTTGAAAGCTTTCAAGTGCCCAAAGCCTTTAAGTCATGTTGTTGCCCTCTTCCATAGCTTATCAAATGAATGAAAACTGGATCTTCATCCCTCAAACCCATCATGAATGTTGGCCTCTTGCTAAACTCGTCCCAAGTGGATTGCATCAATCCTTGCATTGTCTCATTGATCTTCTTGGCTCTTGACCTTATAATTGGCTTATCTAAAACTTGCAAATGATCTTTAAGTCTTGGCCCTCTTTAGTTCCCATCATTCCCCTTCTCCTCAAAAGAATTCGACCTCGAATCTCCACCTGGATCAAAGGGAAAAAAATTAGTAACATTGAAAATAGCAGAGACATAATACTTACCAAAAAAATCCACTTTATATGCATTTTCATTAACTTTCTCAAGAATTTGAAAATGTCTATCCGAGGTACTCCTGTCATCAACTGGTAAAGACATTAAATCTAAAGGAGTAAATGAATTAAGTCTATAAACAATTCCAAAATGAGAAAATTGAGTAGTAGCATGAACACTCCAATTATTTATAAACTCAATGAATGGCAAACAATACTCCCAAAAATGCTCATGAAACACAACTAAAGTCTTCCTCACAAAAAAATGACCACCCCAATTATATGCAAACTCAATAAAAGGCGTATGATACTCCCGCAAACGTTCATGTAACAAGTCAATGTATGACAAATGATACTCCCACAAACGTTGATGAAACACACTTAAAGTTTTTCTTATACTAAAATGACCACTCCAATTATATGCAAACTCAATAAAAAGCAATACTCCCACAAACGTTCATGCAACACGTTAATCAATGACAAGTGATACTTTCATAAACGTTCGTGCAACACTTCAATGAATGGCAAATGATACTCCCACAAACGTTCATGCAACACATCAATGAATAACAAATGATACTTCCATAAACGTTCATGCAACACGTCATTGAATGGCAAATGATACCCCACAAATGTTCATGCGACACGTCATTGAATGGCAAATTATATTCCCACAAACGTTCATGCAACACAATAAAAGTCTTTCTTATACCAAAGTTACCTAACAAACCATCATATCTATCACACACAAGCAACTTACGCATAAAACTATTAGGCACACAAAATCTATTCTCTCTAAACAAGTACCAATTTAGCTTATAGAACTTACCAAACGATGCTTTCTCACATGTTCCATACACACTAGCAAAGTCATCATCAGTAGCATGTAGTTCCTTATCATATTCAAGTCTCAACAATTTTGTATCTAAAATAAAGTCAATGACATACCTCCTTGTTAAAGCATTAACCACAAAATTTTTCATACCTTGTGTGTATTTGAATACATGAGGAAATGTCTCAATAAATTGCACCCACTTGGCATGCACTCTTTCAAGTTACCTTGTCCCTTCAAGCGTATTAAGAACTCATGTTCTTCAATGAAAGGTCGGGTAGGAATTGTCGCACCAGACACAAAAGCAATGTAGTGCTCTATCTTTCTACTGGTGGCAATCCACTAAACACACCACTAGGAATCATGACCTCATACCCCTGCAATAAAGAAACAACAACACTAGGCAAAGAGTCGTTAAATTCGTTAGTATAAAAGCTTGCCTTAGCATAAAAACTCACTTTTGTCCTTCTGTTTCTCTCTGCAATCTCTCTTTCTTTTTCCTCTCGTGACTCCACTCTTTTTTCTTGACTCTCAGCCACATCTCTATTTTCTTTTTCACTCTCTCTCTTGATGTTTCGGCCTCATTCTTTTTTTTCCTCTAACTCTCTTTTTCCTTTTCACTCTTTTTTTTCTTTCACTCTCTTCTTTTTTTGAACTCTCGGCCTCACAATTATTTTTCAACTCATTCTCTCTTTTTTTTGAAGTTTCAGCCTCACCCTCATCTTTTCCCTTAGGTGGTTCGGTCTTCCTCTTTGTTATAGCTTGATCATTTTTGTCCCACTTTGGTTTCCAAAGAGTACTAGAAACCAAAGTATACATTGATGTACCATTTCTTTTCAACTGTCTCTCCACCTTCATAGACATATGTGCCATGTCCTATACCTCCACATAATGTTACAAATCAACTACATTGGCTATCTCCCTATTCAACCCATTCAAAAATCTAGCCATCGTCGCCTCCCGATCCTCCACTACATTAGCCCGAATCGTAGCCATCTCCATCTCCTTATGGTAATCCTCTACACTCCTAGACCCTTGTGTAAGATTTTGTAGTTTTTGGTAGAGGTCTCTATAGTAGTGGCTAGATACAAATCTCCGTCTCATGATAGCTTTCAACTATTTCCAAGTTTTTACAGGCCTCTCAAAATTCCTCCTCCTATTGGTCACTAATTGGTCCCACCAAATACTAGCGTAATCAGTGAACACAATTACCGCCAACTACACCTTCTTCTCCTCCGAGTAACTATGACAATCAAATACCAACTCTATTCTTTTCTCCCACACTAAATAAACTTCAAGGTCAGTTCTACCTTGGAAGGATGGTATTTTCATTTTGATGCTCCCAAGGTTCTTATCTACTCCATCTCGACCCCCTGGCTTTGCCCTAACTCCTCTTCCACGCCTAACTCCTCTATGTCTACCCAATCCAACTTCAGATCTTAGGTCTTCCTCATCCTCACCATACTCTCTATTCTCATACCCATTCTCAATACTAGGCTCATGTTGCCGCCTATCTCTCCTACCTTGCAGATTTCAAATCATTGCTTCTTGATGATCCATACTATCTCTCACTTCACCCAACACCAAGTTCAACCGCTCAAACTGTTGTTGCATGGATTGCAACACAAAGGATGAGTTATCTGCCATCCCCTTAGGTGAAGAGCCACTCCGGTGAGACATTGTAAAGTGCTGCACAAAAGAATGTTAGTGGAAAACCTCACACACTTCCTTACGTGTTTACACTCAAATAATAGCACTGCATTCGTGTTTCACTCTTAATTGACTTTTTCCCGATAATAGTCTCACAGTCTCTTACCTTTTACCTCAAGAGTTTTCTCACTCAAGTTCTTTAAGCACTAATTGAACTCAATCAAGACAAAGCAACCTTATTTTATCCCAACTAGTAATTAGGTCCAAGAAACAAGAATGAGAAAAACAAGGAATGAATAAAATAACACGAGACTCAAGGAATTTATACAAGAGAAATAGTAATTATAAAACAAGATACCAACTAGAAAGATGTATTCAGCCCCTTTGATGATAAAGCTCACTCAAAAAATATATTTTTTCCTTTTTGTTGTAACTACGTAGCAACATTTGAATATGCTACCTTTTTTTTTTCCATTTTTTTTCAAATTTTTTTTCTTTTTTTGTGAATTTGCTTTTCTTTTCTTTTCTTTTCCTTTCCTTTTTTTTTTCCTTTCCTTTCTTTTATTTTCTTTTCTTTTCTCTTTTCTCTAATTCAATCACAAACAGCAATATTCAATTGTGAAAATCAAGCAATTGAATTCAAGCAAACAAGAATGGACAACGAAATAGAAGATAATCAATGGAACGGCACTCCAAGCAATTGACAAACTTAGAGATGCATTAAACCCAAGAATTTTGAAACCCTAGGCGATGCAAATTTCAGCCAAACCCAAAACCTTAAGAATTTCGGCAGCCTACTTTCTGTTTCTGCAATTTTTTTTATTTTTTTTTATTTTTGCAACCCTAGAACATTGTAGCCCTAGAATTAAATTTGTGGATGCAAGAAATTAAAAGATAGAATCAGACCTGATTGGAAACCTGGCTCTGATACCAAATGATATGAACCCGCAGCAATAGAATCCCTTGAACCCACAATCAATTTGAAAACTCCCCAAGAAAGCCAGAATTAAGTCAATGGATGGAGAACCTAGACACGATGAGAACTCGTTTCAAGAACCTAGATTATATTAAAATCTAGACCCGTTGAAGAACCCGTCTCAAGAACCCAGATTACAAAGGAGGAACGCCACAAAGGTTGTGATTTACCTTTAATAAATTCAAAAGTTCAATTAAGAACGAGAGGAGATAAACTTAACTCATAATGAATAAATTCATCAAATTTTATAAATTTCTTAACATGAGGCAACAAAGAGTATTTAAAGTAAAACCTAATTAAACCCTAGCCAAAATAAAGCCACTTTTCCCAAAAATGCCCCTAATGAACAGTGACACGGCTACTGTTGCGCGCTACAGTACTTTCTACAGTAAAACCCTAACCCTAGTTCAATAAAATAATAACTTTCCCAACATGCCCTTGCATAGGGCCCCCTTAGGTTCTTCCCATAATAAACTCAATTATTCTAAACTAATAAAATAAGTCATTTAAATGAATCAAACAAGCTGAAAGCTTTCAAGTGTCCAAAGCCTTTAAGTCATGTTGTTGCCATCTTCCATAACTTATCAAATGAATGAAAACTGGATCTTCATCCTTCAAGCCTATCATGAATGTTGGCCTCTTGCTAAACTCGTCCCAAGTGGATTGCATCAATCATTGCATTGTCTCCTTGATCTTCTTGGCTCTTGACCTTGTAATTAGCTTATCTGAAACTTGCAAAGGATCTTTAAGTCTTGGCCCTCTTTAGTTCCCATCAGATACATTCCCTCCCAGCATTCAAAAGTCTGTTATAACCGTTATCTTCCACCAAATGCAACATTGACATCCCATGATCCATCTGTAATTGCACCCTTTCATTTAACTCAGGAATCTCAACTGACTTACCCTTATCCCTCCGTAATAGTAGGGCGTATCTCCTACATTCCTACTCCTCATAATTGAGTGATCGGAAGATGATCCACTGTTACTTTTTGAATTATCATCAATCTTATCGCCACCTTCCTCCACCACCTGCTTCCCCATTTTTTATTGTACCTTCTTCCCTGTCGAACTATTCCCAGATGGTGCAAAAGTGTTGAATTTTCAACCTCCTAATTTCGCACGCAACCAACTGCCAAATTGTTTGCTATTCGTCCTCATAGTAGCAAAAGATGGACATCCTGATTTATCATGGATCACATGGCCACACTGCAGGCAAAACCTTGGAAGTTTTTCATACTGTATTGGGACCCATGTCTTCACACCTTGCAGCATCATAGTTATACCCCTCGCCAATGGCTTTCTTAAATCTAATAAGAGTTTCACATGCAAAGAAAAGTCACACCCCACATCATCAGTATCAACTTCAATAGCCTACACTACCCCCAACGAACTCCCTAACTTTGTTCCAAAATCTTTGGACATCCCAACCAGTGGCAAATTGTGAAACTGGACCCACATGGCTGCCACATCAAAAGACATATTACTGAGAGGAGTATACCCATCAAATGCATTCATCACAAACATATTGCCATCAAAGAGCCAAGGCCTCACATCCTCCACCCGATTTTTATCTGCATGGGTGGCAAAGGTAATGATAAATGTGTTTTGCCCCATCTCAGTGAAAGTGGCTGGCTTACTAAGTCGCCAAACCTTGGCCATAGTTGATTCAACAACCTATTTCACAATCTGTCTCTTAGACCAGATCTTCCCAATTAAGTTTTGATCTCCCTTCTTGAGGACTTCCGTGATCCCTTCTCCCTCAATAATAATAGCCTCATTCTCTTCCTCATTCAACTGTAAATTCTCCCACATCTCCTTAAGTTTTTCCCTGAAAACAAACTCGTCGAAGATGCACTCAAAAACACCACCTCTAATCTCAAGAGAGAATTAGAGGAGACTAGAGGTCCAAATACTTGCTATGAAAAAGAAATGACGAGAAAATGAATGTGCTTCCTAAAATTGAGGTAGCGGACCATTTCGTTAGCTCTTGTACGCACTATACTGTAGGTATTTTGATTACATATATAGTGAAGATATTCTTGAATGGTACTGTGCACAGTAGTAGATCGATCATTGTCAATTGTAACTCAACTTAGGTTTAGGGCTTGGCCATGGGTTTCCAATACCAGTACTAGATATATGTAAAGAGTAATGCCGGGTACAAGTTCTAAATAGACAAGTCTCTTACAAACTTTTTGTAAAAAGGTGAGTCACACTAATAAAGATTAATTTTTTTTTTTACATTTTTTTAAGGTATGGTCCACTTTTTTATAAAGACTTATCTATTTAGAACTTACACTAATCATTTATCATATATAAATTAGTTGGGTCTTCATACTCTTGTGGTTGGATTAGTGGTTAGGCATGCTTTTCTAAGTGAGTTTTACGACCTGCACGAGTTGGTACGTTAACATATCACTTATAGTGAAACTTATCATTATAACTTCAAGAAAATCAAAACATCAATTATTTTTTAACATAGCTAATGTGAAAAGTTTTCAGTACATCAGTAATGTATTAAGTATGTAAAAAATAACAAATAAAAATATATTATCTCTTTGTAAGTTTACAACCTAGTTTATTTTTAGAGATGAGATGAGTTGAGATTAAAATTAAAAAAGTTGAATAAAATATTGTTAGAATATATTTTTTAATATTATTTTTATTTTGACATTTGAAAAAGTTGAATTGTTTATTTTATTTTATATAAAAATTTGAAAAAATTGTAATGATTAGATGAGAGGTTTTCAAAATTTTGAGTTTTAATCTTAAAAATAAACTAGGCAACATAAGCGATGATTATTTTGGAGGATTAATTCCAAGATCACCCAAATTAATGTTTGGTATATAGCTTTGCTTTTGTTCATGTCATTCCCATATGCTTGAAGATATTCCCTTTAAGCTTTATATGATCGGCGAGGGCAGCTAATTTTTGGAAGGGATCAATGGCTGGATCTTTGTGAGCATGCAGATCGCATCTAGGGTTACCAGGTTACATTTAGACTCTATTTGGTAAGTGAAGTAGTCTCAAATTATGTTAATATTATTTATTATTAGTTACAAAAAGTTTCTTATTTTTTTATTATTATTCACAAATCATCTCAATATTCAAAAATAATCTTAAATCTAGACAATCATAGCTGCTACAATAGCTTTGATTAGAGTGTCTTCATGTGTAGCTTCTAAGGCATGAATGAAAGTTTGAATTTCCAAGTTTCTATCCAAAATGTTTTTTTATTTTATTTTTTTGGTCAACTGTATCAATTCCTTGTTTGGCCTATGGAGGTTGTTGATCATCATGATGGGTTGGTCAACAGTATTGGCTCCTAATTTATTTTGAAGTGGCAATGAAAATCTAACATCGCTTAAAAATTAAGGAATTTAAAGGCTTTTAACATGAGGGTTGGTCATCTGTTTCTAAAACCATTTTCAATGCTTTAAACTATTTTGCATACAAGTAGTACCAATAGTTCAAAACATTATCTAATTCATTAGGTTATGTAATGTTCCTATAAGAGAAAAGCTTATTTCAATCCGTATTTCTTACGAAAATAACAATTTTCAACTAAAATAATCATTTTTTTTACAAGAAATTTATATAAAATACATATTCTCTCTCTCTCTTTCGAACCTCTTATCTGTCTTTATATTTTTGGCATATGATTTATATATATATATATATTTGGTCATGATAGGTTGGCGGTTCATCCCCCCAAGTCCAAAGTCGTCTCATGGAAGAACCAATTAATTAATTAAGGTCGCCTTCGAAATTAGCTTAATGTGCATATCATTAGTCAAATTATCACCAACTACAAGATCCACCCAAAACGACAAGTCACCTAGACGGCCAGGTAGATCTATCTATATTGCCTTTCCATCTAAGAGTCTTAAGGCTACGTTTGGATATTAAGAGTACCTCAAATACTCTCACTACTATTCTTTACTTTATTATTACTTTTCACTTACTTTTTTACTATTCATTATTTTTTACCTACTATTCATTATTTTATTATTACTTTTTCACTACTTTTTCACTACTATTCATAAACATTCTCAACACTTTTTAAATATTCTCACTATCCAAACGTAGCCTTAAAGAGCTGCACATTAATAAAACTAACAAAATGGCCGCTAATTCAACACGAAAACAGTATTTTTGATGCTATTTTAAAACACGTTTCCAACTGTAATGCTTACTCTTTATTTTATGTTTATCATTACTAATTAATTATATTTACTAATAGGATATATTATAAGTCATGTGACTAAAAATAACAAAATTAAAAATAAATAATAACATTTCTCGAAACAGGGCGGAGGTGATCACGACCTTTAATCATGCTAAGCAAAATTATAAATAATATATAAATATAAGTTGTTGTCATAGTTCAACAATCTCACATTTACTATTCAGTATATGGTTCATGTCATTATATATCTCTAATCTTATGCACACTACTTTAGACCGGGTCACATGATTTTATTTTAAACTTAAATTAAACCAAAAGGAGAGAATATTTTTCATCCTTGTGGTGGGTCGACTTAGGGTTCGTTTGGATCCTTAACTTCTCTCAACTCATCATTACAATTTTTTCAAATTTCAACACAAAATATAATAAATAATTCAATTTTTTCAAATCTCAAAATAATAATAATATTAAAAAATAATACTCTAACAATATTTTATCTTTTTAACTCAACTCAACTCACTTCAACATTCAAACACAACCTTAAGGTATGTCTAAACCACGAACTTTCTAATATATACTTTTTTTATGGTTTTTCTCCTATAGTTATATTTGTTTTTTAAGTAATACTATTTATCATTTTAATTTTTATCATCTTTCTATCATCTTATAATGTGATATTAGATAATTTGAGAGAAGATTATTTATTATATTTCACTTATAAATTTATCATTTAATATCGTATTATGAGATAATGATGAAAAAAGATATGATAAATAGATTTTTTTATTTTAAAACTGTACGTAACTTTATTTTTTTATATATATAATAAAAATATCTAATATTTAATGCGGAGCTGAAAATTAATTGGAAAATAGCGACGACTACCGAACTATGGATAGTGTTCCATAATATACGTCCTTTTCCAGTTATAAGAACATCTCATCCCATCCATTCCATACTTCTAAAACCAGGCCTCAAGGCTCAAACGTCCCCATTTCTTTATCCATGGAAGAAGACAATCAGCAGGAATTAAAGGCAGAAGAAGAAGCTTCTGCTACTGCTTCGATCCATGGAGATGTCTTGGAGATTATCCTCTCGCACGTTCCTCTCATCGATCTCGAGCACGCACGTTGCGTGTCTAACAACTGGAATCGCGCCGTTTTCTCGTCTCTTCGGCACCTGAACCCCATCAAGCCCTGGCTCATTGTCCACAAACAGAGCACTCGCCACCCTTACGCCACCATGGCGCACGCGTATGACCCGCGCTCCGGCGTGTGGCTGAAGATCGATCAGCCGCCGATCAATCAAGTCTCGGCCCTCCGGTCGTCGCACTCGACCCTCCTCTACATGCAGTCATCCCTCCAGTTCGCTTTCTCATTCGACCCGCTCCACCTTAAATGGTACCGCACCAACGCCCCGCTCGTTTGGCGGACCGACCCGATCGTTGCGCTGGTTGGCCACCGCGTCGTTGTCGCCGGCGGAACCTTCGACTTAGGTGATGATCCGCTTCCGTTGGAAATCTACGACCTGAGGACCGGTAAATGGGACATTTGCCAACGGATCCCCGCCGTCCTCAAGGATTCCCCCTCTTCCTTATGGCTCTCCGTAGCTGTGGACGAGCACAAGATGTACGTGACGGAGAAAAGCTCCGGCATAACGCACTCGTTCGATCCCAGCACCAAGACCTGGTACGGGCCGTACGATCTGCGACCAGGTAAGCACGTGTTCTCCTCTGCCATCGGATTCGTAAATGACAGCATGGTGGTGGTGGGCCTAATCGGAGACAGCGAAAATGTGAAAGGCGTAAAATTGTGGGAAGTCATGAAGGGGACTGAAATGGTGGAGTTAAGGGAGATGGGCGAGATGCCAGAGGAGCTGGTCGGAAAGCTGAAAGGGGAGAGCGCTTGCCTACCGTCGATTGGGTTGAACACGATGGGTCAATTCGCGTACTTGCACAATCCGTCGGATCCAGGGGAGTTGATCTTGTGCGAGGTCGCCGACGGTGCATGCAGGTGGGGGAGTGTTCGGAATGTTGTGGGCGACGACGAGAGTCGGATGCAGCGTTTAGTATTCACATGTTCGGACGTAGGACTCGGAGATTTGCACGATGCAATCTGCTCTGGGAATCGACGATTCACTGTCAAGGACAATATCGTGGATTAACAACGAGGAAAAGGAACAGAGACATTTGTGGCAACTGATGTTTGGTAACAGAAAAAGAGAAATGATAGTAATGTAATTCTTGTGTGTATTTTTTTTTTTTAATTGTGAATTTCATTTTTTTTTAAAGAAATGTCCTAAAATATATAAATTTATATATTTTAGGACAATTTTATAATATTAAAATTTATTTTAAATAGAGTAACATGATTGTATCGATTGATTGAAAGTAAGCTGTAAAATAATTGTAAAGAATTTATGTTTCGTGAAATTGAAGGATGATTCCATTATTTATTTAGACTTCACGGGAAATGCGACGAGATTTGTTGTAGTTTTCTCATTCCAAAATACTTTTGATAATTTGGAGAGATAAAATATTAAAAACGTAGAATTTTCTGTATTTATTATAGAAATTCATAGTTTTAAGTTTTCATGTAGTAATGTCTAGATATTATATATATTAAAATTATATAAAATAACTTATATAATTTATTGTAGACCCATTTCTTTATAACTCTTCTATTTTCAAAACAACTTATAACTTTCGAAATAAATCTCCAAATAATATTAATAATAAATATAATATATAATTATTTTAAAAATATTTCCCAGAGCGGTTGCAGTGGATGCTATGGAAACAGAATTTGCTTAATTAAAAATAAAATAATTTATGAATAGTAGTAAAATGGGTTTGAGTTAAGATGTGTTATTGGATTTTAGAAACTGAAAGAGAAAAAGTTGAATAAAAATATTATAAAGTTAAAATATTGTTAGAATATAATTTTTTTTTTTAGGATTTGAAAAAATTGATTTTTTTTTTTTATGTTTTGATTGAAAGTTTATGAAAGCTGTAATGATTAAGTAATTATTAAATAAAAAAATCTAATGACTTGAAATTGAAAAGTGTTTGTATTTAACTTTTAAGTACATTTAACTCTAAAGAGGAACTTTGACAAAATTTTGTGAAGCCATGGCACAACTCTCGCTCTCTCCATTTTTTTCTAGAGTAGCCTCCCTAAAAACACCAAGACTAGAGGAGGGGGTTGGAGCTTCGGCTCCTCCCTCCCTCCTCTCTTTTCTCTCTAGTTTTTTCTTTTATTTTTTATAGTTTTGTGTGTTTTTCTTTTAAAGTAGGGTGAAATGCCGATCTATTATTCTCCGGAGCCCGGCGACCACCACGCACCCCACCGCAAGATTCCCAAAGCGTTGATCCTTCAGACAGGCAAAGAATCTCGTTGAACAAAGCGGCGCTTGAGCCACACACGCGGTCCAAAGTGTTATCCTAACATCCACGCGCCACCGCAAGGGTAGCTCTATCGTAGCCACGCTCGACATTTCTGGGACTAGGGCCATTAATTTCTTCTAACTCGACTGTCCATTGTACTTCCAGGGACACACGCCACCACAATCCTGTGTTTGCTTTTTTTATTTCCTCTAAAGTTGAAAATGCGGATATACAATTTTCCAACCAGTATTTCGCTATTTTCTCATGTATCATTTACATTCTCTTTTGTATCCTTTGTTTTAGGTTAATAATAAAAAAGAAATAGTATCTTGGACATTTTGTCCATAAAGTGAAAATCTCCTCCTCCTATGGAGGGTGGGGTTTAAAGTCTCTACTTTAGGTAGAGTGTGGTCTCTCAGACTGTTTGTCTGTAAAGAGTTCTAGACGTTAAGACAATATCAATCATAAAGGAATTTATGTATTGGTAGAGCCTCAATCGTGAGTAGTTAGTTTGTAATCTGAGTTTTTCCCTATATGTATCAATCACAGCTTTCATGAATGAATGAAACTTATTTCCTTAAAAAAAAAAAGTACATTTAACTCTTGAATTGAGTTTTTTTTTTTCCTTCCTTTTCTAACTCCTAATGTATGTCTTGGATGACAATGTGATCCTACATTCTCTCCAAGTTTGAAAGAATTTGTCCTCTATCATTAACTCGAGATCTAATGATGTAGGCACAACACATCTCGTAGAAACAAAATTTGTTTCACGAAGATCATATAACTCTTAGAAAAATTCAAGTCATCGTCCTCATACACAATACACTATACATAACTTTTTATTTTTTTATCAAATGTATAATATATAGATGATAAGTAAAAAAATTCAATTAGTTTAGAAAGAATAAAATCAATATATATATATATATAAGTGCGGTGTGTGGTGTGTAGTGTGTGGGGATGATGAGTAATAAATCTCATTCCATAAAATCAAAATAAACAAATTTTAAAATCACATGACATAGAAAAATCCCCTCTCAAAGAGCATTTCAATTACATTTCAAATAATAATAATCGAAAAAGATCCTAATTCCTAAGTTCTAACCCAAAACTTGAGAACCTTAAGTGGGAAAGAGGAAGACAAATAAAATTGGTCTAATAATTTTTATTGTTGCTCGTACAAATATTGGCAGCATAAATTAGCTATAAATGTTGCGAAACGCGCTTTGTGTCTATTTCTCTCCCATTTGAAATCTTTTGATTTGAACAAGAACTTAAGGGAACTTTGATCCATAATAATCAATACCTAAACATTAACCTACGAGTTGCCCTTTTATATAGGTGCACTCAAAGGCTTTAAATAGTAAAAATAAAAATAAAAAGATAAAAAATCCTAAAGACAATCTTACTACAACTCTTTTTAAAAGCCTAATCTTTTTGTAAATCAATTTGAAGTCTTTTCTCGTTTATTTTTAGAGATAAGTTGAGATTAAAATTAAAAAGTTGAATTAAATATTATTAGAATAAGTTTTAATATTATTTTTATTTTAGAATTTAAAAAAATTAAATTATTTACTTTATTTTATGTGATAATTTAAAAAAAAAATTGTAATAATTAGATTATAAGTTTTCAAAATTTTAAATTTTAATCTTGAAAGCAAACCAGTTATTAAAACTAACAATCTGGTCAGCCAAAACAAATCTCTAGATGTTTTAAATGCTCAATTCACATCAAATAGGATTAAAAGTTAAAACTCCACTAAAAATAAAGCTATAATCGCAAATCTCGATCAATAGAGTCTCACTCGAGCAAACTTTCGGATTGGGATATTTTTGCGCGACGATTCCCCAAATCATTCACGTCTTCTAAGCTCCTCTATGCCATGGATGACATTGATTGCATCACCATGAGTTTAAGAAGATAGGATCTGGGCCATGAGCCCAATGAAGTATGACAGACAACCTTGAGCTTGTCAGGGTGTGTGCGAGTGTGTGGGCCTTTGAAAGCCTCACGGATCCTTTTCGTAAGGCCTGAACCAATCAAAAACCGAAGACTACGACGCTACGTACGTACCCACCCACCAAAACAAACGAACAGGTCAGTGTTGCATCACCATTTCATTAGAAGTTGGGAACCCAACAAAGAAAGAAAGAAAGAAAGATGTGATCTTTTACTTCCATTTTTCTGTTGAGTAGTTGTCACTTAATTTCTCTCCACTGGGAGTTTTGCAAATAGAAATGCAACCTCAGAATTCTGATGTCTGCTACCAATACTAACCTAAACAGAACTAACAAACAAGGAAAACACTCCCAGTTGGTGTAAGCATGCAGTTGGTTTTCCAATTCCCCTTGCCTCCATGACTACAAAAATGGGCCCACTTTAGCAACATCTTGTTCAACTTTCTTACTCATGGCCCCACAAGGAAATCACCTTTTTTTTCCCCACCCTAGATCTCATATGCTCCCAAAACTATTTATAAGATGAGAAATCATATTTGTTAATGTAGATTGTGTAAATGTCATGTATTTTTTTTAAATGTAAGTAAATATAAAATTTATATGAAAAAATTAATTTTTTTAATAGTAAACTATACTCTTTTTTAAAAAGAGTGTGCGGCTCTTGTCCAACTCATAATTATATCAAACATTACTCTTAAGATATCAATGTCTCAAAATTTTATGTCAAAACCTTGTTTAAAATATATCCCATAATATTTACTGAGCATTTAATAATGTCTATAAAATTTACTTAGAAAGCCATAAACCGTGTAGGAATCCTTTTATCTATCTATCACTCTCTCACTTTAATTGTTTACAAGCCAAGAGAACATGGGAGATAGGCCACTCCATTAGTCCCAAATTCCTTTTTTTTATATAAAATCTTTTTTCATCGGTCACTATTTACCATCTCACACCTCATATCTTATAAAAAATATCTTACAATCTATAAAAAACATTCACACCGTATGAAAAAAAAAAAAAATCACATTATATGTAAGGTATATGATGTAAACAATTGATAATGTATAACAAAACCCTTAATCATAATATTTTGAATTATTATAATAAAATTATCAGACAAAAAAAAAAAAAAAAAAAAAAAAAACAGAAAGTCTGACTGATGGGCTACTTTCTCTGTACGTGCATATATACATACATATAGACTGAACGTGCTGGGCCTACCCAAGTTTGTCCACTTTCTTGTATTCTTTTTGGGAGTTCTTTATCATCATCCAAAGTTAGCTTTTTCTTCTTTACCGTCCCTTTTCGCCAGATCAAAAGCTTTAAAAAAAGTATCACCGAATCATGAAGAGCAACAACCATGTTGGACTAGACTAAGATTTTCCCAATCAACAATCCAAAACGCCACACAATTATGTGGTACAATGTATTTTCATCATTCATTCTCAATCTTTCTATTCTCTTTTACTACTATCTCTTGTTTTAGTTCCGGTCCCCTCGACTCATGGTCTTCAACCGAAAGCAATGTCCGGATCGTGGTGTCGCATACTGCACTCTCATCTTATTTTTATTATCTATACTGATATGATAATAGACATTAATCATTAGATCAACTCGTATTTGAAAAAATTATTATATTCTCAAGCCGGTTGTATAATGTACATCATCAGTATATCACTTAAATAGTAAGATTTGATTGTCAGATTTAAATTTTTAAAATTTTTTTTTAAAATTAAATTATGTTGTGTAAGTATTTTACTATAAATATTATCCATATCTCAACTTATAAATAATTTTTTTTTAATATTAATATATAGAATTATGAAATAAATAAAAATAACTTTTTTATAGTAAAGGTTTATTAAAGATAACTTTTTTGTTTGAGCAGACCAAAATCCACTTAGATTTGGGTTTAGAATCTCGATTTTGGTTGCTAAAGTTTTCGTGCAATTTAATATTTGTAAGAATGCTTAGAGCATTGTGTATCATCACTCCCATGAATGCGAAAAAAAAATGTTTTAAAATTAATAATAGATTGGAGAATATTCAGTTTTTCCAAAGTGACAAACATACCCAATGGGGCGTGACCCGTGGGGTTATATTGCTGGATATTCATTCTATTAAAAAAATATATATTTCTTTCTCTTTCTACCTTATTATTTCTTTATTTAGGAGCGACATAATTAGCGGGCTATTGAATTCTTGTATGCCACGTGTTCTTTTGCATCTCTTTAAGAAAAAGTGCAATGATTTATGCAATTTTACCACAAATAAGTCCTGCATTCTTTCGTTAAAGTACCGTTTAGACAGTAAATGATATAATTTTATGTAAAAATTAAAAATTAAATAAATTATTATTAAAATAAATTATATTTTATATAAAAATTTAAAAAAATTATAATGATAAGATAAGATGAAACAATTTATATATATAAATAGATCCTATGACTATATCTAATGAGTTTTGTTACTCATCATCTCACACACCACACATCATATTTTATTTTATTTTTTTAATTTTTTAAAAATATTTTTTGGTTTTATTTTTTATAAACTAATTGAATTTTTCTACTCATCATCCATATATTACACATTTGATAAGAGAAAAAAATAAACAAAAAAATTATGGTGTGTGATATGTAAGATGATGAATAGATTTTTTGTTATTGTATTAATTGTAAAATGAATTATAAAATCTGGCTCTTTTTACCAAGTTTCAAACCCTCTTCTCTATAATGAACCCCCCAAAATGTTCACCATTTGAAGTAATTATAACTCTCTTTTTTCATGGTCTTTTTGAAAAGCGAAATACATAAGGAGTAGCCACTCTCCCTATACCATTCCCGCCTGAACATGGTGGCTATATAGTCATCCTCAATCCGCCCATGCTCACTAAACGAGCGGACAGATTGATATAACTACGGTCTACTCATTCGTCTTAATTGCAACACATGAGCCATTCAACCCAAAATCCCACAATCCAACCCATAAATTGCATAAACGGTAAGCCATCCTACAAAAAATTACAAATCCAACCTAAATAGACAACAAATCTGACGTAGGCAATGGATCTAAGAGTGCGAGATCAGAATGGCTATAGATCAAAGACCCACGATGCGACTCATGTTGGTCTCAGTGGCCACGTATCTAGACCGACGATCATGCTATGGGTTTCACAAGCCACATGTCTAAGATTGTGTCACGTGTCTCATAGTTTTATGTCTTTGTTGATGTTAGAATGTAATATAACTATTACATGTATTCAGCATTCACTTCAGCACGGTTTTTGGCTTCTGTGCCACATACATTAATATTTGACTTAAATTCATCTATATTAAATCTAAATTTACTTATTTCATGTCGTGTTCACTTTAAATGTATGAAATATATTAAAAATTTAAATTAGTATTGGTGATGTGACAATAGAATACCATATTCACAATAGAAGGAAAATAAAGTTTTTTTTTTTTAAAATAATATTTTAATTCATTCATCTTATTATTTATAATTACATTTTTGTAATGGAGTTTTGCTACAACTGCATACTTCATGACACACCGCACACTTGCTGACATGTTTTTTTCCTTCTAAACACACATTTCAATCTTGCCTCTCCCATTATGCATTTGAAATTTTTGCCCCTCCCTCTCGCATCTTCCCTCCCTTGTGTTCTCCTCTCTGCCAATCTCGCCCCACTATCTGGGGTTGCTAAGAAAAAGGGTTAAGAGAGAGAGACAAAGCCACTGTCAGAACCATTGCACCATCGCTACATGCAACTCGAGAGCCTCTATTTTAGGAAGTCAAACACCTCAGGGAATCACCTCAGTAGCACTACAAAACACCTCTTAGTTTCTCCCATTCACACCACCACTATGCAGTAATAGGAATAAAAAGTCGAAACAGCAGTGACATGGATTTCAGCAATAGAAGAAATGAAAAACTGATGTCACCCACCATCAACCACCACATGAAAGTGTTCGGACCATCACAAAGAACATTGATCAGCCACCTTCCCCATATCGCGCCATTCTAGTAAACCCATGCAGAGATCCTTCATCTTCCTTCCGTCATTTCTTTGTTTCTCTTATTCACCATGTTTTCTTGGCTTCACAACACCATCCTGAGATCATCACCACGTTCAGAGACAGTCTACAAACTTATTGCCATGATCCTTAACTCCAACCACCTAGATCCCCCGCATTCCTTTACCTCACTCACTCGGATTTGCTTCCTCTTCCCAACGAAGTTCGAGATCCTGTTGGGTGCTACCGAGTTCCTTGAACTCAGGGAGGGATGGAGAGAGCAAACCTCATTGCCATGATCCTTAACTCCGACCACCCAGATCCCCCGTATTCCTTTGCCTTTCTCACTCCTTGGATCCGCTTCGTCTTCCCAACGAAGCTCGAGATCCTGTTGGAAGCTGCCAAGATCCTTAAACTCAGGGAGGGAGGGAGGGAGAGAGCAGGCCTCACTGCCATGATCCTGAACTCCGACCACCCAGATCCCCCACATTCCTTTGCCTCTCTCACTCCTCGATCCGGTTCCTCTAGGGGAGAAAACCGACCCCATTGGCGCAGTTTTGGGACAAAACCGACGCCGATCGATGCTTCATTTTCGGGGGAGGAAATCGGCCGAAACCAGTCGATGGGGAGGAGAAACACCGGCAATTCTCTGGCAGTTCACAGTCGGTTTATCGGCGAGCTTCGTTTAAGAGAGTAGAGAGAGATAGTGTTGTAGAGAAGATAGAGCGAGGATGAGAAATGAATCGCGGCTCTGGGAAGAAGAAGCTTGACGAAAAAGACGACCTAATTTCGAAATGATGTCTTTTTTAGACCAAACGAAGTCGTTCTACTTAATTTTTTTTTTAATACATTATGAATAAAACGACGCTGCGTCGTTTCAATTGTGTTTAAAACACAACTAAAGGCTTAAACTTAAGCAGAACAACATCATTTTGAGTACATAATATATATATATAAAAAAAAATAACATTTCTTTAATCAGCCTGTTTAGCAGTTTGAAACAGGTTCAAACCGACGCTGAACATGTCGATATTGGTTTATTCTATTTTCTGCCGCACGCCAACCGATTCTCCATCGGCTCTGGCTGGTTCTGAGCTCTGACAGCCGGTCTGAGTCGGTCTAGGTCTATTTCTCAATTTCTTGTACAGCCCTAGCTTCCTCTTCCCAACGAAACTTGAGATCCTGTTGGGTGCTGCCGAGATCCTTGAACTCAGGGAGGGAGGGAGGGAGCAGGCCTTACTGTCATGATCCTTAACTCCGACTACCCATATCCCCCGCATTCCTTTACCTCACTCCTTGGATCTGCTTCCTCTTCCCAACGAAGCTCGAGATCTTGTTAGGTGCTGCCAGATCCTTGAACTCAGGGAGGGAGGGAGAAAATATCCTCACTTTTGAAAGGGAGTATTTTTCGCTGAGAGAGGGAGAGTGCATAACAAGGAAAGGGGGATGGAGTAAAATTAAACCGTGAGCTGGTGCAATGATGGATCGGGTTTGGCTTGGGTGTGTGGTGTGCTTCTAGTAAACCGGCTACAAAGAAGATTTTCTCTGTGCAATATTGCATATATTAAGTACTTCTCTAAAAGAATGAAAATTAGACAACAACTTCGTTTATGTTTAAGTTTGACCGGAAGTAAGAAGGGGAGGAAGTGAAAGGCAAGGGATGCGGCTAGAGCTGTAAATCGGTCCAGTTCGGTCCGGTTTGGTTTGGTGATGGACCGAAATTAGTTCATCATTTTCCCCAGACTGGATCGAACATCCTTAGGGACCAGACCAGACCGATAGCTATCGGTCTGGTCCGGTCCGACCTAATTATTTTATTTTTTTATTTTTTTCAGATAAATTAATAAAAAAATTATTTAAATTACTAAATTAAAATTAAGTAAATTATTAATGTGGATTATGTAACTAATTCATTAAAAAAATATTTTATTATAAATATATTTATGATGTTGATAGTTACTACTCACTAAATTAGACTTTACTTTTTAGTATGTATAATTATTAATAATATCATACATTTTATATATGATTAATGTATAAAATGCATCTTCATTATACATTCATCGTACATAGGGAAGAGTTGTATCTTCCTTTAGGGGAGACGAGCATAGCGAGGAGGGGAAAACTTTCTTTGTATATAGAATATTTATGTTTGTTTGTAACTTAGATATTTAAAAAAAAACTATTTAATTATTTTAATTAAGTGTAAATAGTAGAGTATGTATAAATGTATTATATATTAACTATTTACATATAATGACATAAATTATCAAATGATTTATAATTTATTATTAATTGATAACGTATATTATTTTTATTTTATATGCTCAATAATAATAAATTAGATAAAAATTATATTATTAACTTATAAAATTATTATAAAAAAATAATATATTAAATTATTAAAAATATTTAAAAATATATATATACAGGAGCACGATTTGGTCCGGTCTAATTTAAAATTTATAAACTCTAAGATCGAACCGAATGTCATTGATCTACATATTTTAAGATAGAGACTGACCGGTCCGTAATTCGGTCCGATCCTATCTTGACCGAAGCAGTTTTGTGGGTCCCGACCGAATTATTTACCCCCTACATACGGCATATGTTACGGTGGGCGCATATTTGGAGATTCTCTCACGCTATCCAACAAAGAATAACAACTCGGCTAACAGTACAAATACCCTTCGCACGCACCCCCACCGCCAACACCCCCATCCTCTCTCCCTCCCTTCCTATTTTAAATTTCTTTTCTTAAAAAAATAAAAAAAACTTTAAAATTAAAGAAATATGCAAAATTTGGCGGTAAGCTCTTACCGCCAGCTGTCACTCTACTGTCTGTTGGATCAATCATATCCGGGCTGGGATCTTTTTCCTGCAACAAAATTTATGTCTATACTCTATATAAATACAAATGAATTATAAAATAAGGAAAACTTGATAGATCAATGGTTGTTGTTGTTTTTTTTTTTTTAAAGAGTTTTGCTATACGTAAATTAATGTCTTAATACTCTATTTATAGTGAGATTTATTATAGCCTTAAAAAAAAAAAAATATCAATCATTTTTTAGCATTGTTGATATCACATTAGCGATATGTTGGATGGATAAAAAATATAATTTATAAATATATTTTCTCTTTCAAAAAATATTATTTCTATGCTTCTTTATTTATGCAGGCTTCGTTTGGTAACTAAACTCCTCTTAACTTATCTCAACTCATCATTACAACCTTTTCAAATTTCAATATAAAATATAATAAACAATTTAACTTTTTCAAATTCTAAAATAATAATAATATTAAAAAATAATATTCCTACAATATTTTATCATCTCAACTCAATTCAGTTCAACATTCAAACGCAAATATCAGTATTGCGTAGAGGTGACAATATGTATATATGTCAATTTGTAAATGGCAGAATTCAATAACATCTTCCTAACAACCGAATTAAGTAATAATAATAGTATTATTAGAGTTCTGTTACATACAGTCAATTTTGTATACTTCTTAAAGCACTCTCATTGGATTAGCTAAAGTTAAAATATATTTTTTATGAATGTAAGATAAATTTGACTTTTAGCTATTCCCTTAACATAAATCTCCACATTGGAATATGTATTTTTTCATTGTATAATAATAAAATAATATAAGATGAATTTGATTTTAGTTATTTACATCAAATCTCCACATTAGATTATACATTTATTCATTATATAGTAATGAATAACTAATAATTTCAAAAATATGTAATTTTTTTAATTATTAATTTATTCTATTTTATCATATTTTACTATTCTACCTATTATATATTAATTAATAATTATATTCTTATTAAATTAATATATCACTAACTCAATTTAATATATCAATTGTGATAAAATATGTGATAGAGAGAAAGAGAAAGAGAAATAATTAATAAAATATATATTTGATGGATGTACAGTAACCTTCAAATTTAAAAAAACTTTTGAAAGTCATTGTAACTAAATTTCAAATGAAATTTGGCTAATCTAATGTGAGCATATTTTACTCTCTAATAGCTAAATACTCATTAGATTTAACTTTTGGCTAATCCAATGAGAGTGCTCCCCACTCTAATAATGTGATTAGTTAAAATAATTATTTTATATTAAAAAAATGATGCAACCAATATTTTAATGAAATACATAAAGGAATACATAAAATTAACGTAAAATTTTTTACTATTAAAATTATAGATAAGATTTAGAAACGAAAGAAAAAGTCCAGAGACATGCAACATTGAATCTAGTGGTGTGTTCAAGATTGTTTTTTTTTTTTTCTCTTTAAATGATGTTTAAAAATAAAATTATAAAAATTTTTGAGATGAAGTGATAATTTTTCTTATTTGCTCCCAAACATTCCCTTTATTATTAATATTTTATGATTTTTGTTTGAAAAGGGGAGGCGGAGTGACCAGTGTTGCAATCCTCATTGGGCATGACTATAGGAGTCATTTCTTACTGTAAAATGTTCGATTTAAACCATAGCTACTGCTTTAAAGATGAGCCCGTCACTACAAAACTACTAAATTATCCAATTAATCTAAAACCTATTTTGTAGTCTAAAAGTTAGACTTGTAGTAAAGTTGAACTTTATTACTACAAATAATTTCAACTTACGTCCTTATTCAAACTCCTGATCTCGAAGCCCAACTCGTACCAATTGGTTACCGGTTATTTTAGAGTAAAACTATTGTGCCGTCTTATTTGATTTTTTTTTTTACTTAGTAATTAAGGAAGTGATTTTAAGTATATTGATATATTTTTTTATTTTTTAGAAATATTTAAATATATTAAAAAAAAAAAAAAAAAAACCGCTGGGCGGTAGCGGCATAGTAGCCCCACTCGTTATTTTATGGTTCGTTTGCTAAACGGCGTTAAGCTGCTGTAAATAGTGAATACGAAAAGATTTAAAAAATTAATTGGCACATTTGAGAGAGGTATGTGGGGGCCATGGGACAGCAGAAACTTTAACAGAATGTGATTATTTAAAACCTTAAGAATAAAAAAATGAAGCCAAAAAGCCGACAGAGACCCAAGACAATCCAAGCACGTGACCTGCCACTTCCAACAAAATACTTTCACCCTGCAATTTCTTTGCCCAGGGACATCCTCTTCTTGTTCTTCTCTCCCTCTCTCACTGTTCAATCCCACACATCTCTTCAGTCCAATCACTGCATTTTTAACTTTACGCACATTGTTTTTTTTTTTTTTCTCCCTTTCCATAAGCAATCCAAACACATTTTCAGTTTTCACTGCCTCATTGCGTTTCCAAAAAGCATGAAATTTTCGTTAATGGGTCTACATCTGTATCTGTGTCGACTTTGGCATTTTGTTTTGGCCTTTGCGTGTTTGGTTCTATCTTCGTGAGTGATTATCATTAATCTTTTTCTTCTTTTTTTTTGTGTGCGCGTGCGAGAGAACTAGCCGACTAGGAGATAATGGTATGGGAAGCACGGGGGACGAGCAGAGCAGAGCTGAGCAGTGCTAGTAGAGACCAACAGTATACTCACATGGAATTTGTGGGGATTGCCCAAAACAAATAGAAATCACATCCGGCATTCCCAGATCTCTAGGATCTCAGAATTTCAGGGTTAGATGTTTGCTCGCTTGCATTCTCGAGAAAATTCTCTTTTCTTTTGCTGTTTGTCTCAGCTCATTCGGTGCCCATCCCACTCGGTTTGATTCGAAGTCCTCTGTTTCCGAGCTGGGTATTTTGTGGTCATGTTATACTAGCATCTGGGTCTTTCGTTTCTTTAAGCTTTATCTACTAGTAACTGAGTTTTGTTTGTCAGTGTAAAGGCTAACAGACAGATAGCGCCACTGTCTTCCGTTTTTGGTAATGGTGGGTCTGGTTTTCTGATTTTGAGCTTTTTGTTTGAATAAGGGAAGTTTTAAGAAATAAGTTCATTTGAGAATGGCTTGTGTTCGTATTGGTTATGGTCTTTCCATCGATGGATACTGGTTGAGCAAAGAAGGTAGAAGTTTTTAGTGTTACCGTGAATAGAGTATGGCAAGAAATAGTTTCATGCTCTGGAAAGTTGGTCTGCTGGTTCTAGCATTGATGGAGACTTCTTCTGCTACTCTTTCTCCAGCTGGTATAAACTATGAAGGTCAGTTCTCGGATTATCTTCAGTTGAACTCCTTTCTCTTTCTTCCACAATTTTTTCCCTAAAGAAAAGAAATCCCGTTGGGTGAATTGAAAATAATGGATGGATAAAGAATTTACTCTGCAGTTGAGGCTTCAGAGCACTTTTTTGTTTTGTTTTTATTTTTGTAATTTCTTTTTTTCATACACGGATACTTCACGTTCTCTATTTTCCCCTGAACTTTCCACAGTTGTAGCTTTGATGGCCATTAAAAGTGGGCTTTTTGATCCACATAATGTTCTGGAGAATTGGGATATTAATTCCGTAGATCCCTGTAGCTGGAGGATGGTTACTTGTTCTGCCGATGGCTATGTATCCGTTTTGTAGGTTTTTTAGTCCCTTCGAAAGTTGCCAGCATCTTCCTATAGATTTTCGTCAAAGAAAAGCTGAACTTTTTTTTGTTTTTGCTCACAGGGGATTGCCAAGCCAGAGCTTGTCCGGGACCTTATCACCGGGGATTGGAAACCTCAGTAACTTGCAATCTGTGTAAGTTATTACAACTTTATCACTGATCTTAGAAGTTGACTTCGTTTTTTCTTGGCAGTTGGGTATAACGTCTATTTTGTTGATTGTTTCTGGTCTTAATTTACTTTTCAAATCGTCACACCAAGTTTTCTTCCGCTTAAGATAATTGGGTAGTGCTACAAAATTTAAGTTGAATCTTAAATCGTGGTTTTAAATTGTGTAGGCTGCTGCAGAACAATGATATCTCAGGTCCAATTCCTGCTACCATTGGAAAGTTGGAGAAGCTTCAGACGTTAGATCTCTCCAACAATACATTCAATGGCGATATACCTAGTTCCTTGGGGGGCCTCAAGAACCTGAATTATTTGTAAGTTTCATAACCTTCATACTGTTCTTGTGGTCCAACATACTCGAATTGTACATTGTGCAATTTCCTACATGCTTAATTGTTTAGCTTTTGGAACTCTAATAGCTTTAACATTGTTTCTGAGCAAGTCAGGAGGTTAAACAATAACAGCCTTTCTGGATCCTGTCCTGAGTCTCTGTCCAATATTGAAGGTCTTACTCTCGTGTAAGTACTTGTCCTTTGCAGTCGGTAATTTACTCTTCCATCCACATATTTTATAAGAAGTATTTATTCACTTTTATAATTTGAACATGTAGGGATCTTTCCTTTAACAATCTCAGTGGTACCTTGCCAAAAATACCAGCAAGAACTTTCAAGTGAGCTATTTTTTCCAACTTTCTATCAATGCTGAGTTTCTATCAAGAAGTTTGTAATTGTAATAGTTGCCATTCTCTTGCTATTCCTCTTTCAGAATTTTCGGTAACCCTTTAATTTGCGGGGCTAAGGCTGAAAACAATTGTTCTGCTGTCATTCCAGAGCCACTGTCCTTCCCCCCAGATGAGCTAAAAGGTGTTTATGACCGTGTTATATAGTTATTTTTTCTATCTCAGCTTGATTCTCTACTGCATTTTTCTGACATGCCTTGGATCTGATTTCTTGTTTCTTAGGACAATCAGACTCCGAAAGAAAAAGCCACAATGTGGCGATTGCTTTTGGAGCAAGTTTTGGTGCTGTTTTTTTCATCATTCTTGTTGTTGGGTTAGTTGTTTGGTGGCGATACAGACACAACCAGCAGATTTTCTTTGATGTCAATGGTTAGTTGCTTCCTATTCTTTGTTTTCCATTTCTTAGTGTATAAGCATCACTAAGACAGATTGTGCTGTAGCTCTCATTTTTGTATCCATGCGCGAGATTATGATTCACATTGTATTGGACATGATGTTTGTCAAATTCAAGTCTTATCACCAATTGTCCAAAAAACTTAACCTGATGGAAGGAAGTGAATTTAATAATTTAATTAATACATGTGGCACTCCCTCTTATATGTGAGCTAGACTTTCTTTAATTGGAATATTTAATAATGGGGTAAAACATGCACTCAGGTTTGGACTTTTGAACTTGGGACCATTGCTATAATTACATCACTAATTTCTGTGGGTGCCCTAACATGGAGTATATTTAACATCCTGAGGCCTTTTAATGGAATTTCATCTGTAGTTGCTTGTTTGATCTCGTGATTTCTAATAGCATTTTCAGTTTTCTGAAACATTATCGTGGCTGAGTATTATTCTCTCTATAATTATTCCACATGGTAGTGAAAGCATTTTGAGCTGCTGGAATAGCTACTGTTCTAGAACCTTGGCATTTAATCATAGTGGGAATTAGCCAACATGAACACAGAAATGAGAATTGGAGTCGTTGCTTCAGTGATCAGGAATATAGTATACTGTTGCTACAATCAAGAAAAAGATAGAACTCTAGTCCATAGTGAGCAAGAGAGAGAAATCTAGTTGTCAAAAACCAATTTCAAGACCATTTGCACCCCCTTACGATAAAGTTACAGTTGAAGCTGTAAATCCCATATTTTAGTGTCATACTGAATCTACTGAAATTATTGATTTGGGATTATACTGTTTTCTTTACGAACTCTTTATGAATCTGGTCTGCTGCATGTAAGGGTTTTGTTTTCTGATTTTCTGAATATTGCTGCATTCTCAGTTGCAGATCAATATGACCCGGAGGTATGCCTTGGCCATTTGAAAAGGTATGCATTTAAGGAGCTTCGAGCTGCAACTGACCACTTCAGCTCAAAGAATATTCTAGGGAGAGGTGGTTTTGGGATTGTATACAAGGGATGCTTGAACGATGGAACTCTGGTGGCAGTTAAAAGGCTGAAGGACTTTAATGCAGCTGCTGGTGAAATTCAATTTCAGACAGAAGTTGAGATGATAAGTTTGGCTGTTCATCGAAATCTTCTCAGGCTTTGTGGGTTCTGTTCGACTGAGAATGAGCGGCTCCTTGTTTACCCCTATATGCCCAATGGAAGTGTAGCCTCTCGGCTAAGAGGTTAGCTAATAGAACACTAGTTGTTGGTTATTTTTCTGATCCTTGCTTGTATATCTTTCTAACCTTAGAATTGTTAAAACTTTGGCCACATCTAATGCATGGAACAAAAGTTGCTGCACCCATGCAACTCTAAATCCTTATCCACTACTGGTTTTTACCTCTTCAACCATGGTTTCAGCTGGAAACAACAAACATCCCACTTCCTGTTGCACTGGCCTAGGGGGGACGCATCACCTCAGCTATCAATTCTTTGCAAGCATCTTCAAATGCCATAATGATTGCTTCCAATGCCCACGATTAATTTACTACTAATGCTACCTTGTTGCATAATGGTTCCCCTTGGCATTCTATAATCTTTCTAGCCTATCTAGCTTCCAACACCGTGTACTTTTGAACTACCAGATTGGTCCAGACTTCCATCACTACACTGGAAATGTCTTATGAAATGTTACATAATCATCCAGAATTTTAAAATTCTGTAATTTTTCGTTTATAAAACTTAGCATTCTTATTTACTGCTGCTCAAATTTATGTGCATGCATCGAATAATAGCCTTTAGAAGTCCTGTGTGAAAGCTTTTCTTTTTCCCTCCTTTTAAAAGTTTGATCAGAAGTCTGTTAGATGAACCACTTTCCTCAAAACGTTAATTTTTTTTCTTAGGTACTTTCCTCAACACATTAATCTCATTGCTAATCACTCAATTTCATTTTTTTGTTATTATTTTCCAGTCAAGATGGCTATGTTAGCTAATTTGTCAATTAATCCGTGGGCCTTTTAGCCCTCCATTGTTTAGTAAGTATCCAGGATTTTCAACAGCTCAAAACTAATGACATCATTTTGTACTTTTCTTTCAGATCATGTTCATGGCCGGCCAACTTTGGACTGGACAAGGCGTAAGAGAATAGCTTTAGGCACGGCAAGGGGGCTAGTATATTTGCATGAGCAATGTGACCCAAAAATTATCCACCGTGATGTCAAAGCAGCAAATATTTTGCTCGATGAAGACTATGATGCAGTTGTTGGAGATTTTGGGTTGGCAAAGCTTTTGGATCATAGAGATTCTCATGTCACTACAGCCGTGCGTGGGACTGTTGGCCACATTGCTCCAGAATACTTGTCAACAGGCCAGTCATCGGAAAAGACTGATGTCTTTGGCTTTGGGATTTTGCTCCTAGAGCTCATCACAGGTCAGAAGGCGATAGATTTCGGGCGAGCAGTAAACCAGAAGGGTGTAATGCTTGATTGGGTAACTCTATCTTTCTCTGGGTGTTTTGGTAATTTAGAATAGTGTTTGCATAGAGAAAATTGATAATTTGAATAATGAACCTTTCCTCAACACATAAAATAGAGAGAAGGGTGAGGCAAGTGCTGGCCCTGCTGGGAATCACAGATCATGAATGAAAAATCATGACAGTGGAGTACCATATAATTTTTTAATGCTATTTAATTATTTCTAGGACTTAACTATCAAAGAAATTATTTATAGGACTTGTTTTGCACTCTTCATATTTCTCCTAAGATAAATATCATGCTCCTTAAAAGGAGGAGGATACTGTTTAAAAACTTGCGATGTATCATGCTCTTGAAATTAAACCTCCATCACTGCATAAAAGCTAACAATTCTTCCCATGATTGGGGAATAGTAGGAAAATACTTTGGCTTAGTCTGCTCACTCTTTCTTTAGATACATCTTACACTGCATGGCAACTCCTTTGCAGGTCAAGAAGCTCCATCAGGAAGGGAAACTAAGTCAAATGGTAGACAAGGATCTAAAGAGCAATTTTGACAGGGTTGAGTTGGAAGAAATTGTTCAGGTTGCCCTCTTATGTACTCAATTTAATCCTTCTTGCCGCCCGAAGATGTCAGAAGTACTAAAAATGTTGGAAGGGGATGGATTAGCTGAGAAGTGGGAAGCCTCACAGAAGGTTGAGACACCAAGGTTTGGATATTCTGAAATCCCTCAAAGATATTCAAGTTTTATAGAAGAATCTTCACTTGTGGTGGAAGCAATGGAGCTTTCTGGACCTAGGTGACTTTTTTCTTTTATTCACCCCACCTCCCCCTTCTACACCTCCATCATTAAGTGCAGTGATTTGAATGAGAACATGTGATTGGTGTTGGAAGCTGCTGAACGTACCTATTAATCTGTATAAAAGAAAAAGTAAATTCATGTATAAGTTATCTTTGTTCTTTGTCTTAAAGTTAGTTATTAAAACTTCTTCAAAAATAGAAGTCCTGGATATTTGTTCCAGATTGATTTCCTTTAATTCCTTCCTCAATGTGTTCCTGCAGTAGGTCTTTAAGGTGCTCTGGGGGTGGTTTGGTCCATGATAGAGAGTAAAATGCAAGATTCTACTGCCCTTATCCCATTCTTACTTTTCTTAAACTCTAGAACTAATGCCAAGCTTAGAACAGATGAAGTGTAATCAGTTCTGATATAAAGATTTTGAGCACATGTCTGCAAGTAGATCCTTCGATGCCATCTCAATGTAATCAGCTTGACTATCATACATAAGAGTGATTGGAGCATGCGCTGGAAAACCAATATCCAAGATAAAATGATGCAACTAGGTCAACTCTCAAGCCATCTGAGAGAAAATCATCCAAAAACTCTTAAATTTACATGAGTAATAAGACATTAACATTTTTTTTAAACTCTCTTTACAACTGTATTCAGTTTAAATAGATGGCTTTTATAAATGTAAGATCTGAAGTTCAAATCAGCTGACAAACCTATTATTTGATGAAGTGATGATACATACTGTCACATTATTCCATATGAATTTGACAATTGGAGCCTTAGATCCAAACATTGGGAGTTGCCATGGCCCATGGCTTTCTTGTACATCTCTTGCACTCTTCTCCTCAATTTTCAGTGTTTTAATTTTGAGCCAGCTTTCAACACATTGGTGGATGCATTTATAACCATGAATTTGGTCATTTAAGTTGAGAGTCAATTAATATTATTGGACACTGAAGTTTTAAAAGATTGTTGACTCTTCTCTTCTGTATATAATTTATCATGATTAGAGGCTAATTAAAAGCCATTTATTAATTTGTTTATTTGTTGTGCAAGTTATAAGATCAACTCTAATTATATTACAAAAATGCTATGTGCAGTTACTTTTGCATATTCTTTATATATTTCACTAATGTGATTAACTGCGTCATTTTTTTTAATATAAAATAATTATTTTGATCAATTACATCAATAAAGTGCACAAAAAATAGACAAAAACGACTCTATGCAGTAGATTATATTATGCGCAGTCATAGTTAATCCAAGTGTTTGATTCAACACTACAATTACGGGATTATCATGTAGCTTTTCTTAACAAGATATGGGATATTACCTATAACAAAAATTAGATTTATTTATAAATGAGTTACAGATTCTGTCATCCCAATGACTGCGGCATACTGATCATAACCAAGAGATAAATGATAGTTTATATTATTTCTAACTGCCCAAGAATAAATCGTATATACATCTGAAATCATAAACTCCATAAAGTACTGAATGGTTATTTACCACACAGTAACTATTCCATCCTAAAAGAAATGAATTAATTTAAGCATTGCACTGAAGCGAGGTAAGATGTTTTTGTAAAAAAGTAGATCTCATCATGAAAAAGCGTGACTGCGTGAGACTTGTACATTTGGGACTTGTGATTTGTCCCTAGCACTTGTGCATGGTATATTAATTTGGAGCTCCGCACAATTTTTTTGCCATGTTAAAGTTATAATAACCTTTAATGCCACAGCAAGATTTTTTTGCATAGATATGGTATCAAATATTGTTCATAAAAAACACAAACAACAACCTCCAATTACTTTTCTAACATGGCTCTATCATCATTTCTGGAGTTCATTAGATGGAGAGAGACTCACCAAGAAGTGATGCATATTGATAAACGCATTGGAAAGCGTTGTAATGATCACCATACAGTACTATACTGACAATGCGAATTTCTTTTCTCAAATATTCAATGGCTTTTTTTTTTTTTTTTTCCTAATCAAACATATTATAGAATAAAACAAATTACAAGAGTTTAGGGAAGGTCTTTCTCACTATCAATATATAGAAAACATCTAGAAATCTTATCTAAGGATAGGCATCCAACAACTAGATTGGTTGTTGCCCATTGCGTAACTGAGTGCGCACATCGATTTTTCTAGTTTTCACACATTTTGATTGTGGAGAATCTGTTGAATATTTGCTATAATGGGTGAGATTTGCCAGAGCAGGAATAGATCAGAATTTTCTATTGTTGTGATGACATTTTGGGCATCACTTTCAATAATTGCTTGATTATGATGGATCACCATTTTTGAAGCGAGTAGAGCTGTTGAAGCTTCAGCTACAAGTGGGTTTGATGTTTGAATTTTTTCTGTTCTGATTTCGAGAATATCACCATCGTGGTTTCTTCGTACGACTAATGCCACTGAGAAATTATTTCTGACTGCTGCATCAAAAGAGAAGCTATGAAAAGATGTAGGAGGAGGCATTCATAGTTCTTCTGGCTTACTCTACTTCTTTTCCCATGCTTCTTTTATAATCTTCATAAATATGGCTCAATTGGTTGTTTGCTTGCTCCACATATATTGAGGTGTGATTGTGGACAGATTCATTTTGCTGCCTCCATATAAAATCCATGACAATCACTGCAAAAAGTTGAAAGTGATGAATTTTTTCATCATGCAACCCCAACATTTGTTCCAGATGTATGATCATTTCTATCTAGTCAGTCTGATATGGAATTGATGGGAAGATTTGCTAGATTTAATGGCTAGCAACTTTGTTGCCATAGAATTCGGGTTATTGGGCATTCCACAAAGAGATGTAGCAAAGTGTCTTCGGCTTGATTGCATAGTGGGCATTCTAGTGACTCAAGTTGAGATACAACAATGCTGATTCTTTTTTTGGTGGGGAGGATATTCCATAATAGCTTCCAAGTCAATAGATTGTGTCAGTCATGGATTTGCAATCTCCAAAGAGGTTTGAAAAGCTCCTTTATTGTGTTTTGCATTTCTAGAATCTGGTTGCTAAGTGTTTTGTGATAAGCAATTTTGACCGAAAACTTTCCATTGCTAGCTGGTGTCTAGACAATTTTATCATGACTCTGTCAGATCGTTGTCAGTGAGATTTTTTGTATCTCTACACCACTTTCCTGATAAAAGAGACTTTGTATTTTCGCCATATCCCATGATCATGGATTGTTTGTAATTAATTCCGAAACTGTGATGGATGGGTACATCTGGTCCATACCTTGAATTGGCTTTGGCTTGAAATTTTCCGTAGAGGGTATCTATGGATCTGACCATATGTTGACCGAGAGTCCATTGAGAATTTGGTAGCATCTTCCTTTCTTGATAATATCTCTTGTTTTGAGGAAACCTTTCCACAAGCTTGAATCTGATGATTTTGGTACCACAAGTCGTTATGTCCTTCGCTTATTTTCCATCCTGTTTTTACTAGTAGTGTTTAGTTCATTTTTTCCATCAATCTGAGCCCAAGTCCACCGAATTTTTTTGGTAGACAAATGGATTTCCAAGATTTAAGAGTCATATTGTGAGATTTGTCTTTTGGGAATCCCCACCAAAAATTTTTGAAGCTTGTAACAAGAGTTTTACTTATTGATTTTGAGAGTTGAAATGAGCTCATATGGTACGATGGCATAGTACTCGCCATAGATCTGATCAACATTGTTCTACCTGCTTGGGATAAGAGTTTTGTCTTCCAACCTTCTAATTTTTTCCCCACTTTTTTTGACAATTCTTTGTAGCTCTCTTTTTTATTCCTATTGAAGGAGGTTGGTAGGCCTAAATATTTCATTCTTGTTGAAGATGGTTTGTAGGGGAGCCACTGAGATATAAATGCTTTTGTCGTGGAACTTGTATTTCTAGTGATGAAAATGGATGATTTATTCAGATTGACTTTTTGTCCCATCCATTGTTGATATTTTGCTAAGCTTTTGGAGATTGCTTGTGCGTTGCTTTCCATGGCTTTGGCAAAAATGATTGTATCGTCCACAAAGAGTAGGTGGGAGATGGGTGGGCTGTTTCGACTGATTTTAACTCCTTCAATTGATTTTTGCTCTTCTGCTTTCAACAGAATTCTTGAGAGTGCCTCTATTATTAGGATGAAAAGCAAAGGCAACAATGGATCTCCCTGTCTAAGACCATGCTGAGCTTTAAAGAAATCTCGTGAGGAGCCGTTTATGAGGATGGAAAAAGTTGCTGTTGTCACACATTCTTTTATCAAATTTATTCCTCCTTGATTGAAACCCAAAGCTCTCATTGCTGTAAAAAGGAATTCCCATTCCACTAGATCAAATGCCTTTTCCATGTTGAACTTTATTGACATTAGCTCTTTTTTTCCTATTTTCCGTTTGAGGCGATGGAAAAGCTCACGTGAAATTATAGTGTTTTCTTTTATATTGTGACCTGGAACGAAATTTGTTTGGAGTGGGGAAATAATATTTGGTAACAAGGGTTTCAAGCGATTTGCCAAAATATTTGTGATAATTTTGTAGCTTACATTTGTGAGGCTTATTGGACTTGGGGTATTTGGATATGGAACTTTGGGATGAGAGCTATATTGGTGTGATTCAATTGTTTCAAAAGTTTGCCACTTCTGAAAAAATTATGAATTGCCTAGACTACCTTTTTTTTTTTTTTTATGATTTTCCAATAGTGCTTGTAGAACAGAGCCGTCATGCCATCTGGACCTAGTGGTTTATGGCTTGGGATTTGCTTTAATGCACTGAATATTTCTTCTTCACTCGGTATCTCATTGAATCTTTCATTGTTGTAGTACAAAATTTGTTGATCAAAAAGATTTTCAAGTTGTTCCGGGAATTGCAGGTTTGATGAGGTATATATTGATTTGAAATGATTAATAAAATGAGATTATATAATGAGAGGGTCCATTGTCTAGTACCTGGTCTCAATTTGATGGAGTCAATTGTATTCCTCCTCCTTTGGATTGTTGTTGTGAGATGATAAAATTTTGTGTTGAGATCTGTGGAGGTGAGCCAGGTAATTCTTGATTTTTGTTGCCACAACGTTTCTTCATTTTCTCTTTGTTTATGTAATCTGCGCTATAGTGTTCTCTCTTTTTCCTGGTTGTACTGTGTCATTTGGCAACTTTGTATTTCAAGAAGCTCGCTTTCTAGCTTCTGTATGTTTTTCTGGATGCGCCCAAAGTAGGTTGAATTTCCAACATTTCAGCGCTTCTTTTGTTGCCTTAATTTTGCTGCATAGGATGTAAGCCGGATTGCCTTGGTAAAATATATTCCATGCTTTTTCTATTATTTAATGGCTGAGTGGTTCTTGAGTCCAGAATTCTTCAAATTTGAAAGACGAAGCCCTTCTGTGATTTTCTGTAGTGTGCAACAATAACGGGTGGTGATTTGATGTTGATGTTGCTAAATGTTGCAAGAAAGAACAATCTCCATTCTTTATTGGCTATAACTCTATCAAGCCGCTCCCTGATAAGTGCTTTCCCATATCTATTATTTGACCATGTGAATTTCGGACCTACATAACCAATTTCTATTAGTCCATTTTGGTTCATCAGATTTTTAAGCCCTTTATTTTGATTGATGCTAATGGGGGCGCCTGCCTTGCTTTTCAGATTGATTTATGAGATCATTAAAATCACCCATACACGCCCATGGGCCCAAAAAGGCTTGATGTATTGAATTCAGATGTTGCCAAAAATTCTCTTTGTAATGCCATTATGCTGGTGCATACACATAGGTGATTAACCATGGTTGATGGGGAGGATTTGAGTAGACTAAAATTGATATTGCATTCATATTTAAATGTACAGGTTTCAATTCTACACCTAGACGCCACAAAAGTAGTAGACCCCATTTTTTACAATCTGTTAGAAAATGCACAAAATGGTGGAAAGCTAAACTATTTACAATATATATGGTGCGTTCATTCGTCACTAAGGTTTTTGACAAAAAAACTACATCTGGATTATAAGTCCTAATATTAGCCCTTAAGCTTCTAATTGCCTTGGGTCAGGCTAACCCTAGACAATTTCAGGCTAGTGTCTTTACTTTGCTTGGCGAGGCATTTTTGAGTTTATCTCATCAGCTTTCTTGGACTTTCCAGGGAGTGGTGGTGGCGGCCTGTCATATGGGGATACTCTGGCTTTCTGCTTGCATTTTTTTTCCTTTCCCTTTATAACCTGACTGCATTTCCATCAGTGTAAGGACCAATGTTGATTCTTCCATTTGCAGTGTATTCTCTGACATTTCATTTCAATTTTAATTAGACGTTGTGATTTCCTTTTTGAGGGCTGAGTAGAGTCTGTAGGCACTGATCTTTTGGTTGGAAGATAGATTGGTTTTTCAGTTACTGACAGGGGTGAGACTGCTTGGGGACTCGATAACTCTTGCGGTGAAATTATGGTAGCAAATTCTTTTCCTGAAGTGTCTCCCATTGTTGCATTTTCCCTTGGACTGCTTGTTACTATCGCGTATGAGGCCACGACTTGGGGGCTTCTTTTTGGACTGGTATTATTTCCCTGGGCTTCTTTAGGTCTGATTGGCTCAATGTAGAGGGAAGCTTTGCTGGGCTCTTGGGCTCTATGTGAAAATACTCTTGACTGGGCTTTTGAAGTACTTGTCTAGGTGGTGGGCTGTTGTCAGCTTGACTTTTCAGGCCTTTCTCTATTGGGCTTTGGGAACAGATATATATGGGCTTGGTAGAGAAAATATTTATATCCATCTTTTCAACGAAAATGGGCTTTTGAGCTATTAAAATTGAAGAGAGTGATGTGGGCTCACCTTGCAGGGATGATTAACTTGAGGCCCGTGCTTTGTCATCTATGTTTTATAACTTTGCATAGCCAATAGATTTGTCTCCATTGTGCCTTCCAGGGCGTGTGTTTCCTAGCCGACATGGGATTGATTTGTGGCGTGACCCCTGCAAATTTCTGAGACCCTTGAGTTATTCCTTTTGCAGCTACTTCTGTCGATTCTACTGGATAAAAAGATAGGGGACTGTAGGTTTGCGTTAACTGCTTGGGTGTGTTTGGTGAGTCCAAGTGATGTAATTTATTTGGTTTGGTGAAAAATTGATTGCCTTTTCTTCACTGTAGTTGAACAACTGCTGTGTGTTGGAAGTTTTCATTTTGATGGAATTTTTCGCTTGCTGAGGTATTGTTGGTGACTGCGGAAAAAATTGTTGAAATTGAGGGTGTTTTCCAATCGTATGGATTCGTTCACTGCAAGTAAGTATTCCTTGACTGGCGAGCGAGAGTCTACTGCTATTCTGACTCTGCACATTTAGAAAATTAGGTCTTTGTATTTCTTTCCCTCTGAAATTTCTTTCTTGGCTGTTGATGTAAGGTTTGTTGAAGCTTTGGTTTGCTGGAATAAAAGAGAAGCAGAGTAACAAAGAGAGCAACGAAGAAGATGAAGAAAAAGTCGTGTAATTATATTCAATGTAAATCCAAAGTATTCTGCACAGTAACAATTTATAAGAAGAATAAAAATAATCTACAAAGAAGAATGAATATACTATATTGCCCCTAAACATCTATTCATAACAGAATATTGAGAGCAAGTTGCTGTGCATTCGTTGGGTATGCAGTGGTGCTGTAAGAGCAGGTCTGCTGTGAATCTATTGGGCATGTAGTGGTGCTGGCAATACTGATTTGCTCCTTGTGTGTGGTAGCTGACTTATCATTTGGTAATATCCATCCGCAAGATGGAGAATAGATGTTTTCTATTCCCATCTTGGACAAAAGAAAGCCAAATTGAGTGGAAGGAAGTGCCTTTGTGAAGGAATCTGCAAGTTGTGAAGATGAACGAACATGGCAAGTGTGTAGAAAACCTGATTGAATTTTATCCCGGATGAGATGACAATCGAGCTCAATGTGTTTTATACGCTCGTGAAATACCGGATTTGCCACGATGTGGATGGCAGCTTGATTGTTGCAATATAAGTCAATTGGAAGTGGAATCGTGATGCACAAATCATGTAAAATGTAAGATAGCCATTGCAGCTCACGAGAAGTAGTTGCCATGGGCTAATACTTAGCTTCGACAGAGGAGCGAGAGACCACATTTTGCTTCTTTGAACGCTATGATATGAGTGAGGATCCGAGGAAGATGCAAAAGCCTGTGATGGATCATCGAGAATCAGGACAAGAGGCCCAATCCGAGTCGGTGTAACCTTGGAGATGAAAGGAAGAGCTGGAAGAGAAAAGAAGTCCCTGGCCAGGTGCATTCTTGATGTAGAGAAGCACTTGCTGAGCTGCGTGGAGATGACATGAAGTAGGTCTGGTCATGAATTGGCTCAAAACATGGACAGCGTAGCTTATATCAAGCCGAGTAATTATAAGGTAAATTAATCGACCAACCAAACGACAACAAGGAAGAGGATCCGAGAGAAGCTGTTCGTCATTCATACGAAGCTTTAAATTTTGCTCCATTGGTAACTTAAGGGGGCTGGTACCAAGAAAACCAGCACTAGATAAAAGATCAAAAGCGTATTTCCTTTGACAAATTGAGATGCCCTTGGAAGAACGAGCCACTTCTATACCGAGGAAATAACGTAGTTCACCAAGGCATTTTATTCGAAAATGAGAGTTGAGAAATGATTGAAGAGCAGCAATGGAGTCCAAGTTGGAGCTGGCCATGATGACAATGTTGTCAACATAGACGAGAAGAGCCATGAAAGAGCCATTGTGCAATCGAGTGAAGAGGTTGTGATCAACCTTAGATTGCTGAAAATCAAATGTAAGTAAGGCAGTAGAGAATTTGGAATACCATTGTTGTGGAGCTTGTTTCAAGCCATAAAGACTTTTGTGGAGGCGACAAACTTGAGTGGGAGACCCTTTTAAATATCCAGGAGGTTTGCGCATGAAAACTTCCTCTTCTAAGTCGCCATGGAGGAAAACATTTTGAACATCAAATTGCCTTAGAAACTAGCCTTTAATGGAGGCAATTGCCAATAGAGTGCGAACAGTGACAAGTTTTGCCACAGGGGCAAAAGTTTCATTGTAGTCGAGGCCCTCCTGCTGTGTGAAACCTTTGGCGACAAGGCGCGCCTTGTAGCACTCAATACTACCATCAGAATGATGCTTTATTTTGAAGACCCATTTGGAACTGATGGTATGTTTGCCATGAGGTAAATCAACTAGAGACCAAGTGTTGTTGAGTTCAAGGGCTGATATTTCAGAATCCATAGCCTTGCACCAATGAGGATACTTAACAGCTTCACCATAAGAAATGGGTTCAAAAGAAGCAGACAAAGTGGAAACAAAGGCATGATAAGATGGAGAGAGTTTATGAAATGAAATAGATGCAGAGAGTGGAAAGGCTATACCTAATTTGCAGGGCCGTACCGTGGACAAGGATGAAGAAGGAGCAACATTGGTACGGGTCTCCTACAGGGGGGCTGCATGGTTTGAGGAGGTGGAGGAACAAGTTGTGAATGGCATATGTAGTCAGTTAAATTAGGAGGAGGTCGACGAGAGCGAGTGGACCATCTAACTAAAGGAGGGAGAGGAGATTGGTGAGATGTAGATGGTAGGTGAGGGAGGTGGGTTTTCAGCTGAAGGTAATGGTGATAGGCTTGAGGAGACAGGTAGAGAATCAGGGTCAGGTAACTGAAAATTAGGAGAAGGAGAAGGAATAGGTGAAATGGGAAGTAAAGAGGGTGTGTGAAAAGGAAAGAGTTCCTCATGAAAGATAACATCCCTCGAAAGAAAAATTTTGTGAGTGTCGAGATCAAGTAAGCGATATCCTTTAACATCAAAAGGATAGCCAAGGAAGGCACAACGTCGACTACGTGGATCAAAGTTGTGGCGATGTTGAGTAGTAGTGGAAGCAAAAGTAAGCCACCCAAAGACACGAAGATGAGAGTAGGAGGAAGGTTTATGAAATAGGACTTCATATGGAGTTTTGTTGTGGAGAAGTGGGGTGGGTATACGATTTATTAAGTAAGTGGCAGTAAGTATGCAGGCTGACCAGAATTGTAATGGAATGCCCGATTGAAAATGTAAAGCTCTAGCAACCTGAAGAAGATGACTATGTTTCCATTCTACTAAACCATTTTGCAAGGGGGGTCTCGACACAAGATTTTTGATGAATTATGCCGTGTTCGGAATATAATTCATTCATGAAAAATTTGAGACCATTGTCACTACGTAAGATTTTAACACGAGTGTTGAACTGAGTTATAGCTAGATGGCAAAAAGGTTTTAGACAAGCACGCACATCGAATTTATTTTTCAGAATATAAACCCAAGTGCAGCGGGAGAAGTTGTCAACAATTGTAAGAAAGAAACGTGAGCCATCGTGGGCTGGAATGGAGTGCGGCCCCCATAAATCACAATGCACGAGATCAAAGCAATTAGAAGTAGAATGAGTGCTAGAAGAAAATGGAAGTCTCGTTTGTTTTGCTAGAGGACAGATAAGACAAGGTAAATTTTCATTAATATTCGTATGAGTAGTTACAAGAGGATCTTGTATGAGTAAAATGTGTGAATGGGAGGGATGACCTAATCGACAGTGCCATAAATCATGAGAGTTGTCGATAGGTTGTACAAAGGCTGAAATAAAATTTTGAAGGTTAAAATTCTGAGATGAGGTATGAACCAAAGCTTGAGGTGAGACACTGTCTGTGTGTAAATGGTAGAGGTCGTGTATCATGCTACCCTTCCCAATCGTTGTCCAAGGAGAAAGGCCCTGGATAAAACACAAGTCAGAGACAAATATAAGACAACAATTCAATTCTTTGGCAAGCTTCCTAGCAGATAACAAATTAAAAGTGAAAGTAGGAACACATAAAACATTATGAAGGAGAAGAGTTGATGTTACTTGCACGGTACCAATATGAGTGACAGTAGCTAATTCTCCATTAGGAAGTTTGACAAAATAGGAAGCTGTGGAAGTGATTTTAGTGAAGAAAGAGGGACTACAGATCGTATGATCAGTAGCTCCCGTGTCTATGATCCATGGAGTTGTAGTAGTGGAGGTAGATGAAAAACAAAATGAGGTACCAACAGCGGAAGATGTATAAGGATGAGTGGAGAGAACTGTTTAAAGCTGATTTGTAGATGGAGAAGCAGTCGAGTTTTTATTTTGCAACAAGGCTATGAGCTCATGATATTGTTCTTTAGTCAACACCATGTTGGGCTCATTATTGGTTTCGGATGCAGGAGTCTTTAGAGAAACAGCATTGAGGCGTGGTTTGTGAAACTTGTGACTAGGAGGATACCCATGGAGGTTGTAACAACGTTCAACGGTGTGCCCAATCATTACATAGTGAGTACAAATAGGGGCTGTGGCATTACCAGATTTGAAGCACTAAGCCAAAGTATGACCTGTGATTTTGCAATGGGAGCAATATTGCTTGTCGCGCTTGGGAGAGAAATTATGTGATGCTGGTGACAAACGAAGAGCAGCCAAGGCAATCGTGTCAACAGGAGGAGCAACTGAGGTGATGAGCCAATGACGCTCTTACTGTTGAATGTAAGAAAATACTTTGTTGACTGGTGGGAGAGGGTCAATTAAAATAATCTGGTTACGCACATTTGTGAAGGAGTCGTGAAGACCCATAAGGAATTGAATCATGCAATCCCGTTGGTATCAGTCAGAAATGACCTTTGTTGATGCACAAGAACAAACAAGTAGTAGGTCGTAAATGGAGAGTTCATCCCAAAGGGATATGAGTTTACAATAATAGATGCTAACCGTATCATTTTCTTGAGACAAATTGGCAAGAGTTTTCTTCAATTCATAGATCCGAGGGCCATTTTGAGGGGGAGAACCTTTCCTGCAATTCAAGCCATAACACGCGAGCATCATCAACAAATGCAACGGAAAGACGAAGGGGCAGACTAATTGAGTTTTGAAGCCAGGACACAAGCATATCATTGCATCGTTCCCAAAGACCAAAAAGAGGGTCAGTGATAGTAGGAGGTCTGGAGAGGGTTCCATTGAGAAAGCCAAGTTTGTTCTTGGAGCGAAGAGAGCGTTGGATTGATCTGGACCAGGTTGCGTAATTCTCGATTGTAAGGAGGTTGGTGATGAGCAGAGTGCCAAGGTTATCAGAGGTTTCTAGTCGGTAAGGATTGGTTGGTTTACTAAGATCAGTAAAATTGAGTTTGGGAGGCTCTGATGCCATGTAAGGTTTGTTGAAGCTCTGGTTTGCTGGAATAAAAGAGAAACAAAGTAACGAAGAGAGCAACGAAGAAGATGAAGAAAAAGTCGTGTAATTATATTCAATGTAAATCCAAAGTATTCTGGACAGTAACTATTTATAAGAAGAATAAAAATAATCTATAGAGAAGAATGAATATACTATATTACCCTTAAACATCTATTCATAACAGAATATTGAGAGCAAGTCTGCTGTGCATTCGTTGGGCATGCAGTGGTGCTGTAAGAGCAGGTCTGCTGTGAATCTGTTGGGCATGTAGTGGTGCTGGCAATACTGATTTGCTCCTTGTATGTGGTAGCTGACTTATCATCTGGTAATAGTTGATGGTAGTTTGCGCATGTTGTTTTGAAAAATCTGCCCCTGCTTCTTACCGTTCATCTGTTTGTGAAAAAGTTTCATTGTTGAACTCTGCTCTCAACCACGACCCCTAGCTTAGTTTTTCAGGACTTACTTTTAGGAAATTGTAGAAGATTTGAGGGTGACCCAGCCTTCCACATGAGTAATAAAAATCGGAAAGTCTTTCATATTTGATGGAAACCCATATTTCATGATTTCCATACCTTGGCATTGTAAATCCCTGCTGCAATGGCTTTGTAACATCTATTTCCACTTTCATTCTGATGTATTTTCTGTATGCTATCCCATAGATAGGATCTTCTTCCACTTTGATCAAATTTCCTATTGCTTTCCCAATGTTTGTTGCATTTCTCAGAGTCATGTAGTCCAGAGGGAGGCCGTGTAGTTGAACATTGAACAAAGCTTGTTTTAGGCTTATCTCTTGCAATGTTGCTCTTGGTGGCCATGGTTTGAGGATGAGGAGGTGGCCTTTGAAATTCCATGTAGGTTGATTCAAGATTCTCAGCTTATCTTGCAGGGTTTTGAAGGTAAAGATGAACATATTTGTTTCAAGATCCTTTATCAAGAATTTCTGTATGAAGTTCTATGGTGCTTTGATACTTGAGTGGATTGCAAATTTGTTGAGGGGTCTATCGGGTACTAGTCTCCCAACTAGAACTGTATCTGATATTGCTTTTGCTATGTCTGGTGTAGGCTCAAGGTCTAGATCCTTCCAATATAAAGCTTCTGTTTGCGTAATCAGTGATTCCAAATCCATCCTCTTTTCCTTGTTGGTGTCGATGTCTGTATCTAGTTTCTATTTTGTTTTTGGAGGAGTTTTGTAATTTATGAGGAGGTTGGTTGGATAGAGAGCACTACGATGTGCAAATGGACTCTAATGAGAGAGTCGGGTTGTCTCTCCTTATTCAATGGCTTGTTTTAGTTCATCATTGTGATGTGTTTCAAAATTATTCAACCACTACAAGCAATGAAATTCATCGATCATATGTAGCCACATTGTTGATTTGCGATGTTGTAAGATAGATTGGAAAACAACCTATTGGAAAGTCCTCAGAGACAACAACTCGAGAAACACTGGACCACATCCAATGACCATCTGCTTCCAATAAAATAGAATTAGGTATTAATAACCATAGCAGGTAATTTTAATAGCAAAAACAATTCAGGAGGAAATCAGTTTGTTTACCAAGAAAACTTACTTTAACATCTTTTATTGCTTGAACAACTATTGGAACCATATCTTGACCTCCCCAACAGTTCCGCCTTGAAAAAAAATGCGTAGTTATAATCATTCCCTCCAAGTTCTGCCTTGAATAAGCTTGCTTTATGCTTTTTGACCCAATTTTTGAAACATCAAAGGGAAAAGAAAGGTGAACGTATAGTAAAAAAGCATCGTTTGTAAAATTAATCACATCTTGTATTAGGTTGAGGGACTAACCATGATCATTGAAACAAATCCCATTGATCAAATGGGTAGACATCCAATTGGAATGTATGCCAACAAAGTTATTAGTAACGGGGGATGAAATATTCTTCTCTGCAAGAGCACATGTAGGCAAGGCAGTGGAACCAGCCATAACAAAGCTTTCTAGAACCATTAAAGAAGGGCACATCCTTGTTCAAATAGGTATGTTGAAGAAAAGGAACTCGACCCAGGCGCTACTAGAATTGTATAGTTAACAAAAATGAGTATAATCTAATAAAATATTCAAACACAATCAATAGTGCAGGTTAGCCAAAAGATCACTAGACTAAGGAAAAGAAAATAGTCAAGAATTGGTAGCCTTAGTGATAAAATATGATTTCCCATGCTACCAGTGTGCAAGAAATCAAGAATCAAGAGAAAAGGGAAAAGCAAGTATCGACAATCAGAGAGAAGGGAGAGAAAAAGAGAGAGAAAAATATGTTCAGTATTTCTTGATATTAATCTTTCTGTAACAATACATGTCTTTATAGTAGTTTATTTCTTTACGTACACTTATCAGTGACGTGTACAACTTCTATTTAACTTCCATTTATAACTGCTAACACTCCCACTCAAGAAGGAGTGTATATATCAATAATATCTGTATCAATAATATCCATCTTGCCAAGTAAAGAATGAAACTACATTGAAGCAAGAGGTTTTGTTAAAAGATCGCTAAGTTGATGAGAACTTCAAACATGTAGAGTTTTAATAATGCTTGCTTGAATTTTCTCATGGATGAGATGACACTTTATAATCTCAATATGCTTGGTCCAATAATGAAAAATTGGGTTAGAAGTAATGTGAAGAGCTGCCTGATTATCACAAAACAAGAGAGCTGGTTGAGAGTGAGGAACACATAGAGCAATAAGGAGAGAAAGAAACCAGGTTAATTCACATGTAGCAGATGCCATGGCCTTGTATTCAGCTTCTACAGGGGAGCGAGATACAGTTGGCTGCTTCTTAGACTTGCAAGAAATAAGAGATCACCTAGAAAAACACAATAACCAATTATAGACCGACGGGAATCAGGTCTTAAGCTACCACTTAGCTGAGAGAACCATGCTCTCATGATCTGAATCCACGTTTCTCATGTCAACTTGGTCTGAATCAAGTCTTGATTAAATTATAGACACAATAAGTTCAAGTAAAAGCTACCATTTAGCCGAGAGAGCCATGCTCTCATGGCCTGTTTGAGGCCATGGAAAGCTTTTTATTATAGGCCAACAACTTTGGGATGTTGAGGATGAGTGAGTCCTGGTGGTTGAGCCATATAAACATTTTTTGATAAAAACACATACAAGAAAGCATTACTAACGTCACGTTGCTTGAGAGGGCAGCCAGAGGAGATGGCAAGAGATATAACAGTGTGAATTGTTATTGGTTTGATAATAGGGCTATAAGTATCAGCAAAGTCAAGGCCAACTTGTTGATGAAAGCACTTGGCGACAAGGTAGGCTTTGTATTGTTATACATTATTAGCCTGACTACCCATTTGCAACTAACAATCATGTAAGAGGTAGGAGGCACAAGAGTTTTAAATTTATTTGCCTTATAGCATCATGTCAAACCGAGTGTTTAACGGCAGAGGAGTAACGAGTAGGCTCGGTGAGGGGAGAATCCATGTACGAGCCATTTAATTAAACGGATCAAACCCTAAAACCTTAACACAATCCATATTAATAACAGGTGAAACAACCTGACCTGCTTAATCCATTTAGTAACTAACTTTTACTAGGTTAAGGTGGACATGATTTGTTTAACCCACCTCAACCCGTTTCATATAAATAGGTTGAACTGACTTGTGTATTTATCTTTTAAGCCAATTAATATAATCTCATATGTAATACAATGCAACTATATAAATCATTCACAATTAATATGGATTCATGATAAAATATTTTATGATTAATATCCAAACCAATAATATATAAGATAACTAATATTTTCATGAAATAAATTACATATTAACAAAAAAAGTAATAGTTTGAGATATTAAATAGTCAAATACTAATATTAATATTGCATATTCTCAACAACAACAAAAACACATATAAGACTAAACATTTATATAATTTGAAAATAGAGTTTATTCGTGTTATACGAGTTGGTTGCGAGTTTCTCCGGTTGTCTCACAATTGACCCGTTATTAATTGTATCATATTGGGTTAACCCGTTTTGAATCAAACTTGCTTATTTAATGTCGTGTTCATATCGGATTCTTAGGTGGTGTCATATATTGCTACCCTTAATGTGAACCGATTCAAAACTAAAGAGGAGTCTAGTCATGTGTAGGTGGAGAGCATGTGGTGCATGGAGAGATGTGTAAAATGGATGATCAGTGGATGTCGGTGTGTGGATGGACAGAACACAACAATTTTTGCACATAATTGCCAATGAAAACTCGAGGATAAGTCGATTTGTAAATTGGTTGCATGAAAAATAGACAAGAAGAAACATAAATTTATATATGCTTGTTCCTCAAGCGCGCAATGACAAATTTATATATGCTTTCACCTTACAAGCTAATTAAACATGTGAGGCAAAACATGACCAAACTAATTAAACACTTATTCGATGTCTATTAGCACACGTATGATTAAGAACTACCTTTCCATGATTTTCAAGTATATATAACCAGTGTTAATTATATATATATATACATATATATATATAGCCACTCAACTTTACCCAAATGGATCGGACTCTAAGCTAAAATAAGTGATTCTCCTCCTCAGAGCTGCACCCATGCCAACTCCCGCAGACGTTGCAGTATCCACTAATATATACTAGCTTTTGCTTTTTCTCGAAAGTGGGTTCGATTGGAGGGCGAGGTGAGATGAGAATTTTGTAAATAGTAGTAAGATAGGTTGTGAATATTAGTGAGATAGTTTTGAGTTAAGTATTTTTTGGGTTTTGGGAAATAAAAGAGAAAATGTTGAATAAAAAATATTATAAAGTTAAAATATTGTTAGAATAAAGTTTTATAATATTATTTTTGTTTAGGGATTTGAAAAAATTGAAATATTTTTTATTTTTTGTTTGAAAGTTTGGGAAAGTTGTAATGATTTGTTTGAAAAAATTGTAATGATTAGTTAGAAAATTTTGTATTTGAATTATGTTTGGAAAGGAGATGAAATGAGATAAGAAGAAAGTTTTAGAATTTCCGGATGGGATCTATTTCCAAACAAGCCCTAAACAAAGTAAGAGCAATCACCTCTATGTTACTCTATATATAGAAGCTTATTTTGCTTATTTCTTTATTTCTTTTCATGTTATCTCTAAGAGTTGGAGATGACAGCATCAAAATTGCCTTACATAGTGAATTGAAGATATGAAAAATGTTTATACTAATGATCATATTCCGCAGCAAATGAAGGCGTATGATCGAGTTGATTGGAATTTTTTGTTGGAGGTTCTTCGTTGTTTTGGATTTTCTCTTCAGGTTTGTGATCTTATCTGGGCTTGCATTACATCTCCAAGGTATTCAATTATGACGAATGGGACTACTAAAGGCTTTTTCAAAGGAGGTCGTGTGTTGCGTCAGGGAGATCCTCTCTCCCCTTATCTTTTTATTATTCTTTAGGAGGTTCTATCTCTGCTTCTAAGTCATAGTGTGTTGGAGGAAAAATTTGGATAGTTTACACAGGCTAGAGGTACGACTCTTATTTCTCATCTTATGTATGCTGATGATATGGTGATTTTTACTAATGGCAGCACGAGGTTAATCTGGGAGCTCTTATCCATGTTGAATAAGTATGAAAGTTGGTCAGGCCAACAAATCAATAAAGATAAAACAACCATGTTCTTTTCAAAGCAAATTTCACTGAGTCATAAGAGAGCTCTTAAACAATTGACGGGGTTCTCGGAAGGTTCTTTTCCTCTCAAATATTTAGGGGTTCCTATTATATTGGGGAGACTAAAGCATGAGCATTTGGAGGAGATGGTGTCCAAGTCCGAAATAAAATCAGTGGGTGAAAGATGAAGCTGTTCTGGTCAAGAGGGAGACTCATTTTACTATGGCATGTTCTTTCGAGCATGGCTTTACATTTACTTGTTGTTTTACAGGTTCATCAATCAATCATCAAGAATTTACATCATCTGATGAGTACATATTTTGGGGTGAGATTAATGGCAAAAGGAAGAAAAAATGGGTGGCATGGCATGCATCGGTTGAAAAGGGTGGCTTGGGTTTGAGAAGTCTAGATGACATGCAAAAAACCCTTCATATGAGGTTTGCTTGGAATTTAATTCAAGGTAATTAGTTATGGGCAAAAGATTTTAAGCAGAAATATGTGGGTTCTAAGCTTATTGATTCAATAAGGGTTCAAGATTTTGAAAAATGATTGATAAATGGAAGAGGGGAACATTTTCTTTTGGTATGATAAATGGAGGGATCGTGGACCTCTTATTGATGATTTACCTTTAGTGGGTCGTCCGTTACTTACAGTCAGGGAGTGTAAGCTGGCTAATAGCTGAGATGTGGATCAGTTGGTCAGGTTGGTGGGGGTAGGATAATGTGGATGAAATTTTGGTGGCTTTAGCAGGTTGTAGGGGGGGTCGGATGTGCTAATTTGGTCTAAAAATGAAAGTGATTTTTTTACTACTAAGTCTACTTGGGATGTGATTCGCATTAGGGGTGCAAACTTTGAATGGCACTCTTGGGTTTGGCACAAGTTACTCCTGTTGTTGATTTCAATTTCTATGTAGAAGGCATGGAACATGGCATTGAGTGTTGATGATAGCCTTCGTATAATCAGTGCCCCCATTGTCTCACGGTGTGATTGTTCTGAGGAGGGTAGCTATGAGGACCAAAATCATGTTCTTTTCTCAGGGTCTTTTGCCACAAAGTTTTGGAGGTTTTGTAGTGCTCTATTTGGCTTGCCCCGTGGTAGTACTTGGAAAGAAACAGCTTCTCTATGGTTTCACCATGCTTCTAATTGTTTACAAGTGGGAAGACTTGTGGGAGTTTTACTGGTTTTAATTACTTGGAGATTTTGGAGTAGACGTTGTGCTGCCCGTATGGAGGGGCATGTTGAATCATTTGAGGATTTTTGGTCCTCTATTCTGCATTGGTTGGGGAGGTTTAGTAGTGACATTCATAAGGTTTCAAAACTTACTAATTTTGATATGCAGGTCCTTTAGGTGCTGCACCTTAACCCGGTTGCCCCTAAAACTAGTCGCATCAATTTTGTGGCCTGGACAAAACCTTTGCATGGTTGGAGTAAATTAAATACATATGGTAGCAATCTCGGCAATCCAGGTTTTTCCAGTGTTGGTGGTATTATTAGAGATGCCCATGGCAATTTGTTACATGCTTTTACTTCTTCTATAAGTGTTGGTTCTAATAACAAAGCGAAACTACTAGCTCTTTTGCAGGGTCTTAAGGCTTGTCAAAGGTTGGGGATCAATTTTGTGGAGATCGAATTGGACTCGTTGGTGGTGGTATCATGGTGGAAGCAGAGACAATGTAGAGTGTGGTACTTGGAGGATTTTTGGGAGGAAGTTCTTGAAATACTGGATACTATGGTGTTTTTGGTGCAACATATTTTTAGAGAGGGTAATATGGTGCCTGACAGGTTGGCTAAGAGTGGTGAAGATGGTCTTAACATGGTTTGGAATCAATGTGATGATTTGTTGCGGGTGATGAGGGGTTTAGTTCGTTTGGATAAGTTGGGTATGCCGTTTTTGTGATTGAAATAGAGTTTGCTATTTTTCGCTTTGATTTTTTTTAGTTGGCTTGTGTTTTCTTTGTTTTATTTGTCTTAGGCCTACATGTTTGATGTATTGTTTTCCTTTTATAGTTTAGTTAGATCTTTGGATGGATGGGTTTGGTCTTTTTGCTTCTTTTTATCCCCTAGGTATCGGTCTATTACCATGGTTTTTCTCCTCCACAAATGAATGCTTATTAATAAAATTGGGGTACCATCCTCTTCTTAAAAAAATGTTTAAATAATATTGTGAAAATGATGATGTTACGTGTAAAAGTCACGTATGCTTAGATGTAGCAACTCGGTGAAACTCCACTTATATAATGTTGGATAGGGCTGAAAGATTTCAAAAAAACATTTCAACGGTTAGAGGAGGAAGACTCGAGGTATGTTAAGAATATTGAAGAGGAGGATAGTGACAATCATAATGACAGTATTAGTGGTTGAGTAAAGGAGTGGCATTCAAGTTAGGGCCTCCAAATAAGGACAATTGGGATAGTAGTAAGTTGTTTGTAAAGTTTCTTAAGCTTTTTTATGATGAAACCTTGCGTTTCTCAGGCTTCAATTATGTTACTTGCAACTTATTTTTTTTCATGAGCTAACGACAATTCAAGATACAATTAATATGGAGTGTGTGGAAAGGCCCCATAAATTGATGTCAATGGTATGTAATATGAGGTCTAGATTTGAAAACTATTGAGGTAATTTTGAAAAAAATGAATCCATTGTTGAATGTTGGGTTGGTTCTTAAGCCCCAACATAAATTGCGATATCTTAAATTTTGTTTCAAAGGTACATGTGTTGATGATAATTTGAGTGTTGTTATGTTGGTGAACTAAGTTAAAGATGCCTTGACTCATTTATACAATAGTTATTGTAAAAATGAATAAGGTGATGTTGGGACACAAGATCAAACCATAAGCCAATCAAGTGAGGGAGGGACTAGAACTACAAGTTCAACTACTCGGGTAAAAGATACGAGGTCATATAAGTTGGCTCAATCCAAGAAGCGTTTGGAGTTAGAAAACTCTTTGGAAAGTAAATTCGAAGTGGAAAGGTATTTCTTTGAAAAATATGAATAGTCAATGCTAAATTTGACTTATTGACTAGGTGGAAGGCTAAGTCCATTAGATACCGTGTGCTTTCAAAAATTGCGCGAGATATTCTTGCAATTCCAATATCTAAAGTGGCCTCTAAATTAGTTTTTAGTACAACAGGTCAAGTACTTGATCCTTTTTATAGTAGCTTATCTCCAATTATGATATAAGCCCTTATTTATGCATAAAATTAGCTCCGTTGTGCATATGAGCTAGTTGTATTGTTGTAATTGTGTAATTTAGACCTTGGTACTATATTTTTATTTTTATTTTTATTTTTATTTTGTAATTTGGACACTTGAGGAGACTGTTATTACTGTATTTTTAATTTTATTTTGTAATCTAGACTCTTGATTCCAGATTTTTTATGAGCTAGTGAGGCAGTTGGCAGCTTGTGTATGAGCTAGCATGCCACTCTTTTTAGTTTTTATGTGCTAGATTTTTTATGAGCTAGTATGGGCAACATGTGTACGAGCTAGGTGCCACTCTTTTCAGTTTTTATGTGCTTGATCTTTTGTAAACTAGTGTGGTAACTTGTGTATGAGCTAGTGTGCCACTCATTTTATATGCTAGATTTTTTTTTTTTTTTGGCAGCTAATTTGATTTGTTTGTAGCTAGTGAAAATTAGTAAAATCAGACCGAACCAGACCGAAACCGATAAATCAAAAGTTTCAACTTCGGAGATGAATCAGTCAGGTATCGATTCTTCAATTTTTAAGATCAGTATATACCAGTTCATTTCTAAAATATGTCTAAAACTAGATTAGACCGGATTGATTATACCTCTACTTACTGTCTGAAAACTCCTGTTAAGCTTGCGCCGCGCCCGGCAGGGGGGGTGGAATACCGCAAAACTCGGTCAAGCTCTCTCACGGATAACGCACATAAAGATCAAATTCAAAGTGATTGTGATTGTATTATGAATTCAAAACCAAAGGATAAAGATAAGAATAGTTAGCATGTTTTGAATTATATATGCTGTAACACACTCTCTGTAATTATCTACATATATACATCAAGCTCCCACAGAAATCATGCGAAGCATTTTTCAGAATTCTCTCATAAGTTCTCATATGCCTTCTCTCAGGTAAAATTAAGAAGAGGGAAAAGAAAGAAGCTAGAGGAAGGGGAAAGCGAGAAAAAAAAAGAACAAAATCCAAAAAGAAGATGTCATGATTATATAAGATTATATATTTGCTTGTCATAATTACCTTTTTTATATGGGTAGATGTGTATGTCTTGTCACCTCAACTTTTTTGCAAGTTAAAATAGGATGTGGTCACTCTCAACGTTTTAAAAGAGGATTCACTGTTAAAGTTCACTATCAGATTATATTCTTATTGCATACGAGAACTCATCCGGAGTTGCGTAATGAAGCTGCTGCCAGCTATATGCTTTTTTTTTTTTTTTTTTTTTAATTATTATTATTATTATTATTATTATTATTTAATACTGATAGTTTTAAAAAACCTGTGGAACGACATTAGATACAAAAGGCAGCAGCTATATAGCTTTTTGTGACATGGAGTAGTGGTATTAGAGGTTTTGGAACTTATTTTTGAATAGATTCAGAAGCTGAGGTAGGGAATAGGTACTTGGAAGGAGTCCAACCTCCATATTTTCATGCAAGATAGAAAATATTTTGAGTGAATAATTTTCTTCACCAAAGATAGGATTATTATATAAAGAAAGCCTTGTAAGAAAAATAAATGTTATATATATATATAATAGTTATTTTTCTTGATATGACACTTTATTCAAAAGAAAATTATTTGGACTAATTTGGATAGTAGAATATTTTAATAATACTCTATTATTATTTATTATTTTATTATTATTTTTTATATACGATTTATTACTATTTAAATTTTATTATTATTTATTTATAAAATATATGAAATCATCACACTATGTAAACGTAACTTTAATATACTTAGTATAAACTAATAAAATATTGCTAGTATTCGTTATTTTATTACCTAATTTAGGCTATGACAAGTGGGTTTTTGTTTCATTTCAAGTCACACCTACCCAGTAGCCATCGAGTCAGACTGTTAGGCCATTAAAAATGGGTATGTAATTGGTCAAAATCTGTTAAAACGAAGCCCAACATTTTCAGCCATTGTGCACCAAACACCAGAGCATACTTTATCTAAAGTAAAATGGTAATGTTAGTTGGGAATATTGGATTTTGCCTTTGCAACAATGTCCCAAACTCTTAATTTTTTCTACTAAAGCCTCTATCATTTCCAGTCCGGTATGTATTTTTTCTACCTGCATGTTGTGTTTGATGGAGATTAGTGGTGTCATCTCTTGTTGTGTGGTGACCATTAAGGAACTCCACATGCTCAACGTTGAATGAGTACTGTTGATATACAACAAATAGAAAATCTCTTTTGACTCTCTCCATGAGTCGTTCTTCTCCACTTCATCGCACTCTGTCCCGCCTAAGCTCTAAAAACAAATTTGGTATGTACAACTTGATGGTATTACAGATTTTAATTAGGACTCCATTTTGAATAGGTTGACAATATGAAAATATTTTGAGAGAACAATTTTCGTCACTCTTTTGTTCACTATACATATAGGTTTGGAAAATGAAGAGTAAATGAAAGCAATAAAACGTTTCGCATATATTTATCTACCTTAATTAGATTAGTATCTTGTCTAAGATTCGAATAATATTATGGTAATATTCTGTAAATATTTTAGGTCAGAATATTTTCTACTTAGGTATTGATTTTATTTCCTTTATTACACTACAAATAGGCCAACCCTATTCATTGTCAACACACATTGAATTTTAGAGTTTTCTCACGTACAGGTTTTTACATGGCATCAAACCATCATGGTGACTCTGGTCACTACTATCCGTGTATAACTTCTTGTAGTAGCCATTGGTGTTCCCCTCTTTTTTTTTAATAGTGCACCCTAATTGCTACGACGTTGGTTCTATTTCACTTGACAGTTGCAGCTTCCTCACACTTCCACTCTATGTATGCTCATATTTTCGACAAAATCAGGCCACCATATGACTCTTCGAGTGTTGCTAATGATTCTATACGACAATGGTACAATTCCAGACCATAATGCGTCCGCATGCGCCGATCACTCCTTCGGCACTTCTGTACATGCGCAGCACGCACCCCAATTTGTTTGCTACAGTTTAGTCTATCTTTCAGCCCATCCCATCTCAAGTAAGCCTTTCTCCCTTCTTTTGTCTCTCTATGTTTTTTGCAAGCCCACACCACTCTTATCCTAATCCATCCCATCCATCTCATTTGTCCAGTCACCCATCACGTCCATGTCGCCATTGACCTTGGCTTGTTGACTCTTGACTTCAATTGTTGACCAAAAAAATATCTCAAAATGTCTTCTTTTTCTGACCTTGATAATATTGTCTGTCTCTTTGATGATATTTAAGATGGATCCAATTATAATATATGGACTCAAAATATGGAGGTTTTTCTATGTGGCGCTATCTCCTGGGAGATATTGTTGCCCCTAAGCAACAAGAAGGTGAAAGTATTAAAGTCTATGTAAGCCACCTTGAAGATTGGCATAGTACTACAAGAGCATTCTTTCGTTTATCAACACTTTTGTTCCTTTGATTCACAGTTCGCTTCAACTTGGATATACTAAAGTTACATGGGATTTTCTTTCAAAGCGATATAATTGTACTCGTGATGCTTCGATGCAGTTTCAGTAAGGGTGTAAGAAAAAATTGAAAACCGATTGAATTAAAACGTAGTTTAGTTTCGGTCGATTGAAAACGAATTGAACCAATATATATTTATATATATATTATAGTTTTTTAGATTATATATATATATTATATAATATGAAATTTTAATCTTATTATTTATACTTCCTTGATATAAACTTACTCTTAAACATGAGTATTGATATTAAATTACCAATATATTATTATTTATATTTATATATTAAGTTACATACTTACATATAAAATATGGTATAAGTATAAGAGCAAACTTTTGATATATATATATATATATATATATATATCAAGGATAAATTCATTTTTTATAAGTACTTTTTTACACATTTTTGGCATAATTTTTTCATTTAGGTTAGAAAAACCAACTAGCCTAAGCAAATAGCCCAAAACCAAATCACATCAGTAAAACCAAACCGAACCAAACCGAAATTGAAAAAATTCGAAAGTTCTGGTTTCCTGTATGAAACGGTTTGTATCAGTTTTTAGAATTTCAAAACTGACTTAGAATGTTTTGGCTACAAAATATGTCCAAAACTGGACTGAATCAAACCAATTACACCTTAAAGTTTTAGCTTGAGACTAAGCTTTTTCAGATGCAACAAGAATCAAGTCAGTTTATTGCTGATTCCTATTCTCAAATTAATAATCTACGAGAAAAACTATCTACTGCAAGTCCTCAGATGTAATGTTATGAAGATATTGAACTACTATTTGCGGCCTATCGTGATCGTTATAAGTTTATGCACTTCACAATAGCCCTTCGTGAGGACTTTGAGTCTATGTGGGCTTCTCTCTTGCATCGCAATCCACTTCCAACTTTGAGACTACTGTTGTCGAGCTCATTTATAAAGAAAATCGGCGATCTACAATAAAGTTGCAATCTCAAAATTTTGTCGTAGCCGCTAACTCTTAAGTGTCTTATAAATCTTCGTTTGGCATTGCCTCTAGATCTTCATCATCCCCATCATCAACCAAGATTGCTTTATGCTGATATTGCAAATGCCTAGGCCATTCTGTCTCCGAGTGTCGCAAACTACAATATAAGAATCAAGGAAAGACCTCTGTCTCACAGGCTGCTATCATAGCTTTAACTTCTCCTTTTGCATCAGAGTCTTCTTCTTAGTCCACTCCACTCACTTCAAGTGACATTGAGGCATTAATTTATCAAGTTTTATCCTGATCTTCTCCTGCCTTGTCCGTCACCTCAAGTAAATCTCCTTGGATTATTGACTCTGCGTGTTGTAGTCACATGACCTTTGACCCTCCCTTATTTTCTTAAAAATATGCACTCACCTATTCCTATCATTCACATTATTGATGGTTTTCGTTTGCTTGATCGTGATATAGGGTCCATTTCTCCCTCAACACTATCTTTTGGAAACATACTAATGATGGTTCTCGTTTGCTTGCGTCACATGACCTCTGACCATACCTTAAATCATACCTTAAATCTCATTTTTGTTGGTCAATTTTGTGAGTTAGTTTTTATGCTAACATTTTCCAATAATAGTGTTGATGTACAAGATCCTTAGACGGGTAAGCTCATTGGGGCTGACCGTAAGATTGGACGTATATTTGAGCTCTTTTCTTTGCAGGTTCCCTCCCATGCATCTATACTTGTTGTTGCTCTCACCAATTTCTCTCGTTTATGCCATTCTCGATTGGGTCCCATCTATTTTCCTCGTGTTCAATTTTTTAGCCTCTCAAGGTCATTTAGGGTATGTAGATTTTGAGTCTTTTTATTGTGTTTCATGTCAACTGAGAAAACAAACACTTTTGTCATGCAATAAAAGTGACTCATTTTCCTCTACATCTTTTGATTTGATTCATTCTGATATTTGGGTCCCACTACCACTCCTACATAGGGCAGATCTCATCGCTCATGCCCTATATACTTCTCAACAAAATGGATGAGCAAAATGGAAACACCATCACATTATGGACACTGTAAGAGTCCTTCTCATTTCTTCTTCTATTATTGAAGAATTTTAGGGTGAGTCTGCTCAAACTGCTGCCTATACCATCCAATCATGTTCCTGCTCCTACCATTCATAGTAAAACTCCTCTTAAGCTTCTCTATGGAAAAGATATATGATTACTTATTGTTTCAAGTATTTAGTTGTGTATGTTTTGTCACTCTTCTTCCACATAAGCGTATGAAACTTGAGTTGCTTGTGTTATTTTCTTGGTTACAGCATCACTGAAAAGGGTTACCATTGCTATGACCCAATCACTAAACGCCTTCAGGTTTCCTGCCATGTGGAGTTCTGGGAACACAAAATGTTTAGAAGTTTTTTTGAGTTTGAACCATCCTCCTCTATACATTCACCTACATTCACTTATCCTTCCATTGCGTTACTTCCTGACTCTTCTGCAGAGACATCGAGCTCCTTAGACAATCCTTTCCCGGCTCCTCTCAATAGATCTTATACTTCTGATTGTCCTCCTACTACATCACATGCCCCAAAGTCCTCTCAAGTATCTGAACCACGTTGCTCTAATAGGGTTAGTGTACATTCTTCTCACCTTCAAGATTATAATATTTTTTTTCTGCTCTTTCTACTCTACACAAACCTCACACTTATCTTGAGGCTAGTGCTAACCCTCTTTGACAGAAAACTATGTCAAATGAGTTGAATGACCTTACCAAAACTCATACTTGGGACCTAGTGGATCTTTCACGTGGGAAAACTACAGTTGAATGTAAGTGGATCTACAAAATTAAGACCCAGGTAGATGGATCGGTGGAATGCTATAAGGCACGCCTTGTGGCAAAAAGCTTTGCCTAAGAGTATGGTATTGATTATGAGGAAATATTTGCTCCTGTTGCAAAACTCACCTTTGTTAGATCATTAATTGCAGTAGTAGTTATTCGTAAATGGTATTATTTTGGATGGGTGTCGAAAATGCATTTCTCAATAGTGATCTTGTAAAAGAAGTATATATGCACCCTCCACCTAACTATGAACATCCTCCACATAAACTCAGTCGTTTTTATCTTTGTCGTACTTTCTATGGGCTCAAGCAAGCTCCCTGTGTTTGGTTTTCTTCGTGTTACTGATGCTGATACTATTCTTGTTCTTCTCTATGGTGATGATATGATTATTTCTAGCAATAACATCACTGGCATTAGAGACCTACAGGATTTTCTCAATCAAAATTTTGGAGAACTTAAGCTACTTTCTAGGACTTGAGGTCACATTGGGGGCAGATGGTTATTATCTTTCCCAAGCCAAATATGCTTCTAATTTACTCTCTAAGGCTGGGTTGATTGATAATAAGATAGCTAGTAGTCTTCTAAATACAATGTTAAGCTTCTTGCCACTAACGGTACGCCTGTTTCATATTCTACTTCTACAGACAATTGGTTGGTAGTGTCGTTTACCTCACTATTACATGGCCATATATTTCCTATGTCGTTCATCTAGTTAGTCAATTTATGAGCGTTCTGTGCACCACACATTATTCTGTCGTTCTTCATATTCTGCGCTATGTCAAGGGCACTTTATTACATGAACTTCACTTCTCACTGTTCTCTTGAGCTCCGGGCTTACTTTGATACTGATTATAGTGATCTCACTGATCGTTGCTCCACCATTAGCCATCTTTTTTTTTTTTGGACTATCAATGAGATATTAGTGTAACAAGAAATAGTAAGTCTCAATCTAGTACTGAGGTTGAGTATCACGCATTGGCGGATACCACTTCTGAACTATTGTGGCTATGATGACTCTTAGTATATTTGGGGATTCATCAAAAGACTAGTTCTTCCATTCACTATGATAACCACAGTGCTAGACAGATTGCTCATAAAGATGTCTTACGTGAACGTATCAAACATATTGAGATAGATTGTCATTTTGTTCGTTATCACTTTCAACAAGGCACTTTGCATCTTTGCTCCGTAGCCTCAAAAGATAATCTTGTTTATATTTTTACAAAATCTCATCCACCTAGTCGATTGGGTAATCTTGTTTCCAAACACCAATTGACTCTACCATTTTGATTTTTGAGGGGATGTTAGCATGCATTTACCTACCTTAATTAGATTAGTATTCTGTCTAACATTCTAATAATAATATGGTAATATTCTGTAAATATTCTAGGTCAAATATTTTGTATTTAGGTATTGATTTAATTTCCTTTATTACACAAGGCTTTAATACACATTGAATTAATCTAGAGTCTTTTCACATCCAGTTTTCTATATGGCATCAGTGCAGACACCATCATGGTGTCTCTAGTCGCTACTATCCGTGTGACACCTTTTTGTAGTAGCCATTGGTGTTCTCTTTAAAACTTTTCACACAAAATATTAAAGTGAAACTCATCAATCCACTGTAACCTATTTTCTATAATTAATCATTCAAAATATAGGAGTACTTATATCTTCCATGTACACGACTCATAGTTTTACCAATTCGGTTCAATTCCTACTCAATGCAGTCAAAGGGACATCCAATGAGTCTATTGGTAACAAAAGTACGTATCAAAATTAAAAATCGATGAGATGCCAAGACGAAGGGGGTCTAGTCAACCAAAATCATGTAAGAATTTCCATTCTGATCAGCTACGGTCAACTTCCAAATTTACATGAAGATAAATACAATTATTTTTCCTTTAATTCTGCTAGGAAGTTAAACATAAATATATCAATGGCAGTCAAGTTTCCATTTTTACATATACATGGAACCAACACAAGCATTAAATTATATATGGGGAGACATTAGAGTATGTACATGCATGCACGTACGTACGTCAATCATCTGCAAAGAATTGTCCTGAAAGATTATCCATAACAGCAAATTGCATATTCTCAGATGGTTTCCAATGACGCTTTCGTTGATTTATAAACCAGTTGTTGATCTGCTTCTGATCTAGGCCTGTTGATTCAGCAAGCGCGATCTTATCAGCTTCCTGAATGTTCAAGCAGAGCAAATCATCAGACTTGTCCATCAATCTAAAACGTTATGCAATTTTCCCAACTAAATACTTGATACAAAGAAGATTTCTGACCCTATATCCATGCATAAAAACGAAGAACAAAAACGGTGCCATATAAAGTATAGATCAAAGAGAGACATCACCAAAGATCTGAATGATAAAAAAAATAACAGAAATTCTGGAAAATCTTAGTATTTTTCTAGCAGTAACCCTTCCTCTAAACCATATGGTCTCCAAGATGACATTTTAGGTTCCCCCCGATTAAAGGTATAATCACACAATTATTTATGGGGAATGAAATTGAAATGAAGTCATCCAGCAGAAATCTGTAGCTGCTGCCATGTAGTGCCTGGTGCTTATGCAAGTTTTGAGATTAATGTCAGCTGCATGAAATTGCATCGTTTACAGATATAGATTTTAAAAAGAGATGACTTACAGTTGGATATGGCCATTTATAATGAACATTCCACCACTGAAGCAATGTTTGCCTTGCTTCTCTTGGTAGCTTTCCTTTCTTCTTCTTCTTTGAGAACTCCAGCTTCAAGCTACCAATGTGGCTGCCAAACCTACGTAGAAGCCTGTTTTTAAGATCTTGGTCTTCTACCCTCTGTTTACTGTCCTGAATCTCCACTTCGCCTCCACTAAAATCCTCTTCAGATGATACAGCAGCTTCATCTGACCAGATGATTCCAAAAATATTAAAAAAAAAAAAAAAAAAAAAAGGAAAAAAGAAAAAGATACTGCAGTACACATGCTTACAGTTGAAACAAAAAAAGAAGCAAGAAAATAATGACTCTTTTAAAGAATCCACACAAGCTAGGCAGTGTAAAGCATTGTGACTATCTCCTTACAAAAGAGAAAAGAAAACTGAGGTTGAAATTTTTTATACTTTTCCCTGTGTCAATGCAAAACGAGGTGAAAACCTCGTCTCCCCCAATTGGGAGGCGCATTTCTCGGATTTATGCCAGAAAAGATTACCTCAGATATGCTCAGACCAAATCCCCATCATGTTGGATTGTGGAGTTATACAAGGGAGTTGGAGACATTTTAAGTTTGAGAATATGTAGCTAAAAGTTGATGTCTTTGTGGATATGATTAGACAATGATGGACGTCATATCAGATTCAGAGCACTCAAAGCGTTATCTTGGTAGGTAAGACAACGCTCGAGGTAAACTGAAAACTTTGAAGAAAGATTTGAAGACTTGGAACAAGCAGATCTTCAGTAATGTGAAATGCCAAAAGAGGACTTCGCTGCAAGAGTTACAAGGCTTGGAGGGTGCTGACGAGGTTAGATTACTCTCTGAGAGGGAGAGTCTTCGGAAAAGCCAAGTTATCTTATATCTTGAGAGGGTGACTTAAATGGAGGAGAAATCATTAAGGCAGAAGTTGAGGGCCTTATGGATAAGGGAGGGGGGATAATGCACGAAGATCTTTCGCCAAGTTGCCAATTCAGAGAGGAGCATTGATGCCTCGTTTGAATTCACATAGGAAAAGTAGGAAAGTACTAACATTAAAGTTGCAAGTAAAGTAATCTTACAAAGACATTTTGTTATCAAGTCCGACGGTAATCACAAGTGCAAAGATATTTGTACAGGAATTTAATATACATACACATCCAATATAAAATTTGAGAAAACAAACTGAAAGAGAAGAGAAGATAATTAAAGTGATTCAGTCTTGGAAGCCAATGCCCACCGTGCACCAAATCCAAAAGACATACATCTTAGTCGACAGGATTATCTCTTACACACACTTGAAATGTATTTGGTGAAATATTGGAGTACATATATCTGCCAACACCTCAAAACTCAAGGTGAAAGGAAAAAGTACTCGGATTGGATAGTGCGGATTCAAAAAGGTAAAAGTGATCAGATTGGTGCACAATAGGATGCAATTGGTTGGGCTAGACCCAAAAGTGGAAAAATCTCAAACAAAAGCCATCAAATTTTGACTCAAGACATGTTACTAGGTTGAAATGGTCATAAACAAGAAATCAGAATAGCCTCAAAATTTCAAAAAAAAAAAAAAAAATGAAAATGTTTGTGAAGACACGTAGAGGGACACCGTGGAAGTGCATGAGAGAGAGAGAGAGAGAGAGAGAACAAATTGACAAGAATCAGAACACATAAGAGATGTGAAGCACGTGGCAGAGGTAAGGGTCTAAACGATTTGAGTTCGAGTAGATAATGGGTGCCCGAACCAACTCAACTGTACTGCTTAAGAGGCCGAATGTAGATTGAACTCAGAATAGAGTTTTCGGTATTCATCTCAGTCAGCTAGCAGCAATAGTTGTTCGAATTCAACTCAAAAATTGAATTATAATCTAGTCGAATGCTTGAGCTTGAATGAACTCAGCTAGTAGTTTACTTTGTGAACTTTCAAGTTTACCATGATGGTAAAAACTACAAAGTACTAAAATGTTACTAATTATCAACATCATGTTAGTAACATATCAAAACAAGTTAATATATGTATATGGGCAATAACAGATAATAAGTCAACATGTTAGAGATATATGTTAGCAATATAATGTTGCTAACATATTAACTAACGTATATTGGATACACTAATTCAGCAACATATTAGTGTGTCGATTAACTAATTAGTTAGCTTATTGATATACTTTATACTACATATGACATACCAACAAAGGTTTATTTATTAAATATATGTATAGCATAATTTATGAATGTAAATATATACCTATACATAAATTAATATTCTCAAACAAGCTTTGAGCCTAATACAAGATTTTTCACAAAAATTTATCGTTCAACAATCAATCATAATTTTGTGCTTACAAATAGTTCGACGGAAGAATATTTGATCCATATGAGAATTAAACAAACACTTAATAACATGCACATAATATTACCAAAGAAGACTTTGCAAAATAGTTTTTTTAATACATTAAATCGTTTTGATATTGACTTTTCAAAATTACTTTGCTCTATTCAGAATAAACTAAACACAATATATATATATATATATTTATATACACACTATATAATCATCCCACTCTTAATTTCTCACAATATGAAGTGTCATTATCCATCAACTTTTGAATTATTTTGTTTGAAATAATTCAAAATAAGATGAAAATGAGTGTAATACATTGTATTACCAACATGCAAAATTAGGATTAATAGCAAAATCAATACCTGAGTTTTCATGTTTTTGCAGCTCGAAATCTTAATTTTCAACTTTTTCAAAATCAATACCTAGACTTCAAAAAACTCACAATTAGATACCTTACAATAGAAAGTTAACTATACCATATGTTAGTCTCTTATGAGTAACACATGCTTTCAATATTCACGTTAGCCAATCAAAAGTTGACACATGACATATTAATGTCACGTGACAGTTCTTCCATCAATCTTTTAATAAGAGATTGACATAGTTGTATAATTAATTTAAGAGAAATAAACATTACAAGATCTAAATAGATAAATTTTACGCTTTTATAAAAAAATAGATCTCACCTTACAAAATTGTAAAAAAAACTTGATTATTTAAGACATCTACCTAGCAATCCTGTTAACCTAAATGATTAACATCCGATCCTCAGCCCTGATACAATTTTTTTTTTTAATTTTTTAAAATGAAAACTGACAAAGATGATTATGTTTTGGTTGAGTGTGAATTGGACCTAAAAGAGTTGTAACGTTGCCCTATTAACATATACCTAGAGAGACAATGAAGGGAGGGGGAGGGCAGCTAGGGGACCCAGATACAACCTTTCTGACAGATACTCCAGCAGACAAGGATTTGACCGCCTATGAGAAGGGTACACTGCACACACCACGCCTAGGTGGCAAACGAAAATTAAAAAAAAGGTTAAAGTGGGGCCACTCTCAGTGTCTGGTTGCGTCGGCTGTCAGTCCCAGCGATGGAGCTTCAAGATGGTATGAGATTAGATTGCTGGATATGGATATCTATTCTTAACGTTTATGTATTACATTCTACATTATTTTGTGAAAACCCACGCCCCACACGCACTCCACTCCTCATCACACACAGTCTGTTTGTTTTTCTGTCTCAATCACTTCATCAATCAATAATATGGTCAACTTCACCATCTCCCCAAGACCCCACTGCGTATGGCGCAATGTGATGCAGATGACGGTTTTTATATGTTCGATAGTATTACCCAATGAACCGAAATAAACTGTTTATTTCTGTTAGCGCTATCACCGACTTTATGCAAGTCTACATATGAAAAAAAAACCCTAGCTAGAGAGAATTGGACCTCTCTTCACTGCGTGCCCAGAGAAATCAGATCATCAAAGTACAGGTTTTAACGCAGCGAGAAGAATTGACGAGGGTGCCACAGTGCCAGACACAGTGAAAGCGGACTACTAAAGTGGAAAAGTGTTTGATTTTTCCTTTGGGTGAACTCAAAAAAGGGAAAAGGAAGTGTAAAAGTGTGTACCCAAAAACGACAAGGTGAAATGGGTGGGGTGGTGGGGCCTTGCACCTTCCCAACTAAAAGCTGAAAATGCGGCACGTGCCATGTACAACATTAAGCGCGAAGACCCACGAGGGCAAACTACAGAACAAATGTCCATGGGATTGACAAGCTAGCAGTGGGCACGAGTAGTGTGGACAGAAGAAAGCTCAGTGCGTGGGGATGAGAAAACTCGGACACACAGATACATACACACATTCTCTCTATCTCCCCCCATAAAGCTGTACATAGCAGCGAAAACTGCGGGCGTCCATGTGAGTTTACTTACTTGGGAATTCCTTGGCTACCCGCTTGACCCGGGCTTTATTTTACATAGAAAAGCTTAATTTCATCGAATGTTTATTATCCACCCCCCACCCACAATTATTGACACCTCGCGATCACACTCTTACCAAATCACTTGAGGCTACTCGTAGAAACTTTTGAAGGAGAGCCACGAAGACATTGGAGATCAGACCCCAAAAAAAAGGAAGGAAAAAAAAAAGAAACAGAACCACTATTCTATAATATGCTAAAAGAAGAAAACCCCAACCTCAAGAATTTTGCCCCATTGCAAAAAGTAAAAGGTATAGAACAAGAGCTCTACCCCACTATAGCACAGTGCCGTCTAAATTATGCCATGTTAAGGGAACCATTTGGGGGGCAAAATGCAAAGGGTGTAGATTCAGCGGTGCCCTTGCATGCAGCAAAGACAAATATATATACCAGGAATATGAACTACCTGACTAACAAAGCCAATACTAATGCCAGCATCCATGCACCAAAAATAAGCAAATGCAATATATAAAGATCGTTTTGCCAACCAAAAAAAGAGAAGGATACAGGAAATGAGTACATGAATTGTAGTTATAGGAACGCTAGATTTGTCTCTGAAATGCAGCTCTTGCTTTAACTATGGATGAGCAAACCAAGAGATAATAGTTAACCAAATTCCAGTTATCGTCCAAGTAGCACGTATCATATGTGAGCATCATATTGCAAGTACATGACAAGTGCAACATTTCCAAACCACCATTCGGGAAGAGGACGAAAGTTCCTTGTTATGCGTATCGAGACATTTCAATTCCTAGTACTACAAGGATGTTAAATAATTCAATGCAGATTATTCTACTTTCGCTTGCAACGGGTATTGTCCTATTTCACCCGCACATCAGGAGTGATAATCGCTGACAGAAGCTGAAATGTCTTTGTTCTCTACTTTCCTTTTCGTGATAAGCATGTCAAAACTAAAATATCTTATGCAGTCTAAAGATAACATTGCTGAAGATGCAAGAGCATGCAGCAGCATATCACAGAGACCCGGAATGCCCAACCAACTTACAATGACCTAAAAGCGGAGGTTGTAAATGCATAGGCTAATGAAACTGTTTAATGAAAACAAGGCCCAAGAATGCAACAACTTGCCAGTAAGCAACAATAAGAAATATGCTCTGCAAATGCTAAAAGTTTGTAAAGAGAAGCAAACGTCTCTTATAGGTCATTAACAATCCAACCACGTGAATATATGCCTATAGAATGTCCAATGTCTGGACATCTGCAATGGTCAGATATCTGAAAAAAAATTATCCCTTTTCTTGTATTTTTGGCAAGTTAAGGAATCATACTTTTGCAAAAGAGGTATTAAGAGAACCCACGAAAACAAAAGCCAGAGAAAGGCAAATATAATAATGGTTATAAAGCATGTATCAACAAAAAGTTAATTTGTACTCCCAAATAAAAGCAATGATAGTAGCCAAACATAACTAACCAGATTTTGTTGAGAAATATTACTAACCAGATTACCGTGATTTACATATTTTTGGCAAAATGTCATAAAATATCTTCAGCACTATCTATGGAACAATTAAGGCGGCATATATATATATATATATATATATATATATACAAGCCACCAAGGGTGGTGCTCATCATGTTCTTTGGATTACTCTCACATGGTTTGGCATGCGCTAGGTCTTGGGTCCGAATTCGAATATGGATTTATCTTAGACTTTTAACATTAGCCATCTAAGGATTCATTGAAGTTCCTAGTGGAGTTGTGGTCTAGGCTATGGCTCAAACCCGATTTGATGGAGTGCATGCGTGTGGCTTCCCGACATGTAGTGCCCTCCTATCCAGTTGCTAGCGAGTAAGTTACTAATATAGTCATGCTCACCGAGAAAAAAAAATGCAGCTATACCCATGCCAATGGCAAGAGATCCACTCCTGTGCAATCTATGACACAAGTAAATCGCTCTCTCGAAAAAGACTATGTTTCAGATATTATATAACTAACCATATAGCAAGTCTGAGTCATTAAGAATCAACAAACTTTAAAATTAACTGGATGCAAGGAATTAGCAAAAAACAGCATCAAATCATCATGTCCAAAGGTAAGAAAGTCCTTTTAAAAACCACAGCGATGTATGCTCACATGATATGTAAGATTCGTGTGCCAATTTTTTCTTGTTGATAATTTAATGAGAATGACTAACTGAATGAACTCCATTTAAGTTGGTTAAATTACTTTCAAACTACCCCAAAACAATTTCCGAGAAAAGTATAGATGTAACTTTAGCTGCCAAGCAGCATTTCAGCCGTTGGACAAATCCCAATGTTCATTTTTCATGTCCAATCATCTGAAATGGTTTCCTCATGCTCTATCGGAACTTGAAACCATAATAAAGCAACCAGACGAGGCACCAATGCATGCCATTACTGGTCAACTAAAAATTTTGGCAGGCTCATGTAATTTACAACAGATGCATTAAATGGATGCAATACAATAAAAAGACACCAACATCTTGTGTCTTACAGTTTTTAATCACTTGTGCTAGAAAAGAGAGAGAACAGACAATGCTCCATCCAATCAGATCAAAGAGAAGTACCCATCCCAAAAAGATCTAACAAATTAGATGCAGACAATATAGAACATAGGTATACTTTAAGTACTTTTTTCCTTCTAATCTGGTGTACTTTAAGTACTTAACTTACTTTATAAAGTAGATTAAGCAGCAAATTAATAAACAAAACGGAAGGCTCAATGAAGGATTTCATATAACATGAAGAAAGAGATAAAATCCCACCCCCCATCTCACTGATCTTTCCTCCGACATCTATTCATGTGATAAAACAAAATTAAGCTTGCCATTTTTTTTCATTTCTTTCGGTTTGCTAATTGAAATGCCGGAAAAAGCTGATAAGAGGTGAATTTAATTATTTAACTTATAACTTTCTTTCATGTATGAGTCATACTATGCCTTAATAAATAGACACACGTGGAATAGTTAATTAAATAGGGTGTAAAGCATGTAATTAGAATTCAAGTTCTGGACTTATACTCAAACATTATGTTAAATCATCATTTGTCTCAAAAGTTTAAATCGTCGAGAACATATGAATCTAATGATTTAATTTATATTCTAACAAGAACATCCACGTAGATGATATAAATTTTCCAACTTTACACAAGTTACGATTGCATCTCTTGTCATAATATAGACAAACTTAAATCTTTCCAATTTTTGGGCACTTTTTTCAGGTGAAAATGTGAACTCTTTCATGTTTAGTAACATAAATACAATTATTGAATTTCAACCCTTTACATTTGAACTCTATACTGCTCAATAATTGGTAACTTGTTCGATCAACTAACATGCATGAACTTCATAGCCATATATGGTAACTTCGAAGATGACAACTAAGGGGTATACAAACGATCCTATAAGCTTTATAAATCTATTAACATGAAGTTAGAAACTTTCTCCATTGATATGTATAAAGCCATGTTTTGCAAGAATAAGTAGAACTCATCTAATTTATAAGTTCATATGAATGATCCACAACATCAGCATGATTTGAGTCATTGACATTATTCGAGTATGATAACATTATGGAAGCTTTCGAAATGGTTTTCTAATTAACCATTGCATTCTCTAAGCTGAAATCCAAAGAATGAAAAAGCATCTGTCTGCCGAGAGAGAGAGAGAGAGAGAGAGAGAGATCACTAGAGAGGGAGAAACCCCATTTGAAGAGCACGCGAGGAAGAACTGGCCTATTTGGAAGAAGCTTAAAACTGGATTCTCCAACAGTAACGATTATACGGAAAGAAACATGAAATGTCAGTGTTCTGTCATTTAAACTACTATTGGATATGTCTTAGTCATTACTAATCCCTGAAACGTCAAAATCAGAATCTCCAGTTCAAATGAAAACAATAAACTGAAAAGAGAAAAAAGGTTCTTACACGGTAAAAGCATTCCCAGTTAAGTCATAATCCCAAGCAACGATTAGTGAATATAGAAACATTCGCTGATCTAATTAAGAAGCGGGTCTCTATTTCTCTAGGGTTTTTGTTTGTTTGGATGATAATTTCCATATCCGAAACTTTTGGTTGGAATTCAACGAGTATTATCGATCTCCGTAAATTGGGTTCTTTTCAGAAACAAGAAAATTAAATACAGAGACTGGTACTAGGAAAGTAAAGGTTTTTCGTTCATATGGGTTTCCTATGCTAACGTGAGCAGAAAACCACGGTATCGTGCGCATTAGTGAAGACAATGAAGGATATAGATAGTGATTGCTTCTGTTTCTTAAGATGGGGAGCATAAATTGCAGTACTCTGTGCAGCACCAAAACCAATAAATCTTGGATACGATTCATTAAGAAATAACTTACTACTAAAAGTTAAAAGCATCCTAATTCCGATTTCGGAGAGACAGAGACGGAGAGAGACTGACCGGGAAGGCTTCCATTGGAGGCACCTATGCAGAGATTGGTGAGCTGCATTTCGATCTTGTTCAGGAATGTGGTTGCCTCATCTAAAGGCCTCGCAAGATCGGACTTGTACTTTACCAACATGTCACAGTAGGTTTCCTTCAGACATACAATGAAAGCGAAATAACTTAGGAAGCAATTTATGAAGACAAAAGCTTAGAGAGAGAGAGAGAGAGAGAGAGTAAAAAGGAGGAAGAGGTGGGAGACCATGAACTCGTCGAGCTCGGGATCGGCTCCTAAACACGAAGAAACAGCGTATCGACTACAAAGCCCGTTTTCTCGCCGGATTTCATCTAACAAACTTGCTATCTCCGGAGGCGCTCCTACCTTCAAAAAGAAGACCATTTCGATACATGCATCAGACCAATCTACAAAACACACTTGTAGACTCTCAAAATATGCAGTACAACAAAATTAGGGACTCAAATTTCTCTACCCTTAGAAATCCCAAGAAAGTTAAGCTCGTAACACATGGTTCGCCATGTATTCAAAAAGAAAAAATATAACTCCTAATATCCCTCCTTCAAACTTAGAATTAACTGGGAGCAAATAGGAAAGGACCTGATGAACTTCATCAAAGCTAATATCAGCAGAGATAGTGTAACACTCACCCGGGAAGCTTAAAAATTCCACAACCAGGTAGGTTACTCTTCCAGGAGTAGTACATAGTACTTGACCCAGACAGACGCATAATAACTACATATAATTGAAATTTGACAAAGCCCAAATATTGAAAAACATGCTCTATAAGGTTAACAAAACCAAAGTTTTGAGTAGTTTGTGGCAACAAATACAAAGAAACGACAGAAAACCAGCGACCAGAACCAACGAAATATTTTGTGTAGATAGATATATATCCGGCAGGACTAGGAGCTACACCTGCTGCTGGTTTTTGCACCAGGAAAGACGAGGAGGTCGTTATTATTCACCTTTTGGCAATCAATGTAAGCTTGAAGCAACCGAGGGTAGCAAGGATGGGAGGCGATTTTGGCTTTGATCATGCTGGACATATCCTCCTCGGGTTGAATTTCGGGGCCGATGGAAGCGGCCTCCGATGCTACCGGGAAGGGCTCGTCGGATCCGAATATGGGAACACGATTGTCGCGGAAGGTACTCGCCGACGAAAAGAAGCTCTGGTGGTAATCAGCCGCTGGAAGGATTAGATTTTCCGGGTACAAAAGCGTCTTGTAGTTGTCCGAGTACTCGGCCATTGAGTTCAGACCGTACATTTCATCCATCCCCAAGCACTCCTAAGCTATCCTTGTCCTTCTACTATCGTCTTCCAAGTAAAACGATGGAAACAGACAATTCGATATGATCCAAAACAACAAGAACATGGAGTACTTAGAGACTTCTTTCTTAAAAATAACGAACAGTAACCAGCTCAAAATTTTCTTTCATCGTTATATATAGAGATAAATATTGTATTGTTTTTGACAGAGAGATTGGATTTGATGGAAGTAGAGTAGCCAGAGAGAACTGCTAGTGTTCTAGGGGCGTGTGCACTTTTTTTTCTCTTTTCTCTTGGCGAACAAACAAGCGAAGGAAGATGTTTGAGAGGAAGTGGATGAAAGATTAAGGAGGTTGAGGGGTCCCTTCGTCTTACACTTTTTCTTTACCCTTTATGTATTTAATTTATTTTAAAGTAATTATAGCAGTAATTAACATTAGACGGTTGATTAATCAATCTATCATTGAAAACACAAAACCACGTGTGCGCAGTCAAATTGTACGTACCCCCTTCCCTCCCTCAGGCAGCCTTTTTCTTAATCCTCATTACTGCTAATTACTAACACCTCACCTGCACTATTCTATAAATAGCAATGTTTCACCCGCGCGCCCTCCCACTCTCCCTTTCTAGTGAGAGCGTTACACTACCTTGATTACCCAACAAACCCACCTCCCTCCCCCCGGGGGATCTTCTTCTAAAAATGTCGCCATGCAAATTAACAGTCATAAACAATAACATTAACACATTAAGTTTTGGTTTTTACTTCAATTTTTAATAAATAAGATTTCATTAAACTAATATATATAGGCATAACTTCTAACTTTTAAAATAGAAATTTAGAATTCGAAACACTCCTCCCTAAATCAATATATATATATATATATATAGGTGGATTTGAAGGGTAGAGATCAATCAGGGGCTACATGTCGGTGTTAACGCAATGGACAGCAATGAGTCTAAGGGTTTTTTTTTTTTTTTTTGTTTCCATCGGACAAAAATGAAGAAAATGAAAGAAAAAAATCATAATGAGGCTAGCTAGCTATATAGGAAGAGATTTGCTATGCATCAGCTACTATTCACTATCAAATCCACACTTATAACTTTTTTATAAGATGTGGGATGTTTTTCATAAGATATGAAGGTATTTTTTATAAGATGTGAGATGTGGGGTGGCGAATAGTGACTGATAAAAAGAATTTTTCATATAAGAAATGTAATCCCTTTTTCTTCACTTGATTTTCAGTAAATGTTTTGATTATTATAAAATCTCAATCAAATTGAAATCTTATATATAGAAAGCATTAGTCCTAATATAGAAAGCATTAAATTGGCTATGTAACTTACTTATAGGCCACCTTTCATTCTCTCAAAATACTTGGATTCACGAAAGTGATGGAATCATGTGTGCTTTTAATCTTGAGATGACTGTCGAATAGTTTAAAATCAATCTGTCCATATAACCAAAGTTTATGGATGTTCTGTTTATTTCTTACGTGACAATTGACATGACTAACAAAAATACACTTAAAATATTCATCTTCACCTACGTTTTGGCTAATGTTCCCTAACTTTCTGACATTTTATTTACTATTTTCAAGTACAGAAATTTGAGAAATTTTCCTTTACATAATATGCATTACAACAAATAAAGTTTTGTCCAAAAGACTAGATTTTCGTCTTAAAATATATTTTAAAACAAAAATAAAATCTTAAGGTCGTCTCAATAAAACTGTCTCAAAAGATATTTTGAGATGAAAATTACAAATTCGTCTAAAAAATATCTTTTAAGATAAAATTTAGCTGGACTGTTCGATCATGGTCGAGTGAAAATTTTTTTTCTGGGACGATTGAAATTTGTCTCAGAAAGTCATTCGAACAGCCAAAAAAACGTTCGAACAATATATCTGTTCGGGTATGTCATGGCCGGTCGATCGATATCAGTCTGTTCGACCAAATACACATGAAAAAACGTTCGAACAAACAAATTAATGATCGAACGTAAATTAAGTTATTTGAACGTGTTTGGGACAGAAATAGTAAATTGCATGTTCGAACGTGTTCGAAAGGGGTACAACTTTTTTTAGCATTCAAACTCTAAGTTGTGAGGTTCGAACAATTGTGTCTGATGTATATAACGTTCGTTCAAAATGTTAGTATTTTCATGGAGAATACTAATTTAAAATCAAATAGATATTTATATTTCAAAAAATATATTACAAATTGTTCAATATAAATAAAACTAATGTAATAAGTCAGAACTAAATAAATAAAATAGTAATAATACTAATAATGTTATCAGTACATAATTATTCAATATGCAAAATACGAAAAGCAATTGCTTTGAGACTTGAGTTGTTGCATAAGCATCTGCATTTAGAGTTGCGTCTCTCTTTGTTGATCTTCTTGCTATTTTATGCTCATCTTCATGTCTACTTGTTTCGTCGATTGAGCCTCTAACTCATGCTGTTTTGCAATCAATTCTTCGATCCTAGAATTCGCATTCTCTAACGCTACAGCAGTAGTACTTGACGTTGATGAAGAGTTTGAAGGTTTTACATAGCTACCCAAACCCCTCAAATACCCTGAACGTTGACTCAAAATTTGTGTAAAAATTTCAACATCACTTGTTGATGAATTCTGATATGATGCAGCTTCAGCACGGAGGGCAACCATTTTATCTTACACACAACATTTAAAATTAATATTGACACAATAATTTAAATATGTTTAATTAAAATAAGTTATAATACTTACATAATTCACAAGAACATCAGGATGAGTCCATTCTCCATTACTATTAGTATGTGATATAGCATATAATTTTGTCAGATCATAATTGGTGTCTGACTCTTTCTATAAAAATATTGTTAAGACATAAAGTCAATATTAAAAATGAATTATATAGAATGAAAAAAAAGAGGACATTATTAATTTCATAGATAGACAATAGAAAGATCTTGAACCTACATGATGATGAATCTTCAACTTCGATATATTTGTTTTGTTTATAAAACTTCGCTCCAGTCTCCTGCATTGAAGTTGTAAAAATCAGTGAGTAAAAATTACGAATAGGACACATAAAGAATTCATTTAACTTACCTTATATAATGGATCCTCAAACATGTCGTAAAATTTTTTCCAATCTTCAGGTTGGACATCCTGAAAAGGATGCTAGCGTGCATCTTCCTTGTTCTCGTACTTCTTGTAATGTTCGTGACACATTGCCTTATACTTATAGAATGAATTAAACATCAGCTCATCGACAGTTTTACGCTCCTCTTTCCGACCAAAATTTAGTTTGCAGTCATCATTGAAAAAGTATATACACAAAGATATTATTATTTAGAATATTAAATAATATCAATCTAAATTTATTATTTAAATATTACATATCAAACGAAACTTCTTATAAGCTATTTCACATCTTGCGGGACTTTATGCCATGAACTCGTAGCCAAATGTGCATAAGTTTGTGTAAGATCACCCACATGCAATGCAAGCCAAGTTGCTTGTTGTCCTTCACCTCCGGTATATTTGTTAGGAATGTTAAACTTAATCTTACCCATTTTACGCTATTTTTCCAACATCACGCCTCTAGTAGTGCCTCATCTGTGACAAGATAGAGGGGTATACAGGATCTGTATTTGAGGAGTTCTTGTTATATTTCTAGTGGATGGACTCGCTGCATATCTCAGTATTCCTAGACCGGTCGATGCCTATCCGACCTGCTGCCTAGAGAGTCTGATCCTTCAGGTGATGCAAAGACTGCTCAGGACGAGGGACTAGTTTATATAGATGAGGTCAATACACTCGCTAATCATGAGGTCAGAGACCTAATTGTTGGTCCAAATGCTCCAGTGTACAATGGGATGAAGAGTATTAGGTAGACGGATTTATCTTCTTTTTTTAAGATCATAAATTTGATAATCGGCAATAATATTGACCCTCGGCAGGATAAGATCGAGATTGGCATAGATCGAGCGTGTAACGTCCGTCCTTGTGGTGAGACTTTTTATAAAATAATTTTAGAAATGACGACAAGAATTACCGTTCGATTTAAAACTTTTTACTTCCATAGCCAGAGTGCAAGACTCTATGTTATAAAAATAAAATGTGATTTGATAATAAAAGAGGTTTACAATGGAAAATATTAGTCTTACAATAAAATAAAAAAGCCTCTCATGCAGTTAGAACTCTCATGCCTAAACTTTCGTGCTCTTCCCCTTGAGCCGTGTTCGCCTTGACACGTACTGCTCATTCAGTCCCTGTGAGAGGAGGGGCATACATAAAAACTAAAATAAGTCGATGACTCGTAAGCATTACTTTATACAGTTAAAATATAATAATATAGGTTTTCATTCATACATTCATCATTCCATACATACTATACGTACATGCATACATGCGTTCATTTGAAAACATTACTGGGCGGGGTTTTTCTTTAAAAATGAGCTTTCTTTTCTTAAAACGTGTCCCCCATCAGTGCCTTCATTTCTTAAGAATTAGATGCATTAATGCATTCATACATTCATACATTCTTTAATATGAACCCGTAGGAAATATAATCCCTTGAACCTACAATCAATTTGAAAACTTCCCAAGAAAGCCAAAATCAAGTCAAACGGATGGAGAATCCAGACCCGATGAGAACTTGTTTTAAGAACCTAGATTATATTAAAATCTAGACCCGTTGAAGACCCGTCTCAAGAACCCAGATTACAAGGAGGAACGCCACAAAGGTTCTGATTTACTTTTGATAAGTTTAAAAGTTCAATCAAGAATAAGATGAGTAAAACTCAACTTACAATGAATAAATTCATCAAATTTCATAAAAAAAACTCTTAGAATGAGGCTAACAAAGAGTATTTAAACCAAAACCTAATTAAAACCCTAGCCAAAATAAAGCCTCAACTTCCAAAAATACTCCTAAGTGAACAGTGCCACGACTACAGTACGACGCTACAGTAACTCTCAGCTACAGTACTTTTGAAACCTTAGTTGCTACAGTACTTCTTAAAACCCTAGTTCAACAAAATAATAAATTTTCCAACATGCCCTTGAATAGACCCCCTTAAGTCCTTCTCATAATTAAACCCAATAATTCTAAACTAATAAAATAAATCATTTAAATGAATTAAACAAGTTTAAATCCTTCAGGAGCCCAAAGCCTTTAGTCTTGTCGTTGCCCTCTTCCATAGCTTATTAAATGAATTAAAACGGGATCTTCATCATTCAAGCCCATCTTGAATGTTGGGCTCTTACTAAACTTATCCCAAGTGGATTACATCAATCCTTGCATTGCTCCTTGATCTTCTTGACCCATTTGGAAGTTGCAAAGGATCTTTAAGACTAAGCCCATCTTGGTTCACATCACAAAGGATCTTTAAGACTAGGCCCATCTTGGTTTCCATCATTCTTTCTTATCACTTTCATTGGCCGGTACACACTGTAATGCCCAGTGTGTTGGGATTAGTTGTCTTCTTTTAGACTCGAACTCTGCCCGTGACTACGAGTTGAGAATCCCTTTTCAATTAGGGGCAGCACTGAGTGCACTACCAGTACTACTTACCCAGCATTGCAATCTGCCCAGTCCTTTGGTACCCTTTTCATTCATTTATGTGGCCATTATGTATTTTCATACATTAAACGTTCAGTCCTTTCTTTCAGTTCAATCATTTCTTTTCAGTTCATTTCAGCTCTATATTTTATTTAACAGTTCATTCATGGAAAACGTCATTTAAAAGCATGAGCTTAAACGTCATCTTTTATGACATCTATAAAATATTAGTTCATGGCATCCTTAAAATATCAGTTCATAGGGACATTTTAAAACACCATACTTTTTTCGCATCGTTCAAAGCATCAATTAAAGCATCAGACATCAACCTCAACATTTCTTTTCGTGGAAAATATATACAACAGATACATTGTATAATCGTCCATTCACATATGTACAATTAATACTTTTTGGTTCATAACAAGGGGCTGCCAAGGAGGGTCGTATATATATATATATATATATATATATATATATATATATATACCTTTAAACACTTATACTTAGCATGTTTTCATAAAACATCCTTGTCGTTTCGTAAGATATTGTAACGGAAAAACATTTTATTTTCATTTCGTGTATTTTAGAAAACTCTAGAAGAGTATGAACATAATACTTACTTGGATTTCATGCTACTTTCATATCATGCAGTCCATTTATGTGCATGTCAGATGACAATCTACATGCATACACATAACCTTGACGTCATTCTTTATCTAATGCATAAACAACTTAAACTAGAAATATAGCTACACTTCACTTGGAATACTCTCATTCTATCCCGTGCTTTTACGTGCTCTTTACTATGTTAAAACCTTTGAGATCCACTTACGGTCACTACATCTTCCAAACTCAATGTCTTATCCTGAGTGCCCATTCACTAAAGTGAACCCATGATTCACCTTAGGATTAAGACAATGAGTGGTTTGGATTCATAGATGAGTTGAGATATGTTAAGATGATTTGTGAATAGTAGAATAAAAATTAAATTATTTATTATATTTTGTATTAGAATTTGGAAAAGGTATTTTGGGATTTGAAAAAGTTGAATTGTTTATTATATTTTGTGTGAAAATTTGAAAAAGTTGTAATAATGAGATGAGATAAGTTGAGATGAGTTGAAATGGGTTTTGAATGCAAACGAGACCTGACCTTCATCTTCCTCTTCCTAGTGACCACATTCCGACGCATGATTCCGACCGACGAAGTCACGTATCCCAATCCTAGACAATACACTCGTTACTACCTCCATGCACCTTAGCTCATACTAATCCTCATTTCCATCCATACACGCCACACAGCTCTAAGCCAACTTCGAGGTTTAAGCACCGTGTAACCATGATTATGACAGATTATCCATTACATATGTTGAATCCGTCCGGTACATGTGTCTTGCCAGATTACACATGTACCTTACCCCTTTATCACCTAAGACCAACATATAACACGTTGATCACATGCTCGTAAGGACAAGCACCATACTCCGATACCATTATTTTCTTAACCCGGCTAGCATGACTCTTCATGTTACCAGTCCCATTTGACAGTTCATCCCAACATTTAATACGACAAGAGTCCGTTCACAACTACACCTTACGTCATGTCATATAGCTCAAGATTACTCCCAAGCTACACCATGACGGTGTCACGTCACCCGACATCCCGCTACATCATTTCTACACCAACTCTTAACTCATCATGAGTATGGCCTCTCACGTACTCCTGTCACATTGTGACATCTCGTCACGTTCCTGCTATGTCACTCCTACACTAACCCCTCACCCATCACAAGCATGACTTCTGGTTTAACTATGTCACTTCGTGAGATTCCCCAGTCATGCTTTCACTGTGCACTCTTACACTTGTTCTGTCACTTTACACATACTCTCAGCCATAAGTCAAACATGTTGACACCTGTCACCTCAGACTACAGGCCAAGTCTTAACTACCTCTAGACACTATTCTACAATCCCCGACACTACTCACCACGCTCTACGCCCATCAACTACGCAACCATCCTTATCTCTACGACACGCCACATGGTGTATCCACCTCATGGAGTACGCTCCATGTGTACTCCTTCCATACATGTTATGACCCATCACCACTATGGCATATCCGCTATATGGTGCATCACTCCACCACATGGAGTATACTCCATATGTACTCCCTTCACACACGTTACTCCTCACAGAGTACACTACACATGTAATCTTCTCATTCCACCTTACGCCAAGAGAGTATATTTTACATATACTATTCTTATCCCATACTACACCACAAGAGTACAATTTACGCGTACTCTCTTCTCAATCCACACAACGCCACATCATCACTACAACTCATACTTCACAACCACACTTCACAGCACAGTCCACAACATTACACATCATACAACACAGATACGCCCAACATTTTACTACACAGCACATCACAATTACTAACAACACAATCTACAACCTAACGAACCAACTAAGATAAATAAAGAGAGATAGAGGGTTATACCATAGTCAGGGTTGACCAGTGCGTTGTTCGCTGACCGTCATGGTTGATGACATCGGATGGGTCGTATGTGGCAGCTAACTCGTGTACGGTGGCTACAGGTGCGGATCTATGCATAAGAGGGTTGGATTGTGGTCTTGGGGTGGTGGTCTCATGGTGGTGTCGAGGTGGCACATGTCGAAGGCACGATGGCTCATGGAGGAGTTTAGGTCGTGGATCTCAAATAGGGAAAATCAGAGGGTGTGGCCTGGGTAGTCGCGTATGGCGGCGCAAGGGTGATAAACTCGTGCGTGGGGGGGGGGGGGACTCGTGCGTGTGAGGGAGGCCTATGGGTTTCGGGTCAAGGGAAGAGGAAGGGAGAGGGTAGGGGAAGCTCATGGTAGTGCTCGGTGGCCGCATACGGCTGCACATGGGGAGAGAAACGGGTTTTACCCATTTCGATTGGCTTACCGTGAGAAGAGAGAGAGAGCTACGCGTGGGTGAGGTCGGTGGTGGCTAGCCTGGTCGCTAGCGTGAGAGGACGCCGGTGGTGGTGGCGGTGAGACCGGGCGGTGTGCGGTGGGGTTGGGCTGGAGGAGGAGGAATTCAGCTAGGGGGAGAAAGGCGTGTGACATAAGCTGGGGGAGAGAGAGGAGAGAGAGAGGGAAGGAAAAAGAGAGGGAGAAATAGAGGGGCTTGGGTATTTAATCCAGGCTCTTCATCTTGGGATCTACAAGACGATCTAACGGTAGAGAATTAAAATACTGATTTAAAATGCATAAATATTAACTTAACTAAAAGGACTAAGAGGAATTAAAGTAGAATATTATTTAAACTAAACTTTAGTTTATAAAATAATATTCCTTTGTCATTAATAAAATGATGAAGTCTTATTTAATATCTTTAAAAGAATAAAATCATTTAATTAATTAGAGTTTTCAACATAATTTAAATCTTATAATATTTAAAATAACTCAAATCATTTTAATAAATGATATTAAAATGATTTTTGATAATTATAATATTTTTAGAACTCTTAAAAAATATTATAATTGTCTTATTTAAAATCAAGCTTATTTTGAAAACACTGAAAATACTCCATATAAATATTTTCAGTGCATTTAAAACACTGGGCATACTTTAGAAATCACATAATATGTTTAAAATACACTATCGAGGTTCAGCACGTATAATGAGGCTCGCAGTCGCTAGAGAAAAGGGGTGGATTGTTACATAATTTCCATCCTTAGAATTTGTTTACGTCAGGAAGAAGAAGCGGGGTGTTACAGAGTGAAATTTATGATACGGGTCTCTCGTGACATTCTGATCAACCTCGTGGGGTACATATTTGAGTGGATTCGATCGGAAGTTTGGTACATTACGACATATATATAGCCATTTGGGATCCTAATTATTCGATTTTTGCTACATTTCTAGGTTGTGCCAGAAGTTGCCGAGCGTGCACAGGAGCCGATGGAACCGATCAACAGCACCACCCTGTCACAGAGCACGAGACACTCGAGACTTCATTTTTGTGGATCTGTTCCTGACAAGGCTAATATTCAGAGAGATGCACAACCGGGATATCCTAGAGTATTGGCTGGTGAGGCATCTACACAGACAGACGCATCATGCACATTTACTCGCGAGAAGATGGCTAACATACTGCGTGTTGAGATCGGCATACACACATCAGCGGTGATCGATGCAGTGCATACTGCCATGTCTGAGTTGTGTACAGAGATTACTGCTAGCATATTTGAGTTACGTACAGAGATTAATGCTAACATCTCTGAGTTACGTACAGAGATTCATGCCAGTAATACAACTTAGGTCACGCTCAGTACTCGACTAACACAAGTAGAAAGATGATTAGCTGCAGTCAAGGATGTGTGCAGAAACCTCGCATCACAATAGTTTCTATTATTTATTTATTTATTTATTTTGTTATAGTCATGGACAATATATATTGTGTTTTGATAATTTACTTTAGTTATAAATTAAATATTTTATATTTTCTAGAGTAATTATTGATTTATATTATATGATGTATGGTTGATAATATTTATTTAACTGAAAATCTTATTTAACATAAAAGAAATCATTAAAATATTTTTAAATTAATTATATAAAATTAATTTATGAATTCGTATATATTATATATATGTATAAATGTGGTGTTTGAATATGTTCGAACTAAACATGTTCCGTTCGAACGGTCTAGAAACCTTTCCCCCAGGTTTTGCCACCAAATCTTTTCCGTTCAAACAACAAAATTTCCTGTTCGAACGGTCTTGAACTTTCTCCGGCATAATGAATTACTTGCTCACCAAAATTTTACTGTTTGAACTTATTTTTGTTCATTCGCACGGACAAAACTTTTTGAGAGGATTGAATTCGTCACAGAAGATCCTATTCGAACAGATATTTATCCGATCGAATGGTTTTGTAAAGTCATCATTTTTTTGAGTCTCAAAAAATTACTTTTAGGGATGAAATTTAGTTTGTCTCTAAATAATTTCATCCCTAAAAGTCAAATTTTTATAGTGATTATAAATCATATCACCCAAAATTGGTTTATTAGAAGATTTTGCCACACCCAATTAATAGAAAAATCCTAAAAAATTAATACAAATATCTTTTTGTAGGTCTATTAGAAATGATTTAATTATTAGCTTGTAATTTTATCAAACTAAGCACCATAATGAAACCTTACGCGTTTCACATTAATGACCAAAATAAAGGTCTGAAACGTTATTAACTGAAAAATGTAGCTCTAATATTACTACGTAATTAAGCTTTTAAATAAGTAAAACTACCTTTCAATTGTTGTGATCAAATTGTGGAAGGTTGGCTTCTTTTTTATTTATTTAATAAATAAGACGTATACCGAATTAGGGGTGCTACCTGCACCTCTCAAGGTGAGGGGACCCCATCCCGCCCCTGAATGGGCGGGGGATGGGGTTTACCCTCCCAAAATTTGATCCCACACATCAGGTGCCAAGGGGCGGGGGCATACACCTTATTCATCCATCCCTCTGCCCTGCCCAAATGGACCCACGACCCACTAGGCAAAAAGTCAGGAAGACGAAAATCTCATCCCAAAAGGGGGTTTCTGTTGATATTGTAGATGATAAATTTGTGTAAAGTAAAACTGATTTAAATTTATGTAACTTTATATTTTTTTATATAGAATTATTTTTAATTTTACAATGAGAATATAAGTATTTGGAAAGATATATATGAAAAAGTCAATGTTCCAAAAACGATAGATGTTGTTTGAAACCTTAGGAACAAATGATAGGTAACTATATATACATAAAAATATATATATATATATATATATATTTACAAAAGTCTATAGTCCATTTGAAAAATTCGCTGATAAAGTTCTAATAAAAAATATAAATAAGCTATTCTAATCTCAATTTGTACTCATAAGAAGGTAGAAGGAAGGAGGTACTAATTTTAACCCAACTAGGAAGAGGAATTTGGTGGATTTTAATTCATTCTTAAGAAATGGTGAAAATCCTATAAAGTAAAATATGGATTCACTTTTTGGTATAAATAACTCTTTAAAGTAAAAGAGTGTTTTTGTTTAGATGTCAGGTTCTTACTACTTTTTCAGAGGTAGTTTATATGTCAGGCTCGCCATCATATTCACAACTCTAATTTTAACTTAAATTTGTGAAATGAAATTGATAGTTTATTAAGGGAAACAAATAATGATCGATAAGGAAACATCCCCATCTTTTAATTCGAATTCATGATTTACAATCACATTCCCCACTCTATGTATTAGGATCAATGGATGGTGTTTGCTAAAGTAAACCCACCTAGAAAAAGAAATGCAGAAGATGATGTCCCAACCTACTATATGATGGAACTAAATCGATAATAACATATAAAGAATAGTTACAAAATATACTAATTAAGTGAATTGGACAAGATGATTAGGGAGGAGCACCACTTTTTCATAAATATATGTATATATATATATATATATATATATATATATATATATCTCCTTATACTTAAAAGAACTTATGGATAGATGTATATGAATGAACAGTATTTTTGTTTGACACTTCATTCTTCCACTTATGTCTCTCTATTCAACCTCACAACAATTATCTTCCTCATAGCAACCTAAGCACAACACAACTTCACCGTAAATTATCCCAAAATCACAGCCGTCAATCACAAAATCACAGATTTGTACAAAACGAAAGCTAAAGACAATCTGTTGAAATTTCTAAAGATTCATAAAAAAAAAAAAATCATACCTATATACATGATCCGACGTCAACCAACAGAGGCTAGGTATGAGTAAAAAAAGTTCAAACATAAACCAAACCCAAAAACAATATGTGAGATGTTGAAATTTCTACAAGTTGAGTAAAAAAATTATACCGATATACACGAGAACAAACAAAATTAAAAAACTATCGGTAGTATGTGTAGATCTAAACAACAAAATAAGATATTCCTTAGATTTTCGTGCATGGTAGGTGAACATCCGCTGTAGGTAATAAATCATACCTAGTCGGATTTGTACAAAAAATATCAGTCTGATTTTTCTCACACTATTACAAAAAATACTACTCGGATTTGTACCAAATGAATTTTCAAATTTCTAAGGATTCACAAAAAAAATTTCTAACAAAGAAACTGACACAGAAAGAGGGAGAGATGAAAGGAAATCAGAAAAAATTTCATTTTGAGGACTCTAGACAGAAGGGCCGGCTTAATGGTAAGGCCATTTAAGCCATTGCCTAAGGCCCCCACCCTACGTAAGGCCTCCAAAAATAAAAATAAAGTGTTTTTTGTAAAAAATTTTTTAAAAAAGAAAAAACCATTTCATGAAATAAAATTTTAAATAATTTGTATAGTTTTCAATGTGTGCAAAGCCCCATAATACTAAATTTAATATTTAATACAATGATTTTTTTATAAGTAATACATGAATGAATTATTTACATTTTAAATAAATTTTTTAAGATTTTGCTAAATTGAGGCACAAAATCTACATTGAGGCATCATTTTAAGTTGTTGTTGTTATAAATATAAATTCACAAAAATTGTATTTAAAGATTTTAAAAAAAATCTCATTTTATTGAAAATTTTGAGAATATTCCATATAATAATTTTTATTTTATTGTATTATAATTATGAATGACTCACTTAAATTTTACCTTAGGCCTCAATTTGTATTGAGCTGCCCCTGGTTAGATCTCAAAGAAACAACACAGATCGAAACAAAATCCCTTCAAATTTTTATAAACTCACTGCATATATCATACCCATTTACACTGACATACCGATGTACACCAAAACAAACCAAATTGAAAAGCCATTGGTAATATGTGTAGATCTAAGACATACTTAACCCAGACGCAATGACTGCTGTTTTCGTCGTCTATGTTGAAATCAGAGACTATTTTCTTTAATTTTTTGTAGGCTTTCGGTTGGTCTTCGTGAAGAATTGAGTGACTTAGTGGAAGGGCTCGGGATGATTTTGGTCTTCAAGCTATTGGTAAGGATAGGGAGATGGAGAAAGAGAGAGAGATGTTTGAGAAAATGGTGAGGAGGACAAAAAGGAAAAAGAGAGAGAGAAGAGAAAGAAAGTTTTAGGGTTAAGTGAAATTTGGATGAAATAGGTAGTGATATTTATTATTTACTATTCTTTTAATAATCTTAAAAGGTTGTACTACCTATTTACTATTTTTTTTTTTAAATTTCTTTCTCTGCATATCAGGGCTTCAGGTGCTATGTGCAAGAGGGCATACATGCCTTGCACGTAGCTACTCATTAGTGTGTGTGTATATATATATATAAATATATAATATAAATTTGAGAATTCAAAAAATTCGAATTGCAAGGATGAATTTCAAAGAGATGAAATGTGTTAGTGTACTTACAAGTATTTACATTTACCAGTATAATGTGTAAATCTTCTCTATGGTATTAAATGTTGTAAGATGCACATGAATGCCTGTCTCTCTCCAAAATCAGTTGAGTTGACCACAAAATTAGATTCGAGCACTGAAAAATTGGAAAATTTAAGAAAGAAAAAACATAGGCGCCTCTTTCCCCCCTTCCTCGTAAAAAATCAAGAGCTCTAGATATGATTTTCGTTGGAGGGGGAGGAGGCCTCTCCTTCCCTCCTCATCTCCCCTCTCATTTCTTCCTTTCTTCATTCACCCACATTGTTTATTAATGTTTCTTTTACTTAGTTTTATTTTACTTTCCTCAAAGTCGAAAAAGACAGATCTATAGTTTTCTTGCAACTCTCAAGAGCCATGTGCGACACAAGCAGATTCACAAGTAAAAAATCGTTAGGAGGAAAGTGGTAGTTTTGTGAAAATCATCGTGTGTGGTTCTCACGCGCCCCCCACATCTGAGCGTGGTTCTCACGCACCACCCCTTCCTGTAGCTATTCTCGACACACACGCCAGATCACCAGGCTCGCCACCACTAGACATTTCAGATCTGATCTTTGTGATTGAAAAGAGACAAATGTGTTGTCTTCATGGGCTGTCACATATTCCGTAGTCTACTGGAATTGGTCCAAAATGTAATATGTCATTTTTCGCATCTATCTTACTGCTTTCTTTTATGGTTTCCTTATTGTTAATTAAATAAAAAAGAGCTTGTTTCTTGGACATTTGTTTGTAGAGGTTGAATCCTCTCTTTTTATGAAGGATGAGGTTGAGTTTCTGTTTAGGTAGAGAGTGTTGTCGCTTGGACGTTTGTTTGTAGAGAATATTAGCAATAGTGAAAACCAGACCAGATCAATTACAAAAGGAAATAATGTAATAGTAGAACTCTAAATGCATTATTTTGGTTTATGATATCATGTTTGTTATGGGGACATCCCATAATGTATCTGATCATTGATATAAGTTTCTCTGATCAATAAATGATGACAATTTCTCTTAAAAGAAAAATCTATTGAGAATCCTATAAAAAATTTCAATGGATCTAGTTATTGGATACAATAAATAATTAAGATAAAAATGGATCTCTAATGTGTAAAAAAAAATCAACAGTCCTTTATTTCTCTTTTAAATGTCGAGTAGTACTATTTGAAAGCGTTTACATCGTACACAATTTACATAGCATAATTTGATTTGTGAGACTTAAATTTTAAAATTTATTTTTCAAATCAAATTATGTCACATGAATGATATGTGGTGTAAAGACTTTAAAATATAATTATTCTCAAATATCTTATCTAAGAGAAGAAGATTTTAACAATAATGTTTACATTTAATGGTCTTGATCATTTGAAATTAAGTAAACATTTGCTTTAATAATCTCATTAAAGCATACAAGAAAAAAAAGTCAAATTCTTGAAATTAACTTATGGTGGAAAAACAAAAGATATTATTATTGACAAACAAAAGCAGTACATTATATATGATTTGGAATCAATTGAGCTATAATATTACTGGTAAACTCTCTCTTTGCTATTACTTTTAGGGAAGTTTGGGTACTGAGTCAGGTATTATCAGAATATTTTACTATTATTTATTATTTATATTTTACTACTATTTAATATTTTATTATTATTTTTTTATTATTATTCATAGAATATTTAAAAATATCTCGTTACCCAAATACAACCTAGTCGTGACTTCTAATCACCATATATGTATCTTCTATTTGCAATGGTAGCTTCCGACAAACCCTTTTGGGAAGCAAAGGTACATTTCAAAACTAAGTAACAATGACCCTGAGCTTTGAGCTATTGCTTATTTTTTAATTTCCTTTTTATGCGTTGAGTGGATTATAACAAGGTGTTTGTGCCTCACTCCCTCTTCTTTGTATTTTTAAAGAGTGATTGGTTTACACAAAATCCTTATACAAAAAAATTTACAAATTAACGTGTCTTAATGTTATTCATCAGATTGTAAAACATTTTTTTATTGTAAAATAAATATGACATATTACATTAAGTCATATTAGTTTGTAAACTTCTTTATTTAATATTTTTATGTAGACCAAATATTTAATATGATGCATCCATGGTTAAAAAGAAAATAGAAATGCCCACGTCTACAATTACTCGTGTAAAGTACTGCTTTTCAAATTTATATTTGGATTTGGTAAATGATTCTATGCCTCATGATTTTGTCTTCTCATTTTGATCGTTCATGTATTTAATTTTTTTTTATTTAATGGTTAAGAAAGTAACTATCATTGTATTAATATATTTTTTTATTTTTTAAAAATATTTAAAAAATGTGAAAAAAATAAAAATAAAATTAAAAAACTGGATTTTTGGGACTGATATGTGCCCCAAGCCCCAAAGACACATGTCGAAGCCGAAATTTTCATGAGCTGAGTGGTTGGGAGCATGTTAAAGGCCCGCCTCAGGCCTCACATTGCACGGAGGGGCGCATCAGGTTAGCTCAAGTAGATAAGAGCCCAATGATCTTAACTTTCATTGTCGAGGCTTTTTTATCCACATCTTGGTGAATCTATTTGAACTCGTATGCGTTTGTCTATCCAGAAGGATACGCGGCCTGGAAATGGCTTCCCTTCAGCTCTCTCTTCCTTCAACGTACCGTTTCAGACACAGACCGGTTCGTTGTGCTGACGAGCGCCAAACCCTCTTTAACCGTATAGCTCCTGTCTACGATAATGTGCACCCTTTCCACTCCTTATCTTCTTTTTTCCTTGAATGCATTTCTTTTTAATGGGTTCTCTGTATGTTTTTAATTTTCTAACTCTTTTGAAAATATCGCAGTTGAATGACTTGCTGAGTTTGGGTCAGCATCGAGTGTGGAAAAGGATGGCAGTCTCATGGAGTGGGCAAGTACTTGTTTATTTAATTTTTCGTTTCCAATTATTGAACTTCATGTTTTGTTTTTGTAATATTGGAATTGTGGGTTTCAGAGCCAAAATGGGAGACCAAGTGTTGGATTTGTGTTGTGGAAGTGGGGATTTATCGTTTCTATTGTCCGAGAAAGTGGGATCTAATGGCAAGGTCATTTCCAACACCGACCATTGTCGTAAATGTAATGTTTTACGAAGTTGTTGTGTGATTGTTTTCTTTTACGTTTTTGGGGTCGCGCTTTGCAGGTGACCGGTCTTGATTTTTCACAGGAGCAGTTGTCAGTTGCTTCACTTAGGCAAAACATGTCTCTGAAGACCTGCTACAAGAATATCGAGTGAGCATTGGTAAATCTAGCAGTAATCATTACTTTACATATGATACACTGACCAAGAATATAAAGTGGTTCTCAAAACCATGTATTCGGAAAAAGTGTGTGCTATTCTCTCTTAATTGTTCTTAAAGTCCACTGTAAGTCTGTAACTGCCTCCCCATTTATTAGTTTTTAATTAGAGGCAAAACTAATGAATGCTGCGATGCACTAATATAATGTGTTTCGTTATAGTTGGGTTGAAGGCGATGCCCTTGATTTGCCATTTCCAGATGGCTATTTTGATGCTATTACAATGGGTTATGGGCTACGAAATGTGGTAGATAAGTACAGAGCCATGCAGGAGATGTTTAGGGTCCTAAAACCAGGTCATCTGAGTATAATCTCTCTTTCTCTCTGGAAAGAATGAAATGCAGTGAATTAGAAACTGAGAGCTGATGTTATCATTCTTGTGTGGTTTTCAGGTTCAAGGGTATCCGTCCTTGATTTCAATAAAAGCACTCAACCATTTACGGCATCAATTCAGGTAGTCAGTTTGGGATATGAATGTTTTTTTAATAAAACTTGTAACGCCCCGTCTCCGAGGGTACGGAGAGTTAACTCATATTACCTGATACTCAACTCCAACATTGTTAATACTCTTCCAAAAGCTCCAAATCGAACGTAAACACTTCAAATTTAATTAACCACACATACTCGTATATAAAATCCTCAATACAATAACCCCAAAAATTACCAACTTCTCTACATGTCACATAAACTCACATTTCAACAATATAACTATAAAAAATCACTAATACTCATCGCAAACTTTATATTCTTAATCTATTATTCTTAAGTCATCTCATCCAATTCTTCATGGTCCTGATCCTTAGCTGAAATATCCAAAAATTATCTGAAAATATTGGAGATAAGAGGGGGTGAGTTATCAACAATTCAGTAAGCAGAGAACATATACTAGTATGTAAACATGAGCATTTATAGATTTCAGAATGCAGAACAAAACACTTTTTATTTTCTTTTCAGAATGCAGAGTCAGAACATGCTATCAAAGTATCAAAGCAAAGGTTTCAAAAAAAAAATATTCTTATTCAAAGTCTTTTGGCATAGCATAACTGACCACCATCATACCAGAACATCACAACGCATCAGAGGCCATGTTTAACCCCCGTGGTAGGGTTGTGCAAACCCCGGTAGCTAACCGAGCAGAAACAGAATGTGAATCTTCCTTTTATTTATTCTCGGAGCTCCGAGTGTGCACACAGGAAAGACTACCAGAAAACCACTTTGTTTCTAAAGTGGGTGCACCAGAAACAGAATAGTTGGTACCAATCCAAACAGAAGCCACTATTAGCACCCGTGGTAGGTCAAATAGGTCACCATCCACAAACCACATCCCGATTCAGAATGTCATGCCAAAAATTTTCAGAAATCACATCATATCAGAGTACAAAACATTTTCAGAACAGAACAAAATTTTCAGAAATCACATCACATCAGAGTACAGAACATCTTCATAACATAATAGAATCAGATCACAAAACATAATTTTATGCACAAACTTTCATATTCACTCTCTTTTGCACAGTTCAGAAGCAAAATGAAAAATAGCTCATGTCTACACCAGTCATGCCAGAAAACACTTTATTCTTAAACAGAATCTCATGAGTAATGCAGAACAAATAACTGATGTAGTTTAAATCTCTTTTCATAACAAAACATGGATATTATCAAACTTGACCTCAGTCTATTTTATTTTTATGCAAAATTTAGCATAGGAACGCCGCTTATCTGGACTTCTGAGCTTTTCAGAATTTTCTTCAAAAATGTCGAGTCGACTATAAATCGTCACCTATAAAATAATCACGTAATTTCCGTAAGTTTTCAATCAATCATGGATTTTGATATTTAAACCTAAGCTTCTAAAATAACCTATTTTAATTCCTCAAAACTTAAAATCCTCATAATTCCAAAATATATCATCACTTCCTAAAATCACCAATATCCACTATAGCCAACGTCAAACTCAAAACATCAATATTTAAACTCGAAATATCCAACAAATCTTATAGCATAAACCAATCACACAAACAACTCCATCATCCAATCCAACCGACTCCCTTACTTCTCGGACTCAGTTTGACACAACCAACCAATTCAAAGTAAATATGAGTTAGCGTAAAAATACATTTAAATCTCAAAAGTTCTTTGGAAAAATACTTACAATGCTATAATATAATTTTTGGAATATCACGGAGGTGCTAGAAGTGGCGACACAGCAACGGAATAGTGCAAAATGCACTGTGGCCGAAGGTCTCAAATACCCATTTTTGAATGGGGACAAACCAAGATCCGAAATTGATAGGGTAGGGGTTAGGGATGTCGGTAATGCTAATGGTGGTGTTGGTTGGCCGTGGGTGGCGGCTTAGAGGGCGGTCGAAAACCACAAAGCCCAAAGCGGAAATGAAGTTGGATGTACTTCACCTGTGACAGATCGGGGCTAAGGATGGGTGTATTGGATTGCTAGGAGGTTGATGATGAAGTGGTGAAGAGATGGTGGCCGGAGGTGGGCGACGGCGGCGCTGGAGCGAAGAGAAGGCCGCGGCTTGGTGTTATGCGCGGGGGCTCACGGCGGTGCGAGGGAGGTTGAGGTTGAAGGGGGGTGGTCGTCAGAGGGAGGGGAAGCTAATGGGCTGGGCGGTGTCGCCGGACGGAGGCGGGCTGGTGGAGAACAACGCGGACACAAGGAAAGGAAGAAGACGTCGAATGCAGGAGAGAGAGAGAGGAGAGAAAAAGAAGAAAGAAAAAGAGAAAGAAAAAGAAAAAGAAAAGGAAAAAATGGAGGGAAAGAAATGAGGTCTAATTCTCACATCTTGGGTCACAAGAATGATCCAACGAAAAAGATTTTAAAACAGGAAGTCAATTAAAATAATTTAAACGTAATGATAAAATGAAAATAAAATAATTAAATCCAACAATACAATAATTTTAAAACCCACAAACAGCTAATTTAAATTAAAAAAAAAATTTAAATGCAAAATGATATTTAATATTAAGAAAGCATATCAATATAATTTTCAAATTAAAAACCATAAAAATAAACCAACTAAAAATCCGATGAACTTAAAACAAGAGAACCAATATTTAAATTAATTAAAAAAATCCTTCAATAAAAAAATACACTAAAAATACGGGGTATCACAAAATCTTGTTTCAATCTGGGGTAATTGTTGCATTCGATTATGCATTTAGTATGAATGTTGTTATAGAATGTGACAGGAAGGTTTCTTCACGAATTATGACTCGCCATCTATGATTTTCAAATGATTGATGGCCTTCCTGTTATCGTTCATATGAGTTGCTGTATTTCATTGTATTTTATAGTGTCTTGGTTGTAGGACGTTATGCTCAACACTAAGTGTACCTGTTGCCGAAATGGAAATAGATTTTTCTTAAATGTCTTGATTTTGCTAGGAATGGATGATTGACAATGTTGTAGTCCCAGTGGCAACTAGTTATGGGCTTGCAAAGGAGTATGAATATTTGAAAAGCTCAATTAGGGAATTTTTAACAGGTTCGTTGTTTCTTGAGTAACTGTGCACATGCTATTTTAGGTGGATCAGTTGGCAATATCTCTGTAGATTAAAAAATCTTCAAATAAAAAAATTTGCTTATTTTTGCGAATAATGCATATTGATTTCCACCCTCCACCTAACAGGTGTTTTACATTTTGCATCCCAAACTATTAAAACTTGCACATTGGATCATCAAACTAATAGTTTTTTTGTCATATAAGACCCTGCATCCAAATGTGACCGTTAAGATGAGGAAAATAGGCTACGCGACACTCTTGACTATTGGATCTTAGCAAAGGGTGCTATTTGACTCTGAGCAATAGTTACAGAGTGCAATGTATCGTTTTTAGTATTTTGGGGTGCAAAGTGTAAATCACCTATTAATTGGAGTGTGGAAGTTTACTTTTCTCATGCATATTTGATTACTATACTTTGTATCTAGAATGGATCAATACAAAAGAGTTGCTTGCTTGAAATTTTTATTGGTATTTCACGATATTGCCATATGTTTATACACTGATTAAATTTTATGAAGCGCTGGAAAAGTGGTCGGTTTTGACATGGTTTGTCTATTATTTTGTGTCTAGGAATGGTAGATTTCCAATACATTAAGAAATTGTTAGAAGATAAATTGCCGAATAAAAAGTTTCTGAGCTATAGGGGCAGTGTGTTTCCACAGTAATTTCTTTCCATCCGAATTTTATTGTTTGATTCAGGGAAGGAGCTGGAGAAGGTTGCTTTACAAGTAGGATTCTCAAGTGCCAGACATTATGAGATTAGTGGAGGCATCATGGGCAACCTAGTAGCCAAACGTTAGATGCATGGATGGTATTCGTCCGGGTAGAGTCGATTACTTTACAAGAAAGAACTCATTGTGTATGAATGTCAGTACTCAAGTTGTAGGCTCAAAAAATCTAAAGTTTTCATATTTCTGTGTTTTCTTGTATTGCTGAACTGGAATGTCAGTAGAACACAGCTTATGAAATAATAGCAGCCTAAATTTATTTTTTCCTTCTCACATTGTTTCTTTCTTTGGAGTTTCAGTTGCTTCATTAGATATTTAACATAACTGGAGAAGATATTGTAATGTTGATTTCCATTTATGAAGTTTATACTCAAATAATACAAGAAAACTGCTAATTGTGTGATTTTGACTGAGGTCATATCCTGTATTTGACGAGTTGAGATGTTAATAAATAACATAAATTTACAACATCGACCACGCAAATTTGGAAGAGTAGAGAACTTGCAACCAGAAGCTGAGGCCATGTTTGTAACCTGAGACCTGTGGTTTCTTTCAGTTGAGTAGAGAACTTGCAAGCACCTGGGTTCTCCAAGAAACCATTCATTCTCCCTAAAATGTCACCAATGGCAGATACAACTGTCCTGAGATGGCAGCAATATGGTCACCTGGGACGGAATGAACTCTGGGAGACTGTAGCAATCGAATCAGACATTCCTGCTTTGAGGGTGTAAAGTGAGTCTTCACACGTGTCATTCAGATCCATGGTTGTTTTGTCTACAAAGGGTGGATTTGTTGGTGCAGGAAGGTGCTCCTTCTTTGTTAGCATCTGCAAAGCCTTTGACATTGTTGGTCTCAATGAAGGAATCTCTTGGGTGCACAGAAGTCCGATGTGCACTACTCTCAAGATCTCATTCTTAATATTGCTGTTGTGGTGATTATGCAGCATTAGATTTGAATCATATAATTCCTCGACTTTCCCTGATTGAAAATGCTTCCATGTCTATTTTGACCACAAAGAAAGGGTATACATGAGGACATTTAGTTAATCTTGAAAGGATATTTTATCCTATCTTTGAAAGGATAAAGTTGTGAATCTTACTGCTGCGACTAGGCTGTCCGAGTATTCTGAGGTTTTGCTCCTGTTGTTCTGCTTACCCATAACAATCTCTAACACAAGCACCCCAAAGCTGTACACATCCGCCTTTTCTGTCAACTGGCCATGGGCTAGGTACTCTGGAGCCATATATCCTCTAAAAATTCATGTAAAGAAATCACTATACTGTCTACTACAAAGTGAACAAACCTATAAACACATCACCTACCTGTCTTTTATCACTAATACACGTTCTTACATTGTTCTAAAATGTTAGTTTATTACCAAATTATAGGCGTGAATCTGACATTTCAAAGCCATTCAATGATTCAAACAATTATATAGGAATATAATTCTTACAGTGTTCCTGCAATGACAGTGGTTATGTGGCTCATATCTTCTTCGAATGTCCTGGCTAACCCAAAATCTGCAATTTTAGCACGAAGTCTCGTATCTAATAAGATGTTACTGGCTTTTATATCTCTATGAAGGATTCTGATATTCGAGTTCTCATGAAGGTAGACTAAACCTTCTGCTGTCCCTACAATAATCTCATGTCTCTTTTCCCAGTTTAGTGCTTTACCTTTGTTTGCATCTGTCATTTTAATTGAAACAATTGAAATAGTTACCATTGTTAGAATCCATCGTTGGGATTACATTTTTGGCACTAAAATGTAAGAATTAGTGATTACCAAAGATGAAACGATCAAGGCTTTTGTTGGGCATGAGCTCATAGATAAGAAGGCTTTCAGGTCCAGAGCAGCTGCAACCTAGTAACCTGACTAGATTCTTGTGTTCAACACTACTTACAATGTTAACTTCATTGTAGAAATCTGCCGCTCTATGTCGATTGTTGAAGAAAAGTCTTTTGACAGCAATCTCTCTTCCATCTGGCAGAATTCCCTGCGATGGAGGGAGGATTTGGTTATTTTTAAGATAATTTTTGAAATTCTAGGAATATGGAAATTGAAAGAGGGGGAGGATTATGTATAGGGGAGGAATGGAGAGAAACTACCTTATAAACTGATCCAAATCCTCCTTGTCCAAGCTTGTTGGCATCATCAAAAGCACTTGTAGCCTTCTCTATTGTGGAATACTTGAAATTCAAGCTACTGTCATTAAGAATTTTCACCAATTTTTCTGCATCATTTGAACCTATGGAGCCGGAAAAAGGAAAGAGAAAGAAAGAAAGATTAATTACTTTGAATGTGATCAATAATCAGCAAGAAGTACTACAATGTTCCAAGATAAGCATTTTTACCTCTTCTTTTCTTCTGTATATATCTGCGCTTCTTGATATATACACCAATTGCTATTACAACTACCAAAACAATCACCAAACTGACAACTGAAACTACTATCACTATGGTGGTAACTGCACAACAATAAACCCATGATCCAGCAAAAATTGTTCAAGAGAGATGTTATCTTCCTTGACACCACAAGTATGGACCCCTAACATTATGCTCCATGTTATAACTTGATAATTCATTTACCTCTTGAATTTCCATTTCCAAGTTCCTTGTTAAGGAAGTCTTTGTCCGAATACTGCATGAAGCAGCCGGTGTTCAGAGCTCGGCCCTCCGACCAAGGCAAGCATTCCAACATCGAAGCTGATGCATTATCCAAACAGGCTCTACAAGAGCTAACATTCAGATTCCTCCAACAATTAGCCAGCACATAAGCTGACTCATTTACTGCCACAGGCACAGACACATGTGCCCTTCCATAGCCTTTGTCCCTTAGTGCAGCCTTAGTAGCACGCCTCACAGCTTGTCTCACTGATGCTCCGAACGTCGAGTTCTTCCTTGTCGTATTCCCACACACAGCCCTGTCACCAGGTCCTTTATACTCTTCAAAGAAGCTATAATTCTCGGACCTCATGAAGCAACCATCGAGGTAAATGCGAGCCTCATTGTAAGGGAAGCACTTAGGAATAACTGTGCGAGCCTCGGCATAGCATAATACACAGTCAAGTAATGGGAGATCCCCATAGCACTGAGCAAGGCCAAAGTTAGTATCAGGGCCTGAACCAGTGACTGCTACTCCAAAGCCTGAAACTCGCATTTGCTCACTTATTCTTTCTGTTGTAGCAATAAAATTTGGAACAAAGATGGTGCTGTTGTTTTCATGTTGGAGGCCACACATTATACGGACTGTTTGTGACCTTGGATCCCCCAGTACTGTTGTTTCCAGGAGTAAAAGAATCATGATAACAAGGAAAGTAACATATTGACAAGGGACTGATGGGTATTCTTGCTTCATTCTGGGATGATTCTGGACCTGTAAGAACATTTAACATGTAACATGAAATTGGGAAAGAAAATTTGTCAGCACAAAGAATGACAATTTTAGGCAACAAATCGAGCAAGAAAACATTCCTGATACTGATTGTGTGGCCACCATGTTAAGCAATCCTCTCACCGAAATGGTGGGAATCCAACAACCTTTGGATTGTAAAATACTTTTTCTTTTTTCTTTTTTGTAAATAAATTCTAATATATCAAAAATTCAATTTATAAGACGGTGTAATAACATATCGCCTAGTAATATACTTAAATGACATAAATGATTTGAAAGAGAAATTTTGAATTTTGAATCTTACAAATTAAAATTTTACCTGTGATATAGATGATTTACTCTACACACCAATTTAATAATAAAATAACAATCAATTTTTAACCTTTTTAATAAGTTTTGTGAATTAGCATTCTCTGTTACCGTACTATTGAAGACATATGTCACAGCTAAGTCAAAGAAGGTAACCAACCACCTTCCACATCCAACTATTTTTGGGATTTTTGATAAAATTAATGTGGAAAGTTGTATAAGAACAATTTTCTTACAATCTAATTATAACTGAGTATAATTTTTTTTTTCATTTACTTTGAGAAGCTACAAGGGTATTTTTTAATTAAACTAGAAAAAATAAATATTTTAATATAATCCCACAAAAATACAAAAATTAGCTTGAAAACATTATTTTTTTTGCACCAAAAAAAAAAAAAAAAAGCAGCAGAAAAAAAAAACTGAAATGAAAATAAAAACAACATAAAAAACAAAAACTAGACGAAAAAAGTGAAACTAGCAATTCAAAAGTTGCCCCGTTTAGATTCGAAAATTACCTCAACTCATCTCATATCATCATTATAACTTTTTCAAATTCTTACATAAAATATAATAAACAATTAAACTTTTCTAAATCTCAAAACAATAATAATATTAAAAATAATATTCTAACAATATTTTATTGAACTCAATAAAACTCTCTCAACTCATCTTTGAATTCAAAAGAGGCCCACTCAACGTGGGGTCAGTTTGGGGCTTAATTCCGTTTAACATTCTATCTTAATTTGCTTTCGGAAATCAATGACAACACATGGCTTTTGCTTTTCAATTCAATTTTGTTTTAGAATTTGAAAAAGTTGAATTATTATTTTTATTTTGTTTGAAAGTTTAAAAAAATTATAATAATTAGGTAATGATTAGATGAAAAGGTTAAAAATTTAAAATTTAAAATTTAAAAATATTTATGTTTTGTGTTGTTTGTATATTGAGATGAGATGAAATAAGTTTGAAAGATTTCGCTATCCAAACCAGGCCTTATTGGCTGGAATTGTATGGCCTAACTCTTGAGATCAAAGAGTGGAGAGATTTGTTTTCTTTCTTGGTTTTTCATTATCAGTAACTTTACTTGCCCATAGTACTTATGTGGCAGTCAAAGATGCTATCTTACCCAAAATTAATTAGAATTATTCTATTCTCAAGTCAAAGTATATAGCACATTATCTATATTACTTAAATAATAATATTTGATTTCTAAGATTTAAATATTAAAACTTAACTTTCAAATCAAATTCTGTAACGTAATGAATAGTATAAAGTGTGAAATCTTAAAATAGTACTGTACTCAAAGACGCCTCCCAAGAGCCATAACCAAAACTACCACACCACATGTACATTAACCGACATCCATTAAATATTCAATCTGATAAGGGGATCCACCATTCCTACCAGCACCGCTAACTTGTTCTGTGTCTGTTCTTGTTCCTATTTTTCTAAAGGATAAGATCACATGCTGTGAAGGGAGTAAATCCCTTGGGTTGGGCTGAAGCAAGGCCCAGGTAAGTGCCTAGATACAAGGTCTGGGTTGGGTCGGGCTGAAGGTAAGGCCCAGGTTAGAGCCCAGATATAAGGTCTGGATTGGGTCGAATAGTGGCGCCTAGGTCAAAACCTTAAGGAAGAAGGAATATTGCATTCAATGCTAGACGGGAAAACATGCGAAGGTTCACACCAAGCATTAATGAGATAGGAGGAACCCAGGACAGAAAACATGCCACATTCAATATGGCCCAAGGCAGAAAACACGCCGTATTCAATACGTCCCAGAGTAGAAGGTGTGCCACATTCAATGCGACCCAAGGCCCGAGTAGCACACAACAACCCTAAGCAATTCATAGCTTGGTGAACTGATAGCACAAAGATAGCTCGATGAGTAGACAACGTGAATATATTATCTCCAACTATACAACGCTTCACTACCATGGAGACCAGGTCAGGAAGTATAAATAAACACTACCTGCAGAAAACAGGTAGGATATCTTACACTTTCATCTTCACTATTACTCATCTTCATCTTCTATACCATAACTAACTTAAGCATCGGAGGATCAATAGACCCTGAGGTCCCCCCATTTGTTACTTTGCAGGTGATCGCTCGAACACTGTCTATGCAGAATTGTCTAGGCCCGCGAAACACGACATTAACAGTGAGTCTGTGGGATCTTTGTTGTACCATAACCAGCGTGTCCTTCGTATGCCAGCAATAATACACTCTTTGGGTTTGTATCATGAAAGAACATAGTTTGAAGCAATGGAAGGAAAACTCAATGAACAAACTGAAGTAATACGAAAACTCATGGAGGAATTGGAGACCCTTCGACAAGAAAATGCTGTCTTGCGAAGGGGTGATGCAGAACTAGAAGCAGATCGACAAAGTCATCACTCTGAGGCTCGTCCTCCTTCCGACGCGTCCGCTGTAGTTGAAGAGCAACATAGGGTCAACATGTAGATCCAAATAGAAGTGGCTAAACAGATGGGCCAGCCCTCTACGGTAGATCAACTTCTCACAAGCGCGGAACTACCATAGAGTGCTGAGATTATGGCAGTACCTCTACCTCCGAGATTCAAAGTTCTTGAGATAGAAGCATATGATAGGGCAAAAGACCCGTTGGAACACCTAGAGACTTTCAAGGCACATATGACCCTCCACGGTTTCCCCAATGAGGTAGCATGCATAGCTTTGCTCGGAAAACCTCGACCACACTGAGGGAGTTTATGGATTGCGTAGACGGTTTCATAAACAAGGAAGATACACTCCAAGCACTAACTGCCCCCAGGTAGAGTGACTTGGAGAGAGCAGACAAAAAGATAGCAGACCAAACTAAAGGATCGAACCGGGATGACTACAAAAAGAGGACTTACGAAACAAAGGGTAAAGGAGAGCAAGTTCGACAGGGAAAACTCAGACCTCGTATACACTGGTGGAAACTAAGGGGAATCCAAATTTACAAGAAGAGCAAAGACGGGGTTCGTCACGTCCCAGATATTGCTCCTATCATAGAAGTGGCAGACATAATACATAAGATTACTATACAAGGAAGAAAAAGATGGAAGACCTAGAGGTCCGAGTTGGCTGCCATGAAGACGAGAGGAATGGCCACAACGCAACTATCGTCCCTACTCTTGGAGAGACTGAAACCAAAGCCCCATTCGAAGAAACTAGATTCCTACTCATAGGAATCACAACCCAACTTGTAGAGATCAAGATTCTGCTCGGAGAAGTGGTACTCGAAGAAGTCAAAGTCCTATCTGGAGAAATAGAAGCCCTAATAGAAGAAGAACCACGAATCCATAATAAGGAAGTCCACGTCAAAGAAACTTGGATAGAGAAGAACCTCCGATAGGCGAAATCAACACCATAGCTGGAGGATACGTTGGAGGGGGGACAACCTTCTCGGCATGAAAGGCCCATGCAAGGAAGGTGAGATATGAAGAGGTATTCTCTGCCTACAAACCATCCCTTAACAACAGGGATCAAACCAAAGAACATCTTATAACTTTCAGTGGAAAAGATGGAGAAGGATTTTCATGCCCCCATGAATATGCTCTAGTAGTAACAACATAAATTGCTAACTATCAGACAAGAAGAGTATTGATTGACAACGGAAGCTTTGCCGACATCCTCTTTTGGGAGCCATTCACTAAAATGGAGATCACTCCTGGTCGATTACGACTGGCACCTACGCCCCTCCAAGGTTTCACTGGGGATATGATCCAGCCTATCGGAGCAATCACTCTATCCGTATTAGCCAGAACGGCCCCTAAAACGCTGTCTCTATGGTAGATTTCTTGTGGTGAAATCCCCATCCTCATACAATGCAATTCTTGGACGTCCATCCTTGAATCAGATGAAGGCTGTAACCTCCACATATCATCTAAAGGTGAAGTTCTCAACCCCGTCAAGAGTGGGTGAAATACGTGGCGAACAATAGACTGCAAGAGATTGCTATACCTGAGAAATGAAGTCCAAAGCAATAGCTATACAAGCCCTCGAGGAAGACCACGGGAGAACAATCTTACCCCCAGCTTCTGCATTGACAGAACTGGATAGAGAAGTAAGAGACAAAAAGGCTTTGAGGCAAGCAGTGCCCAATGAGCCATTAGTTCTGATACCAGTAGATCCCGAGAAACTGAAACGAATTTGTGCGAATGGGATCTAAGATGTCTATCAAGTTGAGCCAGTCCATGAGGCAACTTCTCATCAAACATCGAGATGTGTTCGCTTGGAGTCATGAAGAAATTCTTGGCCTTGACGTGTCAGTAATAGAACACCACCTCAGTGTAAATCCTAAGGCGAAAAAGATCAAACAAAAAGGTCGTAGCTTCAGTGCTAAGAAGTATGCGGCCATCGCCAAGGAAGTAGATCACCTTTTGGCCGCGGGGTTCGTCCGAGAAGTTCATTATCCAAAATGGCTTTCCAACGTTGTACTGGTAAAAAAGGCAAGTGAAAGTGGAGAATGTGTGTGGATTTCACTGATCTGAATAAAGACTGTCCTAAAGACAGCTTTCCCCTCCCAAGGATAGACTTAATAATGGATCCAACAGCCGGGCACACCCTACTTAGCTTTATAGACGCACACTCTAGTTACAATCAGATCAGGATGAGCTTTGATGATGAGGAAAAAATTGCATTTATCACGGATCGAGGCCTTTACTGCTACAGAGCGATGCCATTTAGTCTAAAAAATATGGGAGCAACGTACCAATGATTGGTATCGAATGTTCAAAAATCAGACTGGGCGGAACATGAGAGTTTATGTAGATGACCTTTTGGTTAAAAGTAAGTAACCAGAACAATATCTTGATGATCTTCAGGAAGCTTTTGTGGTATTTAGAAAATACAAAATGAAGCTTAATCCACAGATGTGTGTTTTTGGAGTTGAGTCGGGGAAATTCTTAAGATTCATGGTCTTCGAGCGTGGAATTGAGGCTAATCCTGAAAAAGTTAAAGCAATTGCAGATATGCCGCCACCTCGAACAATTAACAAGGTTCAAAGATTCACCGAAAGGATAGCTGCCTTGAGTTGATTCGTTGCAAAATCGACCGATTGGTGCTTTCATTTCTTCAAAGTCCTACGAAAAGCACGAGAATGGGATGAAGAGTGTGAACAAGCCTTCAATGAGTTAAAGGAATATCTGGCCCATCCACCTCTGCTCAGTCAAACCATACTAGGAGAAGATTTAATTGCCTACCTGGCAGTATCACCCAGTGTAGTGTCCACCATATTGACTCGAAAAGAAGAAGGAATTTAACGGCCCGTTTACTACATAAGCAAAGCCTTTCGAGGTGTAGATGCCGATATCCCTGAACGTAAATGTTAGCATTCGCATTAGTAATCACTGCCATACGGTTAAGGCCATATTTTCAAGCTCACCCAATAAAAGTGCTAACCAATGTCCCGCTAAGAAAAATATTACAAAAACTTGATACATCTGGTCGAATGACTAACTGGGCGGTTGAATTAAGTGAGTTCAAAATTGAGTATCTTCCACGTACAACAATTAAGGGCCAGGTAGTGGCAGATTTTGTAGCTGAATTCTCAAACTTTATGGAGGGGATAACCATTATGCCCTAGGGCAAGCCTTGGCAGGATTACACACTCAAGCTCATCCTGCCGGGCTGGAGGAAGAGTGGGGGTGCACATAATAACAGACTCAGGAGAAAAGCTTGACTACACACTTAAGCTCGGGTTCAAGGTCACTAATAATGAGGCCGAATATGAAGTACTCTTATCAGGTCTGATAATTGCTAGATTGTTAGGAGCCACTAAAGTCAAATTAAAAGCTAATTCCCATATAATAGTTGGACAAGTAACCAGACAATTCCTTACTAAAGGAGAGAATTTGAAGAGATATCTCCAATGGGTAGGAGAAGAACGTGAGCTCTTCCAATATTCTTTCGTTTAGCACAGGATGGGAGAGAACCAGGAAGCAGATCGTCTAGGAAAGGCTGCCTCAGGACAAGAAGAAATGCCCCTCCCAGATCATACCGTAATTCTGACTATTGACGTAGGAGCTGTTGGGATTCGAATATCCACAATTTAGGTATTACAACCCCCGGAATGGGCCATCGATATTCTAAAATTCCTTCAGGAGGAAGTTATTCCAAAAAACCAAGAAGAAGCACGGAAGATCAGGAATCGAGTGGCTTGCTTCACATTAGTGGAAGGAATCCTGTATAAAAGAGATTTTGCCGAGCCCTTTTTGAGATCTATCTCTTCCAAGCAGGCCTAGTATGTACTAGCAGAGATACACGAAGGAATTTGCGGGAATCATTCTCGCGGAAGGGCACGAGCAGTACGAGCTACACGGGCAGGGTACTATTGGCCTAACTCTCTCAAAGATGCGGAAGATTTTGTAAAAAAATGCCTCAAATGCCAAGAGTACGATCCTATTGTTCATAGCCCCCCGAAAAGCTCACCTCTGTTACTTTCCCATGGCTCTTTGCACAGTGGGGATTGGACCTCATTGGACCTCATTGGCCCCCTCTCCCTGCAGGTAAAGGAGGAGTAAAATTTGTCGTAGTAGCAGTTGATTACTTCACGAAATGGGTGGAAGCAGAAGCCCTAGCAACGATCACAACGCGGACGATTACAAACTTTCTTTGAAAATCTATAATTTGCCGCTGCGAAATTTCCCAAAGCTTTATATCTAACAATGGAAGACAAATCGAATGCTCCCACTATCGAGAATGGTGCTCGAAACTCAGAATGAAAACTAAGTACTCCTTTCCAAGACATCCGTAGGCCAATGGGTAAGTAGAAGCCACCAACAAGACACTACTTAACATTTTGAAGAAAAAGTTGGGAAACCAAAAAGGGGAATGGGCTGAAAAACTTTCCAGCACATTATGGACGTACTGAACATCAGTAAGAACTCCTACTAGGGAAACTTCCTGCGCCCTTGTCTATGGAACTGCAACCACAATACTAGCCGAAGTGGCAATACCTACGTACTGCGTACAACATTTCAACCAAGAAGGCAACAATGAAAGATTGAGAGAAAACATGGATTTCTTACAAGAAAGGCAGGAGGAAGTAGTAAGTCGAGCAGTAGCCAATAAACAGAAAGTTGAATAGTACTTTAACAAACGAGTCCGACCCCGCACCTTCAAGGTGGGAGGCATGGTTTTAAAACAAACGAGAGTAACTAATCAAGAAGAGGGCAAGCTAGGCCCCAGATGGGAAGGTCTGTATTTAGTAACAGTAATTGGGAGACCTGGCTCTTATTGACTTAAGCACCAAGAAGGTCACGAATTGCCCCACCATGGAATGCCGAGTACTTAAAGAAGTATTTTGTATAAAAAGCCAAAGCCTGGCTTAACAGTGTAAGATTATAATTTATTAATTAAATTTTCCCAGAACTAAATTCAAATGTTGCATTATCCTTGTCTCGTGCAAACAGCTCAAATCAAACAAGCTCAGTCACTAGATTGGCTACGAAGTATTAGCTAAGGACTAGAGGCATGAGCTTTGCCCTGATAAGAGCTATCCAGAACGCAAGTCCCTTGACTTGTCGAGCTTTGTGCAAGGTTGGGGCCTGCGATGCATTGACAAGGGAGCAGGGCCTTTGGGCTCTGCCAACACACAAGAGCTAGTTGGAATACAAGCCAGTCCCTAAATTAGACTTGCTGGCCTTCACGGGGTATAAGCACAACCTTAAGATTGGCCACAAAGTATTAGCTAAGGACTAGAGCCATGAGCTCCGCCCTGATAATAGCTATTTGGAACGCAAGTCCCATAACTTTTCAAGTTTTGTGCAAGGTTGCTGCCTGCGATGCATTGGCAAGGGACCAGGGCCCTTGGGCTCTACCAAGTCATAAGAGCCAGTTGGAATACAAGCCAGTTCCTAGATTGGACTTGCCCGCCTTCGTAGGGTATAACCATAGCCCCAAGATTGGCCACAAAGTATTAGCTAAGGACCAGAGCCATGAGCTCTGCCCTAATAATAGCTATTAAAAATGCAAGTCCCATGACTTTTCGAGATTTGTGCAAGGTTGTTGCCTGCGATGCATTGGCTAGGGAGCAGGGCCCTTAGGATCTACCAACCCTTTAGAGCAAGTTGGAATACAGGCTAGTCCCTACATTGGACTTGTTGGCCTTCGCTGGGTACAAGCCTAGTTTCTAGATTGGCCACGAAGTATTAGCTAAGGACCAGAGCCATGAGCTCTGTCGAGAAAATAACTATTTAGAATGCAAGCCCCATGGCTTGTCGAGTTTCATGCAAGGTTGCAGCTTGCGATACATTGGTTAGGAAGTAGGGCCCTTGGGCTCTGCCAACCCACAAGAGCCAGTAGGAATACAAGCCAGTCCCTATATTGGACTTATTGGCCTTCGCGGGGTATAAGCACAGCCCCAAGATTGGCCACAAAGTATTAGCTAAGGACCAAAGCCATGAGCTCTGCCCTGATAATAACTATTCGAATGCAAGTCCCATGACTATTTGAGCTTCGTGCAAGGTTGCTGCCTGCGATGCATTGGTTAGGGAGCAAGGCCCTTAGGCTTTTACAACCCATAAGAGTTAGTCAGAATACAGGCCGGTCCCTAGATTGGACTTGCTGGCCTTCGCAGGATACAAGCCCAATTCCTATATTAGCCACGAAGTATTAGCTAAGGACCCAAGCCATGAGCTCTGCCCTAACAATAGCTATTCCGAACCGAAATCCCATGGCTTGTCGAGCTTCATGCAAGATTGTAGCCTGCGATGCATTGGTTATGGAGCAAGGACCTTGGGCTCAGCCGACTCACAAGAGCCAGTCGAAAGACAAGCTAGTCCCTAGATTGGACTTACCGACTTTCGCGGGGTATAAGCCTAATCTCAAGATTGGCCACAAATTATTAGTTAAGGATCAGAGCCATGAGGTTTGCCCTTATAATAGCTATTCGGAATGCAAACCCAATGACTTGAGCTTCTTGCAAGGTTGCTGCCTTCAATGCATTGGCTAAGGAGCAAGGCCCTTGGGCTCTACGAACCCACAAGAATAGTTGGAATACAAGCCAGTCCCTAGATTGGACTTACTGGCCTTCGCGGGGTACAAGCCTCGTCTTTAGATTGGCCACGAAGTATTAGCTAAGGACCAGAACCATTAGCTCTGCCCTAATAATCGCTACTTGAAACGCAAGTCCAATGATTTGTAGAGGTTTGTGCAAGATTGCTGTCTGCGATGTATTAGCTAGGTAGTAGGGCCCTTGGGCACTGCCAACCCACAATAGTATGTCAGAATACAAGAAAGTTACAAGATTGGACTTGCCGGCCTTTGCGAGATACAAACCTAGCCACTTGACAGGCGACAAAGGAAGAAAAAGGAAGGATGGCAAAAATGGAATGCAGTACCAAGAATATGTAAATCCTACAAAAAATTTCAAATCTAACAAGCCCAGTCTCTAAATTAGCCACGAAGTATTAGCTAAGGACCAAGGCCTTGAGCTCTGCCCTGATAATAGATATTCAGAACGCAAGTCCTATGACTTGTCGAGTTTTGTGTAATGTTGTTGCCTGCGTTGCATTGGCTAGGGAGCAATGCCCTTGGGCTCTATCAACCCACAAGAGCTAGTCGGAACACACGCCGGTCTCTAGATTGGGCTTGCCGGCTTTCGTGGGGTACAAGCCCAGTCTCTAGATCGGTCATGAAGTATTAGCTAAGGACTAGAGCCATGAGGTCTGCCCTGACAATAGCTATTCGAACGCAAGTGCCAAGACTTGTCAAGTTTCGTGCAAGGTTGCGGCCAGCGATGCATTGGTTAGGAAGCAGTGTCCTTGGGCTCTGCCAACCCACAAGAGGCAATCGGAGTACAAGCCTGTCCCTAGGTTGGACTTGCCGACCTTGGCAGGGTACAAAGTCTCTAGATTGGTCACTAAGTACTAGTTAAGAACCAGAGGCATTAGCTCTACCTTGATAATAGCTATTTGTAACTCAAGTCCAATGACTTGTCGAGCTTCGTGCAGGGTTGCTGCCTATGATGCATTGGCTAAGGAGTAGGACTGTTAGGCTCTGCCAACCCACAAAGGCCAATTGGAATACAAGCCAGTCCCTAGATTGGACTTCCTGACCTCTGCGGGGTACAAACCCAGTCTCTTTATTGGCCGTAAAGGAAGAAAAATGAAGGATGACAAAAATGGAATGTAGCACTGAGAATACAGAAATCCTACAAAAAGTTTAAATCAAACAAGCCCACTCTCTAGATTGGGCACGAAGTATTAGCTAAGGACCATGGCCATGAGCTCTGTCCTTATAATATCTATTCGAAACGCAAGCCCAATGACTTCTCAAGCTTCATGCAAGGTTACTGCCTATGAAGCATTAGCTAGGGAGGAGGGCCCTTGGGCTCTGTCAACCCACAAAAGCCAGTCGGAATACAAGCTAGTCCCTAGATTGGACTTACTGGCCTTCGTGGGGTACAAGCCCAGTCTCTAGACTGGCCACTAAGTGTTAGCTAAGGACCAAAGCCATTAGCTCTGCCCTGACAATAACTATTTGGAACGCAAGTCCCATGACTTGTCGAGCTTCGTGCAATGTTGCTGCCTGTGATGCATTGGCTATGGAGCAGGACCCTTGGGCTCTGCCAACCTACAAGAGCTAGTTGGAATAGAAGCTAGTCCTTAGATTGAACTTCTTTGCCTTCGTAGGATACAAACCCAGTCCCTTGACTGGGCAGAAAGGAAGAAAAAGGAAGGATGACAAAAATGGAATGCAGCACTGAGAATATGGAAATCCTACAAAAATTTTAAATCAAACAAGCCCAGTATCTAGATTGGCCACAAAGTATTAGCTAAGGACCATGGCAATGACCTCTGCCCTTATAATAGCTATTCGAAATGCAAGCCCCATGACTTGTCGAGCTTCGTGTATGGTTGGTGCCTGTGATGCATTGGTTAGGGAGCAGGGCCCTTGGGCTTTGCCAACCAACTAGAGCCAGTCGGAATACAAGGCTGTCCCTAGATTGGACTTACCGGCCTTCACGGGTACAAGCCTTGTTTCTAGATTGGCCATGAAGTATTAGCTAAGGACCTGAGCCATTAGCTCTACCTGATAATAGCTATTCAGAACGCAAGTCCCATGACTTGTCGAGCTTTGTGCAAGGTTGTTGTAGTCTGCAATACATTGGCTAGGGAGAAGGGCCCTTGAGCTTTGTCAACCCACAAGAGCTAGTCGGAATGCAAGCCAGTCCCAAGATTAGACTTGTGGGCCTTTACGGGGTATAAGCTTTGTCTCTAGATTGGCCACAAAGTATTAGCTAAGGACCATGGCCATGACCTCTACTCTTATAATAGCTATTCGAAACGCAAGCCCCATGACTTGTCAAACTTCGTGCAAGGTTGCTGCTTACGAAGCATTGGCTAGGGAAGAGTGCCCTTGGGCTCTGCCAACCCATAAGAGCCAGTCGGAATACAAGCTAGTCCCTAGATTGGACTTACCGGCCTTCGCGGGGTACAAGTCTAGTCTCTAGATTGGCCACAAAGTATTAGCTAAGGTCCAGAGCCATTAGCTCTGCCCTAATAATAACAATTTGAAACGCAAGTCCCACGACTTGCCGAGCTTTGTGCAAGGTTGCTGTCTGTGAGGCATTGGCTAGGGAGTAGGGCCCTTGAGCTCTGCTAACCCACAAGAGCCAGTCAGAATACAAGCCAATCCCAAGATTGGACTTGCCAGCCTTCGTGGGGTATGAGCACAGTCTCAAGATTGGCAGCAAAGAAATAGCTAAGGACTAGAGCCATGAGCTCTGCCCTGATAACAGCTATTCAGAACTTAACTAGCATGACTTGTCGTGCTTCATGTTAGGTTATTGCCTGCGATGCATTGGATAGGGAGCAGGCGCTTGGGCTCTACCAACCCTTAAGAGCAAGTCAGAATACAAACCAGTCCTTGGATTGGATTTGTCAGCCTTAGAGGGGTATGAGCACAGTCTCAAGATTGGCCACAATGTATTAGCTAAGGACTGGAGCCATGAGCTCTGCCCTGATAATAACTGTTCGGAACTTAACTCCCTTGACTTGTCGAGCATCTTGCAAGGTTGCTACTTGCGATGTATTGGCTAGGGAGCAGAGCCCTTGGGCTCTGCCAACTCACAAAAGCCAGTCGGAATACAAGCCAGTCCCCAGATTAGACTTGTCGACCTTCGAGAAGTACAAACCCAGTCTCTAGATTGGCCACTAAGTATTAGCTAAGGACTAAGGCCATGAGCTCTACCCTTATTATAGCTATTTGGAATGCAAGCCCAATGACTTGTAGAGTTTCGTGCAAGGTTGCTGCCTTCGAAGCATTGGCTAGGGAGTAGGGCCCTTGGACTCTACCAACCCACAAGAGCGGGTCGGAATATAAGCCAGTCCCTAGATTGGACTTACTGGCCTTCGTAGGGTACAAGCCTAGTCTTTAGATTGGCCACAAAGTATTAGCTAAGGTCCAGAGACATTAGCTCTGCCTTGATAATAGCTATTCGGAACGCAAGTCTCATGACTTGTAGAGCTTTGTGCAAGGTTGCTGTCTGCGATGCACTGGCTAGGGAGTAGGGCCCTTGGGCTCTGCCAACCCACATTAGCTAGTCGAAATACAAGTTAGTCCCTAGATTGGACTTGCCAGCATTCGTGAGGTACAAACCCAGTCGCTTGACTGGACACAAAGGAAGAAAAAAGAAGGATAGCAAAAATGGAATGCAGCATGGAGAATACTAAAATCCAACAAAAAAATTCAAATCAAACAAGACCAGTCTCTAGATTGGCCAATAAGTATTAGCTAAGGACTAGGGCCATGAGCTCTGCCCTAATACTAGTTATACGGAACGCAAGTCCCACGACTTGTCGAGTTTTGTGCAAGGTTGGTGCCTGGATTGCATTGGTTAGGGAGCAGGGCCCTTGGGCTTTGCCAACCCACTAGAGTCAGTTGAAATACAAGTCAGTCTCTAGATTGGACTTGCTTGCCTTTGCAGGGTTCAAGCCCAGTCTCTAGATTGACCACTAAGTATTAGTTAAGGTCCAGAGCCATTTGCTCTGCCCAGATAATAGCTATTCAGAACGCAAGTCCCATGATTGGTCTAGCCGAGCTTTGTGCAAGGTTACTGTGTGCGATGCATTGGCTGGGGAGTAGGGCCCTTGGGCTCTGCGAACCCACATTAGCCAGTCGGAATACAAGTCAGTCCCTAGATTGGACTTGCTGGCATTCGCGGGGTGCAAACCCAGTCGCTTGACTGGCCATAAAGGAAGAAAAAGGAAGGATGACAAAAATGGAATGTAGCACGGAGAATATGGAAATCCAACAAAAAAAATTCAAATCAAACAAACCCAGTCTGTAGATTGGCCACAAAGTATTAGCTAAGGACCAGAGCCATGAGCTATGCCCTGACAATAGCTATTCAGAATGCATGTGCCATGACTTGTCGAGCTTTCTGCAGGTTTGTGTTGTGAAAAACGATGACAATAAAGTAAATTCAAACACGGGAAAAACAAGCAATTGCACACGACACAGTATTTAAGTGGTTCGATAAATTGCCTACGTCCACAGGAGTTACAAAGGATTTGTATTACTTAAGGAATCACAATACAATGTGTGTAGAACGGCTATTGTTCACTCTGATACAGTACAAGACATAAAAATATCATTTATATATGTTGTGCGACGGAAACCCTAAATTCAGCAGAATTAGTAATGTTCGCTTGAGCGGCGTGTCGAGCTCGCATCGAGCCAACCTGTTTCCCGCAACTGTTCAAGCCATGTGTCGAGCGGTTCCTCAAGCAAAGCTCTCTGACTTCCCTCCGCTTGAGCTGTGTGTCGAGCGGTGTCGAGCGAAGCTCTCTGACTTGCCTTTGCTTGAGCGGTCTGTCGAGCTATCTTTGAGCGAAGCTCTCTGACTTGTATTCGCTCGAACGGCTAGACGCTCCGCTCGAGCGCTGTGGACCAGACTCCAAATACTCAACAGTTTGCTGTCTGCGTTGCATTGGGTAGGGAACAGGGCCCTTGGGCTTTGCCAACCAACAATAACCAGTCAGAATACAAGCCAATCCTTAGATTGAACTTATCGCCCTTCGTGGGGTACAAACCCAGTCGCTTTATTGGCCATGAAGTATTAGCTAAGGACCAGAGCCATGAGCTCTACCCAGACAATAGCTATTTGGAATGCAAGTCCCATGACTTGTCGAGTTTCGTGCACGATTGCGGCCTGCAGTGTATTGGTTAGGAGCAGGGCCCTTGGGCTTTGCAAACCCACAAGAGCCAGTCAGAATACAAACTTGTCCCAAATTGGACTTGACGACCTTCGCGGGGTACAAGCCCAGTCTCTAGATTGACCACCAAGTATTAGCTAAGGACAAGAGCCATTAGCTCTGTCCTGATAATAGCTATTCGGAATGCAAGTCCCATGACTTGTCGAGCTTTGTGTAAGGATGCTATCTGCGATGCATTGGCTAGGGAGCAAGGCCCTTGGGCTCTACCAACCCTTAAGAGCAAGTTAGAGTACAAGCCAGTCCTTGAATTGGACTTGTCAGCCTTCGAGGGGTATGAGCACAGTCTAAAGATTGGCCACAAAGTATTAGCTAAGGACTAGAGCCATGATCTCTGCCCTAATAATAACTGTTCGGAACTTAACTCCCATGACTTGTCGAGCATCTTGCAAGGTTGATGCCTGTGATGTATTGGCTAGGGAGCAGGGCCTCTGGGCTCTGCCAACCCACAAGAGCTAGTCAGAATACAAGCTAGTCCCTAGATTGGACTTGTCGGCCTTTGAGGAGTACAAGCCCATTCTCTAGATTGGCCACTAGGTACTAGCTAAGGACCAGGGCCATAAGCTCTGCCCTTATAATAGCCCAATGACTTGTTGAGCATCTTGCAAGGTTGCTGCCTGTGATGCATTGGCTAGGGTGTAGTGCCCTTGAGCTCTGCCAACCCACTAGAGCAGGTCCAGATATAAGCCAGTCCCTAGATTGGGCTTGCCTGCTTTCGCAGGGTTCAAGCCCAGTCTCTAGATTGGTCAGTAAGTATTAGCTAAGGTCTAGAGCCATTAGCTCTGCCCTGATAATAGCTATTCAGAAAGCAAGTCTCATGACTTGTCGAGCTTTGTGCAAGGTTACTGTCTGCGATGCATTGGCTAGGGAGTATGGCCCTTGAGTTTTGCCAACCTACATTAGCCAGTCAGAATACAAGTCAGTCCCTAAATTGGACTTGTCGGCATTCACGGTGTACAAACCTAGTCGCTTGACTGGCCACAAAGGAAAAAAAAAAGGAAGGATGGCAAAAATGGAATGCGGCATGGAGAATACAGAAATCCAACAAAAAAATTCAAATCAAACAAACCCAGTCTGTAGATTGACCACAAAGTATTAGCTAAGGACCAGAGCCATGAGCTCTGTCCGGACAATAGCTATTCGGAACGCATGTGTCATGACTTGTCGAGCTTTGTGCAAGTTTGCTGTCTGCGATGCATTGGGTAGGGAATAAGACCCTTGGGCTCTTTCAAAAAATAATAGCCAGTCGGAATACAAGCCAGTCCCTAGATTGGACTTACCATCCATTGTAGGGTACAAACCCAGTCGCTTTACTAGCCATGAAGTATTAACTAAGTTCCAGAGCCATGAGCTTTGCCCAGACAATATCTATTCGTAACGCAGGTCCCATGACTTGTCGAGCTTCGTGCACGGTTGCGGCCTGCGGTGCATTGGTTAGGAGCAAGGCCCTTGGGCTCTGCAAACCCACAAGAGCCAGTTGGAATACAAGCTTGTACCTAGACTGGACTTACTGACCTTCGTGGGGTACAATCCTAGTCTCTAGATTGGCCACTAAGTATTAGCTAAGGACCAGAGCCATTAGCTTTACCTTGATAATAGCTATTCGGAACGCAAGTCTCACGACTTGCCAATCTTTATGCCAGGTTGCTGCCTGTGAGACATTGGTAGGGAGTAGTGCCCTTGGGCTCTCCTAACCCACAAGAGCTGATCGGGATACAAGCTAGTCCCTAGATTGGACTTACTGGCTTTCGCGAGTTACAAGCCTTGTCTCAAGATTGCCATGAAGTAGTAGCTAAGGACAAGAGCCACTAGCTCTGCCCTGATAATAGCTATTTGGAATGCAAGTCCCATGACTTGTCGTGCTTCTTGCAGGGTTGCTGCCTGCGATGCATTGGCTAGGAGCAGTATGATTAGGCTCTCGCAACACACAAGAGCCAGTTGAGATACAGACCAGTCCCAAGATTGGACTTGCAGGCCTTCGCTGGGTATAAGCCCAGTCTCTAGATTAGTCACAAAGTTTTAACTAAGGACCAGAGCCCTGAGCTCTGCCCAGACAATAGCTATTCGGAATGCAAGTCCCATGACTTGTCGAGATTCATGCAAGGTTGCGGCCTGGTGCATTGGTTAAGGAGCAGGGCCCTTAGGCTCTTCAAATCCACAAGAGCCAGTCGCAATACAAGCAAGTTCCTAGATTGGACTTGCCGGCCTTCGCGGGGTACAAACCCAGTTTCTAGATTGGTCACTAAGTATTAGGAAAGGACTAGAGCCATTAGCTCTACCCTAATAATAGCTATTCGAAATGCAAGTCCCATGACTTGTCAAGGTTCGTGTAGGGTTGCTGCATGCAATGCATTGGCTAAAAAGCAGGACCTTTGGGCTCTGCCAACCCACAAGAGCCAATTGGAATACAAGTCAGTCCCTAGATTAGGCTTGCCAGCCTTCGCGGGGTACAAACCCAGTCGCTTGACTGGCCATAAAGGAAGAAAAAGGAAGGATGGCAAAAATGGAGTGCAGCACGGAGAATACGAAAATCCTACAAAAATTTCAAATCAGACAAGTCCAGTCTTTAGATTGGTCAAGAAGTATTAGCTAAGGACCAAGGCCATGAGCTTTTCCCTAATAATAGTTATTCAGAACGCAAGTCCCATGACTTGTCGAGCTTCGGGCAAGGTTGCTGCTTGCGATGCATTGGCTACGGAGCAGTGCCCTTGGGCACTCCCAACCCACAAGAGACAGTCGGGATACATGCCAGTCCCTAGATTGGACTTGTTGGCATTCGCGGGGTACAAGCCCAGTCTCTAGAGTAGCCATAAGTATTAGCTAAGGACCAAAGCCATGAGCTCTGCCCAGACAATAGCCATTCAGAACGCAAGTCCCATGACTTGTCGAGCTTCGTGCAAGGTTGCAGTTTGCTATGTATTGGCTAGAGAGCAGGGCCCTTGGGCTCTACCAACCGAGAAGAGCTAGTCGGAATGCAAGCAAGTCCTTAGATTAGACTAACCGGCCTTCGCGGGGTACAAACTCAGTTGCTTGACTGGCCATAAATGAAGAAAAAGGTAGGATGGCAAAAATGGAATGCAGCACGGAGAATACGGAAATCCTACAAAAAATTTCAAGTCAAACAATCCCAGTCTCTAGATTATCCACGATGTATTAACTAAAGCCTAGGGCCATGAGCTCAGCCTTGATAATAGCTATTCAGAAAGCAAGTCCCATGACTTGTCGAGCTTCGTGCAAGGTTGCTGCTTGCGATGCATTGGCTACGGAGCAATGCTCTTGGGCACTCCCAACCCACAAGAGCCAGTCGGGATACAGGCCAGTCCCTAGATTGGACTTGTTGGCCTTCGCGGGGTAGAAGCCCAGTCTCTAGAGTAGCCACGAAGTATTAGCTAAGGACCAAAGCCATGAGCTCTACCCAGACAATAGCCTTTCAAAACGAAAGTCACATGACTTGTCGAGCTTTGTGCAAGGTTGCAGCCTGCGGTGCATTGGTTAGGGAGCAAGGCCCATGGGCTCTGCCAACACACAAGAGCCAGTCGGGAAAAAAGCTAGTCCCTAGATTGGACTTGCCGCCCTTTGCGAGGCACAGGCTCTATCTCTAGATTGGCCACTAAGTATTAGTTAAGGACCAGAGCTGTTAGCTCTGCCCTGATAATAGCAATTTGGAACGCAAGTCCCATGACTTGTCGAGCGGTGTGCAGGTCTCTGCCTGCGATGCATTGGCTAATGACCAAGACCTTTGGACTCTGCCAACCCATAAGAGCCAGCTGGATTACAAGCCAGTCCATAGATTGGACTTGCCGGCCTTCGTGGGGTACAAACCCAGTCCCTTGACTGACCATAAAGGAAGAAAAAGGAAAGATGGCAAAAATGGAATGCAGCACTAAGAATATGGAAATCCTACAAAAAGTTTAAATCAAACAAGCCCAGTCTCTAGATTGGCCATGAACTATTAGCTAAGGACCCGGGCCATGAGCTTTGCCCTAATAATAGCTATTCAGAATGCAAGCCCCATGATTTGTCGAGGTTCGTGCAAGATTGTTGCCTGCGATGCATTGGCTAGGGAGCAAAGCCCATGGGATCTGCCAACCTGCAAGAGCTAGTCGGAATACAAACCAGTCCCTAGATTGGACTTACCGGCTTTCACGGGGTACAATCTTAGTCTTTAGATAGGCCACGAAGTATTAGCTAAGGACAAGAGCCATTAGCTCTGCCCTAATAATAGCAATTCGGAACGCAAGTACCATGACTTGTCGAGCTTTGTGCAAAGTTCCTGTCTACGATGCATTGGCTAGGGAGGAGGGCCCTTGGGCTCTGCCAACCCACAATAGTCAGTTGAAATACAAGCTTGTCCCTAGATTGGAGTTATCGGCCTTTGCGGGGTACAAACCCAGTTGCTTGACTGGCCACAAAGGAAGAAAAAGGTAGGATGGAAAAAATGGAATGCAGCACAGAGAATACAGAAATCCTACAAAAACTTTCAAATCAAACTCGCCTAGTCTCTAGATTGGCCACGAAGTATTAGCTAAGGACCAGGGTCATGAAATTTACCCTAATAATAGCTATTCGAAATGCAAAACCCATGACTTGTCGAGCTTCCGGCAAGGTTCTTGCTTGCGAAGCATTGGCTAGGGAGCAGTGCCTTTGGGCTCTCCCAACCCACAAGAGCCAGTCTGGATACAGTCTAGTCCCTAGATTGGACTTGCTAGCCTTTACGGGATAAAGCCTAGTCTCTAGATTGGCCACAAAGTATTAGTTAAGGACCAGAGCCATGAGCTCTGCCCTGACAATAGCCATTCGGAACGCAAGTCACATGACTTGTCGAGCTTCGTACAAGGTTGTGGCATGCGGTGCGTTGGTTAGGGAGCAGGGCCCTTGGGCGGTGTCATCCCACAAGAGCAAGTTGCAAAACAAGCTAGTCCATAGATTAGACTTGCCGGCCTTCGCGGGGTACAAGCCAAGGGCCTTGGCTAAGGACCAGATCTATTAGCTTTGCCCTGAAAGTAGCTATTCGAAACACAAGTCCTATGACTTGCCGAGCTTCGTGCAGGGTTGTTGCCTGCAATGCGTTGGCTATGGAGCAGGACCTTTGGGCTCTACCAACCCACAAGAGCTAGTTGGAATACAAACCAGTCCCTAGATTGGACTTGCCGGCCTTCGTGGGGTAGAAACCCAATCCCTTGAGTGGCCATAAAGGAAGAAAAAGGAAGGATGGCAAAAATGGAATGCAGCACTAAGAATACGAAAATCCAACAAAAAGTTTAAATCAAATAAGCTCAGTCTCTAGATTGGCCACGAAGTATTGGCTAAAGACCTGGGCCATGAGCTCTGTCCTTATAATAGCTATTCGGAACACATGCCCCGTGACTAGTCGAGCTTCGTGCGAGGTTGCTGCTTATGATGCATTGGCAAGGGTGCAGGGCCTTCGGGCTCTGCCAACCCACAAGAGCCAGTCAGAATACAAGCCAGTTCCTGGATTGGACTTACCGGCCTTCGCTGGGTACAAGCCTAGTCTTTAGATTGTCTACGAAGAATTAGCTAAGGACAAGAGCCATTAGCTCTGTCTTGATAATAGCTATTCAGAACGCAAGTCCCATGAGTTGTCGAGCTTTGTGCAAGGTTGTTATCTGCGATGCATTAGCTAAGGAGCAGGACCCTTGGGCTCTGCCAACCCACAATAGCTAGTCGAAATACAAGCTAGTTCCTAGATTGGACTAACCGGCCTTTGTGGGGTACAAACCCAGTTGCTTGACTGGCCTCAAATGAAGAAAAGGGTAGGATGGCAAAAATGAAATGCAACACGGAGAATACGGAAATCCTACAAAAAATTTCTAATCAAACAATTCCAGTCTCTTGATTGTCCATGAAGTATTAGCTAAGGACCAGGGCCATGAGCTCTGCCCTAATAGTAGTTATTCAGAACGCAAGTCCCATGACTTGTCGAGTTTTGTGCAAGGTTGCTGGATGTGTTGCATTGGCTAGGGAGCATTGCACTTGGGCTCTCCAAACCCACAAGAGCCAGTTGGGATACATGCAAATCCCTAGATTGGACTTGCTGGCCTTCACGGGGTACAAACCCAGTCTCTAGATTGGCCATGAAGTATTAGCTAAGGACCAGTGCCATGAGCTCTGCCCTGATAATAGCTATTCGGAACTCAAGTCCAATGACTTGTCGAGCTTTGTGCAAGGATGCGGCTGTGGTGCATTGCCTAGGGAGGCCCTTGGGCTCTGCCAATCCACAACAGCTAGTCGGAATACAAGCTTGTCCCTAGACTCGACTTGTCGGCATTCGTGGGGTACAAACCTAGTTGCTCTACTGGCCACAAAAGAAGAAAAAGAAAGGATGACAAAAATGGAATGCAGCATAGAGAATACGAAAATCCTACAAAAAATTTCAGATCAAACAAGCCCAATTTTTAGATTGGTCACGAAGTATTAGCAAAGGACCAGAGCCATGAGCTCTGCCATGATAATAGCTATTCATAACGCAAGTCCCATGACTTGTCGAGCTTCATGTAAGGTTGCTGGCTGCGTTGCAATGGCTAGGGAGCATTGCACTTGGGTTCTCCCAACCCACAAATGCCAGTCGGGATACAGGCAAGTCCCTAGATTGGACTTGCTGGCTTTCGTGGGATACAAGCCTAGTCTAGATTGGGCACGAAGTATTAGCTAAGGACCAGAGCCATGAGCTCTACCCAAACAAAAGCTATTCAGAATGCAAGTCCCATGACTTGTTGTGCTTCATGCAAGGTTGCGGCCTGCGGTGCATTGGTTAGGGAGCAGGGCCCTTCAGCTCTACCAACCCACAAGAGCCTGTCGAAGTACAAGCTAGTCCCTAAATTGGACTGGCTATCCTTCACGAGGTACTAGCCCAATCTCTAGATTGGCCAGAAAGTATTAGCTAAGGACCAGAGCCATGAGCTTTACCCTGGCAGTAGCTATTCGGATCGCAAGTCCCATGACTTGTTGACCTTCATGCCAGGTTGCTGTTTGCGATGCATTGGCTAGAAAGCAGGGCCCTTGGGCTCTGTCAACCCAGAAGAGCTAGTCGGAATGTAAGCCAGTCCCTAGATTGGACTAACCGGCCTTTACGGTGCACAAGCTTAATTGCTTGATTGGCCACAAGTGGAGAAAAAGGTAGGATGGCAAAAATGAAATGCAGCACGGAGAATACGGAAATCCTACAAAAAATTTCAAATCAAACAATCCCAATCTCTAGATTTTCCATTAAGTATTAGCTAAGGACCAGGGCCATGAGCTCTGCCCTGATAATAGCTATTCAGAACGCAAGTCCCATGACTTGTCGAGCTTTGTGCAAGGTTATTGTCTGCGATGCATTGTCTAAGGAGCAGGGCCCTCAAGCCCAGCCAACCTGCAAGAGCCAGTCCGAATAGAATCCAGTTCCTGATTAGACTTGCTGGCCTTCGCGGGGTATGAGCACAATCTCAAGATTGGCCATAAAGTTTTAGCTATGGACTAGAGCCATGAGCTCTGCCCTGATAATAGCTATTCAGAACGCAAGTCCCATGACTTGTCGTGCTTCGTGCAAGGTTACTGCCTTCGATGCATTGGCTATGGAGCGGGGCCCTTGGGCTCTGCCAACCCATAAGAGCAAGTCAGAATACAAGCCAGTCCCTGGATTGGACTTTCGTCTTTCGAGTGGTAAAACCCTAGTCTCAAGATTGGCCACGAAGTATTAGTTAAGGACCAGAGCCATGAGTTCTGCCTTGATAATAGCTATTCGGAACGTAAGTTCCATGACTTGTCGAGCATCTTTCAAGGTTGCTTCCTGAGATGCATTGGCTAGGGAGCAGTGCCCTTGGGCTCAACCAACCCACAAGAGCTAGTCGTAATACAAACCAGTCCCTAGATTGGACTTGTCGGCTTTTGAGGAGTACAAGCCCAGTCTCTAGATTAGCCACTTAGTATTAGCTAAGGATTAGGGCCATGAGCTCTGCCCTTATAATAGCTATTTAGAAAGCAAGCCCAATGAATTGTTGAGCTTCGTGTAAGGTTACTGCCTCCGAAGCATTGGCTAGGGAGCAGGGCCGTTGGGCTCTACCAACCCACGAGAGCCAGTCGGAATACAAGCCAGTCCCAAGATTGGACTTACTGGCCTTCGCGAGGTACAAGCCTAATCTCTAGATTGGCCATGAAGTATTAGCTAAGGACCAGTGCCATTAGCTCTGCCTTGATAATAGCTATTTGGAACCTAAGTCCAATGACTTGTCGAGCTTTGTGCAAGGTTGTTGTCTGTTATGCATTGGCTAGGGAGCAGGGCTCTTGGGCTCTGCAAACCCATAATGGCCATTCGAAATACAAGTCAGTCCCTAGATTCGACTTGCCGGCCTTCGCGGTGTACAAACCCAGTCGCTCTACTGGCCACAAAGGAAGAAAAATGAAGGATGACAAAAATGGAATGCAGCACGGAGAATATGGAAATCCTACAAAAATTTCTAATAAAAAAAGCCCAGTCTCTAGATTGGCCACGAAGTATTAGCTAAGGACAAGGACAATAAAGTCTGCCCTGATAATAGCTATTTAGAACGCAAGTCCCATGACTTGTCGAGTTTCGTGCAAGGTTACTGCCTGCGATGCATTGGTTAGGGAGCATGGCCTTTGGGCGCTACCAACCCACAAGAACCAGTCAGAATACAAGTCAATCCCTAAATTGGTCTTTACGGCCTTCGTAGGGTACAAGCCCAATTTTTAGATTGGCCACTAGGTATTAACTAAGGTCTAGAGCCATTAGCTTTGCCCTAATGATAGCTATTCGGAACGAAAGCCCGATGACTTGTCAAGCTTCGTGTAAGGTTGTGGCCTGCGATGCATTGGCTAAGGAGCAGGGCTCTTGGGCTCTGCCACCCCACAAGAGCTAGTTGGAATACAAGCTAGTTTGTAGATTGGACTTGTCGGCCTTCGCGGGTTACACCTTGAATGGCCACAAAGGAAGCAAAAGGAAGGATGACAAAAATGGAATACAGCACGGAGTCTTACATACATGTATACAAAAGTGTATAATAAAGTCATTTTATTATCTGTACAGGATTACAAGGAACAAAAAGAAAGAATAAGGAATCTTACAAACAAGATTACAAGGAACAAAAAGAAAAGTTTTGTCCAGTCAGAAGCAGAATGATCAGTAGCGAGATATCTCCCTCAAGAATGGGGGTGCCCAGTAGATCTAGTTTTGTCTAGGCTGAAACAGGATGCTCAACAGTGCGGTATCTTCCCCACGCAATACTGAGCAAGGTGCTCAGCATTGCGGTATCTTCCTCCTCAAGACGTGGCATCCAGTGACACCCCTCCTCGCATTGAATGGGAACTTCTACTTGGGAGCCTGAGGGAGCACAGACAGAGAGCTTGACTATTCCTCAGCCCGAGCCGAACTCTCACCCTAAGAAGCCCTAGAACAGGGAGGACCGTTTCCAGATAAAGGAGAAGCAGATGGAGAACTATCCTCCACTAGAATAACTTCTTCATGGTACGAAAGAGTAGTCTCGGCTTGAGGGATTGAGGATTCCTGGAATGAATGAATAGCTCAGCATGAGGCACAAATAAGAAAAAAAAAATAAAAAAGGAGGGAAAGAAGGTTTGAGCAAAGATGCAAGAAACAAATACTTGAAAGACTGGAGGCGAAGGAATAACTTCTAGAACCATTGAGGGGATCAACTCGGGAGATGGAAAAGGACTCATCCCAGTAGACGTCGGGATGTCCAATTCAGAAGCAAGGGGAAGAGTCGGTTCCAACATTGATGAAGAGATCATAACTTTAGAAGAAATTGGTTCCATAACCTCCTCGGAACATAGTTCCACAATCTTAGAAGGAATTAGCTCCTTGTCTCCAATAGGTGTAACCTCCATAGCCGTTCTCGAGGGCGAAACAAAAGGGGTGACAAAAACCGTCGAAATGGGAACAATAGGAAAACTTGGGGGAGTCGGACCTGAGAGTTCCAGAGGCGAAACAAGGGTGTTAGCTAAGCACTTTCCGATGGAAGCTTCAACCTCGGTGAGCCTTTCCTCAAAAGGAGTTGGCTCATAAACTGGCAGCTCGTGCCGTGAAACCCCCTCCTGACTAAGTACCTCCTCAAAGGAGGTAAAAACTCCCGTCATTGGACCGGAACCTCAAGAAGCCGGGTGATCAAACGTTGAGGAGAAGAGAAAGGCAATAGCAATATCAGCCTCATCTCCCTTAGCAAAGCCTGAAAAACAAGACAAAATTTTATTATCTTTTACTTAACAAGCGCAACGAAAAGGAAAAAGGGTCTTAAAAATCTCAAGAAATTACCTATCGATGGGTTGTTTACGGGACTTTGCGAGAAGGAAAGGAACTTCTCTCAAGAGTTGCTCGGTGAGAACTGCTCTCTGGAGCAGCTCGATGAGAGCTGTTTTTAGGAGCGACTTAGTGAGAACTACTCATCGAGCTGCTCTTAGCAGCAGCTCGGTGAGAACTGCTCTCTAGAGCAGCTCGGTGGGAACTGATCTTTGGAGCTGCTCAGTGGGAACTCTTATTCTCTTTATAAGGAACACTAGGCAGAGGAGAATGCAAAGGTTTCACAAGGACACCTTGGGTAGACACAGATTGAATAGGTACATAAACACCTTCCTCTATTTGAGACCGCTTTGCGTGGTTACCTTTAGGTGGAAAGGTTGCGCCGCACTTCTCCCTCGGAGGAGAGAAGGGAACCATTAAGAACTCCCGACCTAGCACATGCGAGCAATGGGAAGTACAATGTAACGTTGAATGTTTTCATCGATTAGTAATGAATCAGACTCAAAAAGTGTTGGATGAGCCGCTGCCTAGGACATTATAGAAGGAACCTTGAATTCTTCTCTCTCCAATAACTTGATAGAGAGGGATTCGAAAGTTGGAACCTTACCCCATCTTCTCGCTCTAATAACTTGATGGAGAGGGACAGGAAACTCCTTATATTCCCGCTCAACTTCCAGAAACTCCCAATCTAAGCCAGATACAAAAAAGAATCGTCAGTGTCATTCTTTTACTGAAGAGTAACGCCTTTACATAGTAGTGAAACTTTTCTTAGAGGATTGGGATTGGAAACTGCAAACGTTCCCACCAAGACGATTGATACGGTACACCGATAGAAACTCCTGAGCAGTCAAATCGGGGTAATCTTCTGAATCACCCAGAGCAATTCGAAAGGCAATGCAACTAGCCATTATGAAAAGCCAAGCATTGGAGTTAAGTTGTGCCGGGGCTAGTTGCAGGAAGTCCAAGATATCACGCACCGAACGGCAGAATGGCAAGCATAGTTCATTGGAAAACATGTGGGGATATAGAGCCACCCTTGTCGCTAGGCCATCCACATCTACCATTGGAATGCGAGAACTAGGGATTTCTAGAACGGTTTCAGGAGGGATAGGGTACCGTCAGCAGAATGAACAGAGGTCATTATTGGTCATGGCCGACGTCCATCGCTTCCCAGCAATGTAACTGAAATAGGCTTTATTATCACCTCGCTTAGTCATGGTGAAAGTAGGCGAAGAGCTTAGAATTTTTTGAAATCCAAGAAAACGAGGATGGAGTCGAGATAGAAATGGCAAAGAGGATAAAAAGGATGAGGAAATGAATAAAAATAGTGTGATGGAACAGCTAGGTGTCTGAAACGACGACATGAAGTACGAAGGGATACATCGACCAGGAAGCAGCATCAATTAATGAGGATAGAGTTAATGATTAATCATATTCACTAATAGCAAAGATCGGTTTGCATCCCATTAAATCTGGGAAAAATGAACAGATAAGTACATGCAAACCTGTTCACCTTCTATATGAATCTTCATAGGGACTCGCCTAGCAAAAAAAAGAAAAGAGAGAAAAGAAAAGACTTTTTATAATTTCCAACCTACAAGTGTGCTAAAAATTTGCGAGGTACTGTGAAGGGAGTAAATCCCTTGGGTTGGGTTGAAGGCAAGGCCCAGGTTAGAGCTCAGATACAGGGTTTGGGCTGGGTCGAGTTAAAGGCAAGTCCCAGGTTAGAGCCCAGATACAAGGTCTGGCCTGGGTCAAACAGTGGCACTTGGGTCAAAACTTGGGTATGATACCCGGGTCGGACCATGCTTACATTAGGAAACAAGTCAAGAACAGAAGAGGCTTAAGGAAGAAGGAATATTGCATTCAATGCCAAATGGGAAAACATGCATCGATTCACACCAAGCATTAATGAGATAGGAGGAGCCCAGGACAGAAAACATGCTGCATTCAATACGGCACAGGGCAGAAAACACGCTGCATTCAATACGACCCAGAGCGAAAGGTGTGCCTCATTCAATGTGACCCAAGGCCTAAGCAGCACACAGGGATCCTGAGCACTTCATAGCTCGGCGGACTGATAGCACAAAGATAGCTCTGCGAGTAGACAACTTGAATATATTATCTCCTACTATACAACGCTCCACTACCGTGGAGACCAGGTCGGCAAGTATATAAACACTACCTGTAGCAAACAGGTACGATATGCTACAGGTAGGATATCTTATACTCTCATCTTCATCTTCTATATCATAACTAACTGAAGTATTTGAGGATCAACAGACCCCGAGGTCCTCCCTTTGTTACTGTGTAGGTGATTGCTTGAACACTGTCTGCACGGAATTGTCCAGGCCCGCTAAACACAACATCAACACATGCAGTTTTTCTTTTTCTTTTTTTTTTTTGAAACGTTTTTTCTATATCTCAGAAGAACAACATAGAAATATAGAATGGGGATTTAGACGTTGCTGAAACACTTACACAAGAAGTAATACATGCACGTCCTATGATCTTTGGTTTTGGTTGCGAGACATCTTGATCTTCTATGATCAGCTGCAAATGATGCAGAAACAAAAATTAAGCGCCGGAAAAAGGACAGAGCAAAAGCATGATCCGGATTCCGGATCAACAAAACTATTCCATTATCCAACTAGCAGAGTATAATTCCCGCCAGATGTTATCAAAAGTTTGCAATATAGAGAAGCTGGGAGTCTAGAATTGCCAGATCGGAGTAACTCACCGTTTTCTGGGCATCATAGTCGCTGAAACGTCTCAGATTCCGGTGGCGGGTGAAACGAGCTTTTGGCTTCGGTGGTTGAATGTTTTCAAGTGGTAGCTAAACAAAGAAGAAGAAGCGCGTAATTAAGGTAATACATAGGAAGACTAGCGACGACGTTTTTGACGGTTCAAGTGAGTCTACCCTTGTGTTTTTTAATACAAGGTTTTCTCTATTAGGATAGTTGACACACAGCAGGAATAATGGCTAATATCTCCGTGAATATTCTGTGTAAATTGAAGCCCAACGGAAAATCATGCCAACAGCAATTAATCATGCCATATGCTTCTGTAAATTGATGCTCTGTAATTGATAAATATCCTGGTCATAATGCTTGTATATTTCCTTAGATAGAACCATTGACGAATCAATAAAAGTGTTAAAAGTTTCCATTAAAATCTCTTGCAATATTCATTTCTCTATATAGTATTAGGAGACCATTCCTCTAACGAGATTTCAATCCCAGAAATATCTTCCGCAAACCCAAACACTCAGCCACCCGAAAATCCACTTGTTGCTTCACTTCGGCAAAACATGTCCCGGAAAACCTGCTACAAGAATATCGAGTGAGCATTGGTAAGTCTAGCACTAATCATTATATTGCATGTGATACACTGATCAAGAATATAAAGTGGTTCTCAAAACCATGTATTCGGAAAAAGTGTGTGCTATTCTCTCTTAATTGTTCTTAAAGTCCACTGTAACTGCCTCCCCATTTATTAGTTTTTAATTAGAGGCAAAACTAATGAATGCTACGATGCACTAATATAATGTGTTTGTTATAGTTGGGATGAAGGCGATGCCCTGGATTTGCCATTTCCAGATGGCTATTTGGATGCTATTACAATGGGTTATGGGCTACGAAATGTGGTAGATAAGTACAGAGCCATGCAGGAGATGTTTAGGGTCCTAAAACCAGGTCTTCTGAGTATAATCTCTCGTTCTCTCTGGAAAGAATGAAATGCAGTGAATTTGTTATCATTCTTGTTTGATTACTATACTTTGTATCTAGAATGGATCAATACAAAAGAGTTGCTTGAAATTTTTATTGCTATTTCACGATATTGCCATACACTGACTAATTTTTTTTTTTTTTCCTGCTCACATTGTTTCTTTCTTTGGAGTTTCAGTTGCTTCATTAGATTTTTAACATAACTGGAGAAGATATTGTAATGTTGATTTCCATTTATGAAGTTTATACTCAAATAATACAAGAAAACTGCTAATTGTGTGATTTTGACTGCCATATCCTGTATTTGACGAGTTGAGATGTTAATAAATAACAAAAATTTACAACATCGACCACGCAAATTTGGAAGAGTAGAGAACTTGCAACCAGAAGCTGAGGCCATGTTTGTAACCTGTGACCTGTGGTTTCTTTCAGTTGAGTAGAGAACTTGCAAGCACCTGGGTTCTCCAAGAAACCATTCATTCTCCCTAAAATGTCACCAATGGCAGAAACAACTGTCCTAAGATGGCAGCAATATGGTCACCTGGGACGGAATGAACTCTGGGAGACCGTAGCAATCGAATCAGACATTCCTGCTTTGAGGGTGTAAAATGAGTCTTCACACGTGTCATTCAGTTCCATGGTTGTTTCATCTGCAAAGGGTGGATTTGTTGGTGCAGGAAGGTGCTCCTCCTTCTTTGTTAGCATCTGCAAAGCCTTTGACATTGCTGGTCTCAATGAAGGATTCTCTTGGGTGCACAGAAGTCCAATGTGCACCACTCTCAAGATCTCATTCTTAATATTTCTGTCGGGGTGATTATGAAGCATTAGATTTGAATCATATAAATCCTCAAATGTCCCTGATTGAAAATGCTTCCAAGTCTATTTTGACCACAAAGAAAGGGTATAAATGAGAACAATTTATTAATCTTTACACTAAAAACAATCCATGCATACCAAAATAGATTATCCTGAAATGCAGATTGAAAAACCTTCAAAATTCAAAATTTTAAGCCTATTGCTCCTGTCATTTTAGCAGCAGTATATCGGTCTGCAAGTAGATGTACTCATTATAAAGCATTAAAATAGCACCTATCTTTGAAAGGATGAAGTTGTGAATCTTACTACTGTGACTTGGCTGTCCGAGTATTCTGAGGTTTTGCTCCTGTTGTTCTGCTTACCCGTAACAATCTCTAACACAAGCACCCCAAAGCTGTACACATCGGCCTTTTCTGTCAACTGGCCATGGGCTAGGTACTCTGGAGCCATATATCCTCTAAAAATTCATGTAAAGAAATCACTATACTGTCTACTACATAGTGAACAAACCTATAAACACATCACCTACCTGTCTTTAATCACTAGTACATGTTCTTACACTGTTCTAAAATGTTAGTTAATTACCAAATTATAGGCGTGAATCTGACATTTGAAAGCCATTCAATGATTCAAACAATTATATAATTCTTACAATGTTCCTGCAATGGCAGTGCTTATGTGGCTCTTATCTTCTTCGAATGTCCTAGCCAACCCAAAATCTGCAATTTTAGCACGAAGTCTCGAATCTAATAAGATGTTACTGGCTTTTATATCTCTGTGAATGATTTTGATATTCGAGTTCTCATGAAGGTAGACTAAACCTTCTGCTGTCCCTACAATAATTTCACGTCTCTTCTCCCAGTTCAGTGCTTTACCTCTGTTTGCATCTGTCATTTTAATTGCAACAATTGAAATAGTTACAATTGTTAGGATCCATCGTTGGGATTACATTTTTGGCACTTAAATGTAAGAATTAAGTGATTACCAAAGATGAAACGATCAAGGCTTTTGTTGCGCATGAATTCATAGATAAGAAGGCTTTCAGGTCCAGAGCAGCTGCAACCTAGTAACCTGACTAGATTCTTGTGTTCAACACTACTTATAATGTTAACTTCATTGTAGAAATCCGCTGCTCTATGTCGATTGTTGAAGAAAAGTCTTTTGACAGCAATCTCTCTTCCATCTGGTAGAATTCCCTGCGATGGAGGGAGGATTTGGTTATTTTTAAGATAATTTTTGGAATTCTAGGAATATGGAAATTGAAAGAGGTGGAGGATTATGTATAGGGGTAGGAATGGAGAGAAACTACCTTATAAACTGTTCCAAATCCTCCTTGCCCAAGCTTGTTGGCAATATCAAAAGCACTTGTAGCCTTCTCTATTATGGAATACTTGAAATTCAAGCTACTGTCATTAAGAATTTTTACCAATTTTTCTGCATCATTTGAACCTATGGAGCCGGAAAAAGGAAAAAGAAAGACAGAAAGATTAATTACTTTGAATGTGATCAATAATCAGCAAGAAGTACTACAATGTTCCAAGATAAGCATTTTTACCTCTTCTTTTCTTTTGTATATATCTGCGCTTTCTGATATATACACCAATTGCTATTACAACTACCAAAACAATCACTGAACTGACAACTGAAACTACTATCACTATAGTGGTAACTGCACAACAATAAACCCATGATCAAGCAAAAATTGTTCAAGAGAGATGTTATCTTCCTTGATACCACAAGTATGGACCCCTAGCCTTATGCTCCATGTTTGATAATTTGATGATTCATTTACCTCTTGAATTTCCATTTCCTAGTTCCTTGTTGAGGAAGTTTTTGTCCGAATACCGCATAAAGCAGCCGGTGTTCAGAGCTCGGCCCTCCGACCAAGGCAAGCATTCCAACATCGAAGCAGATGCATTATCCAAACAGGCTCTGCAAGAGCTAGCATTCAGATTCCTCCAACAATTAGCCAGCACATAAACTGACTCATTCACTGCCGCAGGCACATTCACATGTGCCCTTCCATACCCTTTGTTGCTTGGTGCAGCCTCAGCAGCATGCCTCACAGCTTGTCTCACCGAGGCTTCGAATGTCGAGTTCTTCCTTGTCGTATTCCCACACACTGCCCTGTCACTAGGTCCTTTATACTCTTTAAAGAAGCTATAATTCTCGGACCTCATGAAGCAACCATCAAGGTAAATGCGACCCCCATTGTAAGGGAAGCACTGAGGAAGAACCGTGTAAGCCTCAGCATAGCATAATACACAGTCAAGTAATGGGATATCCCATAGCACTGAGCAAGGCCAAAGTTAGTATCAGGGCCTAAACCAGTGATTGCTACTCCAAAGCCTGAAACTCGCAATTGCTCACTGATTCTTTCCATTGTAGCAATAAAATTTGGAACAAAGATTGTGCTGTTGTGTTCAAGTTGGAGGCCACACGTTATACTGACTGTTTGTGACCTTGGATCTCCCAGTACTGCTGTTTCCAGTAGTAAAAGAATCATGATAACAAGGAAAGTAACATATTGACAAGGAACTGATGGGTATTCTTGCTTCATTCTGGGATGATTCTGGACCTGTAAGAGCATTTAACATGTAACATGAAACTGGGAAAGAAAATTTGTTGGTACAATGAATGACAATTATAGGCAAAAAATCAAGCAAGAAAACAATTATAAGTGAGTATAATTATTTTTTAATAATATTTTATTCAACTTTCAATTTTCATCTAAAACTATCTCATCTCATCTCACCTGACCATCCAATCTAGCCCTAAAAACTAAATATAGCCACCCAACGTGGGGTTGGTTTGGGGCTTGATTCCGTTTAACATTCTCCCTTAATTTGCTTTTGGAAATCAACGACAACACTTGACTTTTGCTTTTCAACTTTCAATTTTCAAGATTTGAGACTCCAAACTTTTGCATTATTGAAAAGCCGAGACCTATGTACATCTCATTTTCTATGATTTCTTTTTTAAACAAATGGAGGGACTGATATTGATTGTCATTTAATAATTAATACTAAGAGAGTGGGATTACTAAGAGAGTGGGATAACCAATTAATGATATTAAGGAAAAGACATAATGCTTTCAAAATTGGGTTAAATACAAAACATTCTACTTGTGAATTGCCTCTCGAAAATATTAGTCATTATATTTTACTTTTGAACATTTTACTATCCAAATTATGAACTGCTTGGGTGTCCTTGGCACATGGTCTGAGCACCAGAAGACTTGTTGGGATGCTAAAGTTTCTCAAAATCTTGTGCATTGTAATTAAATGATTTAAGTGAAGCTATTTTATTGAATTTTAGAAAAAAAAATGAATAAACTATATTTTAAAATAAGTATTATATTAGATTGTGAAAGTGAATAGATAAAGTTAAAAACATTGTTTGAATGTAATTCTTTAATATATATATATATATATATATATTTTTTTTTAAGTTTATAAAAGTTATATTGGTTTGATAAAAGTTTAATATTATTCGATTCTGACTCTGACCTTGTTGGATTTGTATAGACTTCGATCTGACTCTGATTCCGACTTGTTGGAGAGAAATAAGAGTGGAATTGAATTGGGCTTTCAACTTTGGGCTTTTCTTTAGCTTAATATTGAGGCCATTTAAAAAAAAAAATATTGTAGGCTTTTAATGATGGACTAATATCTAACTTATTTTTATACTAGACTTATTTTGTCCAATTACATGTTATCATACTATAGTATTACATATTAATTTTAATGTCTAATTACATGTTATTATACTATAGTATTACATGTTATTATATTATACTAGTGTCTAACTATTTATAACTTATTTCTACACTAGACTAGACTTATTTCTAGTGTCTAATTACATGTTATTATACTTTAATAAATTAGTATTGTTTTATTAAATTATTATACTAGACTTATTAGTTATTTTTATACTAGTGTCTAATTTATTTCTATACAAGACTTATACTATAGTGTCTAACTACATGTTATTATAAAAAGTGGATGAGAAGTGATGAAATAGGTAATTGGAAATGACTCTTCTCTCACGGTTTTTCCCGCTCTGGAAAACCTTTGAGGTGAAGTGGTAACTCTTCTTCCTCGACTGAGGAAAGAAGGATTTCTCTGCTTGCGAGTGCAAGCATTGCAGTGCGATGGAGGAAATTGAGGAAGTATGGAGGAAATTGAAGCTGACTGATGAGGAGGATTGTCCGATTGAGGTCGGACAAGGTGTTCATGGCTCGATGGATCTGAAGGGGAGAAGAAGTCTGATAGGGAAGATAATTTCTGAACGTATAATCGGGAGGGAAGTTGCTAGATCTATGATGGAAAAAGTATGGAAGGTTGGTAAGCCTCTGGAATTTCAAGAAATTGGAGGTAATTGCTTTGGGATTACTTTTGTTAATCGAAGTGAGAAGATGAAGGTTCTCGATGGCTGTCTATGGTTATTTGATAATCACTTATTTGTGCTACTTGATTTTGATGGTGGAATGCAACCTTGTCTGTTTAACTTTGATCATGCTCATATGTGGGTGCAAATGTTAAATCTGCCTTTGAGTTATATGAATAAACAGATGGGAGAACTAATTGGGAGTTCGATAGAGAAGGTTATGGAGGTTGATGTACAGGAAGATGGCTCAGCTTGGGGGAGATGCTTGAGTGTGAAGGTAGAATGTGATTTGAGAAGATCTGTAGCTCGAGTTAGGACCATTGTTGTGGATGGAAGGACGAGCTGGGTACCTTTCCAGTATGAAAAGTTGCCTAGGTTATGTTTTAATTGTGGAAGAATTGTCCATGGAAAAGAGGGGTATAAGGAGAGTGAAGGAAGTGTAGGTCAGTATGTTGTGTGGCTTTGAGCATTACCTCAAAATAGAAAAAAACATGTGAAGGGTGGAGAGCAGAAAGGGAATGGTGGAAGGGAGGAGATGGGTGATTGGTCAATTCTAATCTTGGAAATGAAGATCTGAGAGATGAGTCTCTAGGGGTAGAAAGGGAGGAGGAGATAGTTATGGAGGGGAAGGGGGTGAGTGAAGTGTGTGCTAAACTAATTCAAGTGCGGGAACTGGTTCTGAAACCTCAAGAACAGGTGATTCAATCCCCAATATGTGGGGAGATTAATGCTCAAGAGGTGAATGGAATAAAAATTGACTCGACTATAAGTATGTCTGAGGTACAAATTGCTGTGCAGAAGAATAATTTGTTGATTGAGAAGTTGAAGTCCAATGAGGCTGAGCAGAACCAGAAGTATGTAAGAACCTTAAGATGGAAAAGGAGGGCTAGAGCTAGGCCAGAGGTAGGTAAGTCTACTAGCTCAAATTTTGGAGTTAAAAGAGGTAATGAGTGTGTGGGGGAAGAAAGTGATATGCGTATGGAAGGGAAGAAATTGAGAAGTAGTGATGCTATGGTCTGTGATGACAGACTAGGGGTGGTGGCTGCTGAGCAGCACCACCTAGCATTATGAATACTATATGTTGGAACTGTCGAGGGTTTGGGAACCCTCGGACAGTTCAGGAGCTTTACCTATTGCTGAAGAAGAATAATCCCAAAATTGTGTTTCTCATTGAAACACTAATAGAAACTGATGCTGTTGAAAAATTAAAAAAGAGATTCGGATGGAAGGGTGTTTGGCTATTAATCCTTTGGGAAGAAAGGGTGGTTTGGCTTTGTTTTGGGAGATGAAGGATGATGTGGTAATAAAAAGCTATTCACAGTGGCATATTAATGCCTTTGTCAAAGGTGGGGGTGATGGAAGTTGGCTTTTTATTGGGTTCTATGGTCATCCTGATGCAAGCAAGAGGTGGCAGTTGTGGGAGCTTCTCAAGCAATTGTCTCCACCTGAAGGAGGGGCATGGTGTGTAGCTAGAGACTTCAATGAGGTGCTATCACAAAATGAGAAATGGGAAGGCAATAGAAGAGAGGAAAAGTTGATCTCGGGATTTAGAGAAGCTTTAGAAACAAACAAACTGGTGGATGTGGGAATGAGTGGTAATTTCTTCACTTGGAACAATAGACATTCAGACCACACATTTACTAAGGAAAGGTTGAATAGATATGTGGTTAACAAGGAATGGATTAATTTGTTTGGGACGGTTAAGGTTGAAGGGCTCACAGCTAGTACCTCAGATCATCATCCAATCATGTTATCTGTTAGGAAGGAAAGGAGGTGTTTCTCTCAAAGGCAATCTTCTTTTAAGTTTGAAGCTAGTTGGATAAGGGAGGAGGAATGTGAAGGGTTAATCAGAACAGTTTGGGATGTCACTTCTCAAGCTGGCAGGGAACCTCTTGTGTGTGTGCTGGATATGTTGAGAAAGTGTGGTAGTAAACTAAGAGGTACTTTTAAAAGAAGGGATAGTGAAAGATGTAATGACATTGAACAACTAAATAGTAGAATTAAGGAGCTACAAGATAGAGAGGGGCCTCATAATTCTACAGAACTTCACAGCTTGCAAAAGGAGGTGGGTTTGTTGTTGGAAAAGGAAGATATAAGGTGGAGACAAAGGACAAAAAGGAATTGGTATTCCTTAGGAGATAAAAACACTAAGGTCCGGTTTGTATTCGCAACCCATCTCAACTCATTTCAACTCATTTCATTATTATTCATTACTATTCATCAACTGTAACTCATAAATCTCACTACTATTCACAATTCATCTCACTACTATTCACATCCCATCTCAACTCATTTTCGAATCCAAACGACACCTAAGTATTTCCATGCTTGTGTTAAGCAGAGAAGGAAAAAGAACCAAATCTCTTCAGTTGTTGATGCTGCCTCAAAATTGAAAGTAAGGAATGAAGAGGTTGTGGAGGCTTTTAGGCAGTATTACACTGAGGTCTATAAAACAACAGCTCCTTCACATGATTAGGTGTTAAAAGGGGTACAATCAATTAGAGTTCGAGTCAATGAGCAGATGAATGAGGAGTTGGAAAAGCTTTTTACAAGGGATGAAGTTGTGACAACCCTTAAGCAGATGGGTCCCTGGCCCTGATGGGTTTGGGGCATGCTTTTATCAAACCTATTGGCATACAGTAGGGGATAAGGTGTGTGATGCAGTGCTGAGCTTCCTGAATGGGGGTGTGCTTGATAAATCCATCAATTTTACTTATGTGGCCCTTATAACAAAAGTATCTGAGCCTAAGAAGGGGGTGATTTTAGACCTATTAGCTTGTGCAATGTGTTGTACAAGCTAATTTCGAAGACCCTTGCAAATAGACTCAAGTTGGTGCTAGATAAGATCATTGCTAAAAATCAAAGTGCATTCATTCCTGGTACGTTGATTCTAGATAATATTATTGTAGCTTATGAAACTTTGCATTCTATGAAGACCAGATCTAAGGGTAAAGGAGGAAGCATGGCACTGAAAATGGATATCTCAAAGGCATATGATAGGGTTGAATGGAATTTTTTGAAGGCTGTCATGCAGAGAATGGGGTTTAGGTAGAGATGGATTAGGCTGATTATGGAGTGTATAACCATTGTATCATATGCTGTGTTGGTGAATTGAAGACCAGGTGATGTTATATACCCTTCACGAGGCATTAGGCAAGGGGATCCAATCTCCCCCTATCTGTTTTTGTTGTGTGCTGAGGGGCTAAGTAGTCTCATTAATGCAGCTGAGGCTAAGGGTGAGACGAGAGGCATGGCTGTTGCAAGAGGAAGTATAAGGGTTTCTCACCTCCTCTTTGCTGATGATTGTATTATTTTTGCAAGAGCCAAGTGGCATAAGTGGATGAAGGTGAAGGAGATCCTACGGGTATAGGAAGAAGCTTCTGGCCAGTGTATGAATTTACAAAAAACCACAATGATGTTTAGCTCTCGAGTTAGACAGGAAGAAAAGGAAAGGATTGTGAATGATCTTGGGGCAAGGGTACAAAGCAGCTATGAAAAATATTTGGGGCTGCCTACTATGATTGGTAGGGCCTATTATGACACATTCAGAGGAATTAAGGATAGGGTTTGGCATAAGGTTAATAATTGGAAAATCAATTCCTTTCCCCTGCTGGCAAAGAAGTACTTCTCAAAGCTGTGATTGAGTCCATACCTACCTACCATATGAGTGTATTCAGGTTTCCTAAGAGGTTGTGCAAGGAGATATCTGGTATTATGGCTAGATTTTGGTGGGGTTATAAAAATAATGAGAAAAAGGGCTAGTTGTGAGAAGTTAAGTTGTGCAAAGATGGTTGGGGGACTTGGCTTTAGAGAGTTGGAAAGCTTCTACTGCTCTTTTAGCTAAGGAATGTTGGAGACTTGTTACCAAGCCAGATTCTATTGCTGCTATGGTTTTGAAGGCAAAATATTATAAGAATTATGATGTGTTGAGTTCTAATCTGGGGTATGGACCATCTATGATTTGGAGGAGCATATGGGGATCTCTGAAACTACTGAAGGAAGGTCTTGTATGGAGAGTGGACAATGGATTGAGTATCAAAGTTTGGGGTGATAAATGGTTGCCTAGTAAGCCTTCTCATCGAGTGCAGTCTCCTATTAAGCATCTGAATGATGAAGCCAAGGTGGCAGAGTTAATTGGAAATGGTGGGAGGTGGGATGTTGAGACAGTTAAGGCTACATTTACTAAAGAAGAAGCTGAAGTAATATGCAATATTCCTCTAAGCTATACTGGTTTGGAGGATAAAAGAATTTGGGCCTACTCGAAGAATGGTTGCTTTAGTGTTAGAAGTGTCTATCACCTTGACTTAAACAGAAAGAAGGACTGGAAATGGGAGTCTTCTGATGTAAGAAAAGTTAAAGAGGGGAGGAAAGAACTGTGGCAGCTTAACACCTCGGGTGTGGTTAAAAATTTTGTTTGGAAAGCTCTTTCTAATTGCCTTCCACCAAAAAGAATCTATACAGGAGGAAGGTGGTGGAGAAGCCAATATGCCCTATCTGCCTGAGGGAGGATGAAACTGTTTGTCATGCCTTGTGGAGCTACCCTGCAGCTATGGATGTTTGGGCTGAGAAAGAGAGTCCAGTGCAGAAGTGGAAGTCATCTGAGATGGATTTGGTTGCAGTATGGAAGAAACTATTAGCTGAATTACCTTTGGAAATGGTGGAATTGGTGGTATCTGTAATGTGACATATATGGCTCAGTAGGAATAGGTGGATTTTTTAAGGAAATTTTAGTAGTCCTGGGATGATTTTCCAGCAAGCAAAATCAAGTCTCAATGAATTTCAACAAGCACAACAAAAGGGGGTAGAAAGAGCTGAAATTGCTGCAGTAGGAAGAAGGTTGGTTAAATGGGAAGCCTCAGGAAATGGCTTTGTAAAAGTAAACTGGGATGCTGCTTTCAAAGCAGACCAAAGAAGGATGGGAGCTGGAGTGGTCATTAGAGATAAAGAGGGGAATGTACAGGTGTCTTTGTGTTTGCCAATAGATTATGTTCAATCTGTTGTGGTTGTTGAAGTTGCTGCTTTATGGAGGGCTCTATGCTTATGTGTAGAACTTAATATACATAAGGCTATATTTGAAGGGGATTCATTGGAAGTGATTAAAGCTGTTAATAATAGAGAAGAATGCTTGGAATGGCATGGACAGATTATAGAAGATATTACAAAGATTTTTTGTATGCATCCAAATTGGATTCTAAAACACACATAGAGAAGGGAATAGAGTAGCTCATTTTCTTGCACAAGTTGCTGTTAACTCTAGTGAGGAGTTGGTTTGGATAGAAGATGGCCCCGAGGGGTTTTATTCAGTGGTTTTACATGACAAATGTTGTAATGACTGTTTTACTGATATATGAAAGGTGAAGTATTATTGATTACAAAAAAAAAAACTACATGTTATTATACATTAGTATTACATATTATTATATTAATGTCTAAATTATTTCTAACTTAATTATATACTAGAATTTTTAGTGTCTAATTACATGTTATTATACTTTATTGAATTAGTATATATGTTATTAACTTATTATACTAATTTAAATATTAGTGTCTAACTTATTTCTATACTTGATTATATATGGTATTAATATTGTGATATTTACATATACTAAACTATCATTAGTCCATTTATATTATAGTGTAAGTATATTATTTTATAATAATTAGTTTATACTAGTATATTATTGAATTTAACTATATAAGTTTTAGTTATATAACTATATAACTGTACCAGTATATATGATAAATATATAGATAAATACATAATTTATAGCATATGTACAATATCAGAGTCGATTTAGAGTCGAAGTCAAAGTCGGTCCAGCGACACCTTCGACTTTGACTCCGAGTCTGTCTGAAAAATTAAAAATAATCCGACTTCGGCTCCGTTTTGTCGGAGTCGGAACAGAGTCGGATTTAGAGTCGAATTTTTAGATATTTGATCAGCCCTAACCTCGATCACCCAGTGACCAGGTGTTGGCACTTTGGCAATGACCAAAGTGGTGCTTGGGTCGTCCAACGTCCTAGACAGAGGTATGTTTGGGTCACCTATATTTTTTTTTTGTTTTTTAATGATTTTTTAGTTTTAAGTTTTTTTAATTTTTATACGTTATACTTAGTTCTTGATGCTAATGGGAAAATTTAACAAATTTTTAAGAATATACTAATGGAAGAACTAAAATTATCAAAGTTAAAAATTTAGAAAGTAAAAAGCTCAAAATTACAATATAAGAACCATTCGGGTCAAAAGACAAAACTACCACACCACATGGGTGATCTGCGTGATCTGATTGGGGGATCCACCATTCATACCAGCACCACTAACTTGTTCTGTGTGATCTGTTCTTGTTCCTACTTTTATAAAGGATAAGATCACATGAAGTTTTTTTTTTTTTTATTCAAAACGTTTTTTCTATTATCTCAGAACAACAACATAGAAATATAGAATGGGGATTTAGACGTTGCTGAAATAGGTACGTACACAAGAAGTAATACATGCAGGTCGCCGTATGATTTTTGGTTTTGGTCGCGAGACATCTTGATCTTCCATGATCAATTGCAAATGATGCAGAAACAAAAATTAAGCGCCGAAAAAGGACAGAACAAGAGCATGATCTGAATTTCGGATCAACAAAACTATTCCAGTATCCAACTAGCAGAGTATAATTCCCGCCAGATGTTATCAAAATTTTGCAATATAGAGAAGCTGGGAGTTTAGAATTACCAGGTCGGAGTAACTCACCGTTTTCTGGGCATCGGAGTCGCTGAAACGTCTCAGATTCCTGTGGCGCGTGAAACGAGCTTTTGGCTTCGGTGGTTGAATGTTTTCATCAAGTGGTCTAAACAAAGAAGAAGCGCGTAAAGGTGATAATACATAGGAAGACTAGCGACGGCGGTTTTGACGGTTTAAGTGAGTCTACCCTTCTTCATGTTTTCTTTATTTTATTAGGAAAAGTTTGAAACGTATAAGACGAATAAATAAATGTAAGGAAAAATTAAGAAATTTCTCATTGACATGTGAAAAAGACGTCACTGCTCCATGTGAAAAGAATAATTAAGAAAAAGAGAGAATTCAGAAAATGTTGAACTTGTTTTTCTTTGGAGTTATTCTACGTATAGTTGAATTTGCAAAGTCAGTGCGTAAGCGGCTGACATGCCTGGGTCCCACGTCAGACAAGAGAGACATAAAAAATTTCACAGACCCAATTTCCGTTGAAAAATGATTTGAACTTTGTTAGTTACAAGCGGTTTGGCATATCAAACTGCGTACCGAGAAGAAGAAGGTCTTCTATCTCATAAAAATTATTTCTGTCTTCAATTCACATCGTTTTATTAAACGGATGCCTTATATGTTAACATTGGTACACGATTTGGTGCGCGAACTCGCTTGTAAGAACATTTTTCCAAATGATTTATACACAACAATTTTCACAACACATTTCGCAACAATGTGTTAAATAAGAGGTAATTTTGTAAAACATTTTATAAAAATAATATTAATTTACAAAAATACTCTTATCTTATAATATTGTTATGAAATGTGTTGTGAAAATGTGTTGTGTGTATCAATACTTATTATGAAGAATGTCAACCATTTATACAAAAACACATATTAAATGAGAAGATAGGTTGGCAGCCCATGTGGAAGACTCGGGTGCAACTGCTTTTGCTGATGTGGAACAGAGGAGGCACATGGAGGAAGCTGTTATATTCTCATGATAGTTGTGTAGGCTATAAAAGCGGATTGGTGTGCATTCTGTAAATAGAGATGAGAAAAATTATTGGTGATACGAGAGTGCAAGAAATGTGTGAATAAACTTCAAGAAAGTGAGAGAGACTTGAGAGGTGTGTACTTGTAATTTCAAAGATGTTTTTGGCTTATCAATAAAGAAGGCTCTTGACTGTTCCTACCATAGATGTAGATCATTTTGATCAAATCATGTAATTCTGATTGTTCTTGTTTTAGTTTTATTTCATTGCATTACAAAACCTGCAAGTTTCTTGATAATCTTGGCTAGAAATTCTACAATAGCTATTGCAACAGTTTTAAGAATTACAACAAGTGGTATCAAGAGCAAGGCTCGATAGGGACTATCAAGTTTGATATCGAGAAGTTTACAGGGAAGAATGAATTTGGGTTGTGGAGGATCCAGATGCGAGCTCTTCTGGTTCAATAGAGTCTTCAGGATGCATTTTTTAGTGAAAAGAATTTAAATTCTTTATCAAACAAGGAGAAATATGAAATACTACAGAAAGCTCACAACAACATTATTCTCTCCCTTGGTGAAAAAGTCTTAAGGGAAGTTGCAAAGGAGGAGTCAGTAGCAGCGGTTTGGATCAAGCTAGAAAATCTGTACATGACAAAATCCTTGGCAAACAGACTTTACAAGAAGACAAGACTCTACACCTTTAAAATGGCTCCAGCTACATCTATGGAAGAACATCTTGATGAGTTTAACAAGATAATATTGGATCTTGCAAACATAAACATAAATATAAGGGGATGAGAATCAAGCTATTGTGCTATTAAGTTCCTTGGATGCTTCAATGCTAATCTTAAAGAAACCATGATGTATGGTAGAGAAAGCTTAACACTAGATGAAGTAGAGTTTTGTTTTGCAATCTATAGAATTGCAAAATACAACAAAAACAAAAATTGAAACTGGAGAAGGCCTAGTAGCAAGGGGTAGACCAGAAAAATAAAATCTCAAAGGGAGGAATATTAAGGGAAGGTCAAAGTCAAAAGGGAAGCAACTGAAATGCTTCATTTGTCGTAAGGAGGGACACTTTAAGAGTGATTCTCTTGAGAGGAAACAAAACTTGTGCAATAAAAGAAAGGAGGAAGGAAATGCAGCAGTGGTTCTGGATGGTTATGATAGTGCCAAGGTGTTGAATGTCTTAGATGTGGATTCAAGAAAGGAATGGATCTTAGACTCTGGATGTTCATTTCACATGTGCCCCTCAAGATTTTGGTTTGAGACCTTCACAAAAATGGATGGAGGAAATGTAATTCTTGGAAATAACAAGTCCTGCAAGATTCTGGGTATTGGATCTGTTAGACTAAGGATGTTTGATGGTATGGAAAGGTTACTATAGGAGGTAAGATACATACCTGAGCTAAAGAGAAATCTTATTTCTCTGGGAATGCTCGATCAATCTGGCTGCACATTCAGATAAGAATCTGGGATATTAAAGGTTTCCAAGGGTTCTCTAAGAGTGATGAAGGGAGTGATAAAAAATGGACTATACACTCTGGTGGGTAAGACAGTTATTGGTGAGGCATCACTTGTTCAAAGCACAATGGAAGACAGGGTTAAACTATGGCACATGAGGCCAGGACACATTAGTCAAAAGGGGCTACAAGAACTGTAAAAACAAGGTTTGTTAGGAAAAGAAAAACTCGGAGAACTACCATTCTGTGAACATTGCATTTTTGGAAAGGCAACAAGAGTTAGTTTCAAAACTGCAACACACCAAACTAAGCAAACCTTGGACTACATTCACTTAGATTTATGGGGACCTGCAAGGGTCACTTCACATGGTAGGGCAAGATACTTGATGTCCATCATTGATGACTACTCGAGGAAGTTATGGCTCTACATTAGGGGTGTCAAATCGTGTTAACAGGTCGTGTTCGTGTCGTGTCAAAGTATGTACATTACACTTAACGGGTCAACACGAACATCGTGTTAAAATTTCAAACCCGAACACGACACGGTAAGATAACAGGTTGACACGACACGACCCGTTATGACCCGTTAATGAATAAGAAATAAATTGACACAACATGACACGACACGACACGACCCATTCCGTTTCAACCCGTTTACGTTAATGGGTTGAATAAACACAATATGACACGACATGACCCGTTTGACTTAATTAATTTTATATAAATATTTAAATATAAATAATATCTATAAAAAATAAAAAACTAACTATAAGTTTAAAATTACAATCCAAACAAATATGATCCACACAATTTGTAATAATATTCATTATTAAAATTACATCATAAATATAATAAACAAAACATACAATGTAAATATATTAATGTTACAATCTCAAAAATAATAAAAAAATAAAAAACACAGATCTAAACAAATTTAGAACTTGAAGAAGGAAGTGAAGCATCCTCCTTGTCCTTTAGGTCTAAGAGTATAAAGGTAAATTTAATTTTCTTAACGGGTCATAACGGGTTGATCCGTTAGTGATCCGTTAAGCAATCGTATCTTAACGGGTCAACCCGTTTTTACCCTAACCCGCTTTTATCGTGTCGTATTCGTATTGGATTAACGGATCGTGTCACATATTGGCATCCCTACTCTACATCCTGAAAAACAAAAGTGACACATTTGTTAAGCTCAAAGAATGGAAAACATTGGTTAAAAACTAGGTTGGCAGAAAGGTTAAACTATTAAGAACAGACAATGGTCTGGAATATTTATCAAATGTGTTTAACACTTTCTGTCAAAGGTTGGGCATGGCTAGGCACAAAACAGTGAGGAAAACCCCTCAACAAAATGGCTTAGCTGCAACAAAATGGCTTAGCTGAGCGCATGAATAGAACTATTTTGAAAAGGGTAAGGTGTATGTTGTCAACCTCAGACTGATCAAAAATATTTTGGGTTAAAGCTGCTCTCATAGCAGTACGGCTAATAAATTGAAGTCCCTCCTCAGCTATAGACTTTAAAACACCACAGGAAATGTGGTCTGGAAAACTTTCTAGATATGACCACTTGAGGATTTTTGGATGTGTAGCATATGCACATACAAAAAATGGTAAACTAGAACCTAGAGCACTTAAGTGCATTTTTGTGGCATATCCTCATGGAGCTAAATGATACAAGTTGTGGATTGATGAACCTGAGAAATAGAAATGTATAATTAGCAGAGATGTGACATTCAATGAACTACAAATGGCTCAAACACAGAAAAATCAAAATGAAAGTCAGGCAAAGCAGCTTACCACAAATAGTCTGCAACTTGAGGTGGAGCAGTCAGCAAGCTCACCTTGTCACCAGGACAATCAAGTTGGAAAAACTAAGAATATAAGCTCAAATGATAGAAATCAAGGTGGAGCAAACTCATATAATCTAGTAAGAGATAGACAAAAGAGGATTATAAAGCCACCTCAGAGATATGGTCAACTTGAACTGACAACATTTGCCTTGACAGTTGCTGAAGACATAATTGACATGGAGCCAAGGTCATATACAAAAGCCATGGCTAGTATGGAGGCTGAGAAGTGGATGCTTGCTATGCAAGAAGAAATGGAGTCTCTAAACAAGAATAAAACATGGGAACTAGTTCCTAAACTAGAGAAATAGAAACTGATTGGGTCCAAATGGATCTATAAATGAAAGGAAGGCATACCAAGGGTTGAGGTTCCAAGATATAAAGCAAGATTGGTAGCAAAATGGTTTACATAGAGAGAGGGGGACAGATTACCATGAAATATTCTCACTTGTGGTTAACCATAGCTCAATCAGACTGATGCTATCATTTGCTGCCTATCATGACACGCATTTGGAACAACTGGATGTAAAGATAGCTTTCTTGCACGAAGGACTTGATGAAGTTATGTACATGCAACCACCCAAAGAGTTTGTAAATGAAGCCAATAGAGATCAAGTGTGTTTACTCAAGAAATCTTTGTATGGACTTAAACTGTCCCCAAGGCAATGGTGTAAAATATTTGACTCTCACATGATTGGAAATAGCTTCAACAGAAGTTGTTATGATAGTTGTGTATATTACAAGCAAAATGAAGAACTTATGATATATCTACTGATGTATGTAGATGACATGCTCATTGCTTGTAAGGATAAAATTCAGATTTATCAAGTCAAATGCATGCTCAAATCATAATTTGAGATGAAGGAACTAGGTCCTGCTAAGAGAATACTAGGAATGGAGATAGTAAGGAAAATGAAGAAATGACTATTGCACCTACCCCAAAAATCATATATTTCAAGGGTTCTAACCAGGTTTGGTATGGATCAATTAAAAACATTAAAAACCCCTATGGGGCAGCACTCCAAATTGTTAGTCACCCAAGCACTAGAAACTAAGGAAGATAAGGAACTCATGGCTAAAATTCCATATGCTAGCATGGTGGGAAGCATCATGTATGCTATGGTTTACTCTAGACCAAATCTGACTTATGCTGTTAGCATAGTCAGTAGGTTTCTGAATAATCCAGGAAAACTACACTAGCATCCTATCAAGTGGTTATTCCATTAGCTTTCTAGTACAAGGTGTTTAGGATTGAAGTTTGGTGGAAGTGTGCAACTAGGAAGTTGGAGTGTCAAATCGTGTTAATGGGTCGTGTTCGTGTCGTGTCAAAATTACACTTAAATGGGTCAACACGAACACGACCCGTTAAGGATTTTGTGTCAAAATTTCAAACACAAACACAACACAAGAAGATAACGGGTTGACACGATACGACCCGTTATGACACGTTAATGAATAAGAAATAAATTGACACGACACGACCCGACCCGACCCGACCTGTTCCAACCCGTTTACGTTAATGGGTTGAATAAACACGATATGATACGACACAACCTGTTTGACCTGATTATAAATATTTAAATATAAATAACCTTTATAAAAAAAATTAATTACAAGTCTAAAATTACAATCCAAACAAATATAATCCACACACATTGTAATAATATAATAAAATTACATCCCAAATATAATAAACAAAACACACATAGTAAATATATTAATGTTACAATCCCAAATATAATAAAAACACAAATCTAAACAAATTTAGAGCTTGAAGAATGAAGTAGAGCATCCTCCAAAGAGCATCCTCCAAGTTCTTGCCCTTGTTGTTCTCCAACTCCATTACATCTTCGGTTAACTCGTCCAATTTAACTTCTTCTTGTGTTTCTATTAAAAAAAATACATAACTAAAGTTTTATATTATTGAAAAATTACAGTGATTTATTCAATAAAATAAAAATAATATTATCATGCTCCTCGCCATATAACCAATCTCTAGTGCAGACTAATGCTTCAACAAGATATGCTTTTAGTGCACTCCTAAACTGATCAATGATACGTCCACCAACACTAAAAGTAGATTCAAATGCAACTGGAACACTCAAAATGTCACGAGCCATACTAGCAAGATCAGGATAATGAAATTCATTTCCTTTTCAAAAGGAAATAATATCAATCTTTGCATTTCTATCTGCCCTAGGTTCATCCAAGTAAAGATCTAATTGACTTTTTTTCATATGAGCAGAAAGTTCATTAGGTCTAAATGCGTCAAATTCCTGTATATAAAAAATAAATAAAAATAATTTAAGCCAATATGTGATATGAAACAACAATATAATATAAATCATTATACAAAAAATATTATTTGATATTACATGCAATAAAAAAATTATCATTTGAAGACTGAATTTTCTCTCTACTAACAGTGCTATCAAAAGTCGTGGTAGAACATGTCTTTGTGGGAGCACTAGAAGAACCATATTCCATGAAAAGAGATGACATTTTGCTCCGAACATTCATATACTCTATGGAACATTCTCTATAAAGCTTTGTATAAGAAAAATCAACAAAATGAAGCTTGTATCGAGGATCCAATATAACTGTTATAGCTAACAACACATTGAACTCGGACCAATATTTCTCAAACTTAGCAAACATTTTACAACACATTCTCTTCATGTAGTCATCTTCACCCTCAGAGTGCCGCTTTGATGTAAAATAAATCGAAAACACTGATAGAAAGTAGAGATTGGTTGTAGGGTATTTGATCCCAGAAAAACTACAAGTGGCTCCATAAAAAACTCTCAATAAATCGTTAATTTTCTGTACTTTTTCCCACTCAAATATTGATGGACAATGCTTAAAATTAGAATCAGTCAACTCCAAATAAGTAAAGGCATGACGATAGAAAAGAGCACTCTCAAGCATAAGAAAAGTAGAATTCCATCTAATGGGGACATCCTGTCTCAACCTTTTCTAGCTATCCAAAGACATTTGATTTGTTGAATCTATAAATTTTACTTCCCTTGTTTGTGATCTTTTGACATACTTGATACTTTCACGAACTTTTTGGATAACAACATCAATCTCTTTTAACCCATCTTGTACTACCAAATTCAGAATATGAGCACAACAACGAAGATGAAAGAACTTACCATCACAAAGAAGAGCTTTCTTAATGTTCAATTGAGTACTTAACAACTCTATTGAAATATCATTAGAATAAGCATTGTCTAAAGTCAATGCAAAAATCTTATGTTGAATTCCCAACTTACATAGCAAATTATAATTTTTTTCAAACAAAAATATGTCATTATGTGGTGGTAAGAAAAGTTCAAAACTCTTTTCTACAGAACCCAATTCTTATCTAGAAAGTGTGATGTAATGCACATATAACCATCAGTGGTTATAGAAGTCCACAAGTCAAATGTTAGACTAATTCTATCAGGAGAATCGTTTAACATGCATTTAATCGATGATACATTTTAACCAAATCAGCCTAGGCATTATTTCTAGAAATAATTGGAACATCTAGACCCAAATATTGAAATAAAGATCTCACCCCCGAATATTCAACAAACCAAAAAGGCAGTTCATGCTTCACAATGGCAGCTACCAAAATTTCTCTATATTGTTTAGTGTCAAATTTAGGAGTGCTTACCGAAATATTTTCACTATTTTGTAATAACATCATCTGACCAATATCTCGTGAACTTCTCCTAGGGCATATGTCAATGTGACGCTTCATATTTCCGGTTCCATATTTTCTCGCTACCATGTAAGTAATTCCACACATCTTGCGCTTGGCTCGTGGCTTGCCATCATTGATCTTAGAATTAGGAACCATTTCAAAAAAAGTCCACACATTTGACCGTTTCTTTTGTTTTGCTTTAAATTCCTCATTTTGAAATCTTTCAAAGTCAAACGGGTCCAAATCAATCAAATCGTCATTTTTACTTGCTACCGAACTCATCTGACAACAAACAACAAGAACAAATGTAAGCAGTATAATATTTGTGAAATGAAATTAAAACTTCAATTAATGCAAGTAAAATGATACATCATAATATTTGCTCCTGCTCCTATTTTGTGTTCTTTTTTAAAAGTAACAAACAAAATTGATACTCTAAATCGCTCCTAAAGTTGCTCTTTATTAGCAAAACATAACAGCAAATTTATTCTCTCAAAAAAAGAACTGATACTATCATACTGCCCGTAACAATTAGTTTAGATCGATTCCCCAGGAAAAAAAAAAGAAATGCACCAAAAAACAACTAAAATATTGCGGACTGTTGAATAAAAAATTTTCATAGCTCTATTGGACAAAGCATGTCCAGCTAATGTAGGAGGTACTGGGAATTGAGGGCTTGCAAACTGTGAGTGAATATCCCTGCTCATTTTATAGAGCATTTGCACTTAGCCTATTCATCTTCTGGTGTGATTCAGTTTATGATTCCAATGTGTTAGCGTCAATAAAATTCAGAAATATAACACTTGAAACGGAAGTTTTCCAATATAGCTTTTTGTCGTTATGGCGTTCAGTGTGTATCAGTGTATGCATAATTTTATGTTTGTTTTCCTAGACATTCTATCAAACATATATTATGCACTACAGATCTCATTGTTCAAAGGTATTCTGCCTCTATTTGGTCATCGAAATTTTAACAAGCATCTATTTCCCTCTTATGCAAGCTAGACAACCAACAATTACAACAAGCAAAATAGTCTCCCCTCTGGTGCCCAAACCCCCCAACAATTACAACACGAAAATCATCAACACGAAAATTAAACAAAATTGTAAAGGTAGAGTTTCTTTTTCAGATTGAGCTAATGTAACAATCCGATCAGTTTAGGCAATAATATAAGTTTTATGTATTTTTTTTCTTATAACTATAAATATATTATTATTATAATTATTACTATTAATATTATTGTTATTATTATTTTATCATATTTTATATTATTAATAAATTGTTGATTTTAATAGAATTATTATCGTATCATTATTATTATTACTATTAATATTTTTTTTATTATTAGGATAATTTATACTTTTAACTTCCACGTTTTCCCTCCTCTCTGCTCCGCACGTCTCCACTCCCATGCACATGCACGTCTCTTTCCTAGGGTTTATTTTTGGCATTCTCTATCACTTATATATATATATATATATATATGTATATGTATATACGGTGAGATCTTCTACATGAAGAAACCTCACGCCGCAGACCAAGAACCATTTCGAGCCTTGCCCAACCCACGCTCAGCCCCTCTACCAGTAGTGTCATCGACCTCGTTAGACCAAAACGAAAACCACCGTCGCACTGAATGATTAGAAGAGCATGACTCTGTTTTACACTCACGGAACAGAGTAAGCCCATGCCATAAAAAGCCGCATGGACACCACTCAGTGAGACGTAGCAACCGGAAAGGCCGTGACTCGACGACGGAACCACCGCGGGGACCCCACTGTGCAAACCATGCATGACCGTGAAGGACCTCCAAACACTGTCACACGTATGCCACGTGGTGGCTTCTTGCCGAGCACCTCGACGATGCCAGTTCAGGTTGTTCTGCAACCACCCTTCGCCGGGGACAACTTAGGCGTCACAAAAAACTCCGGCCGATTATTTCCCGTCGAACCCACATCTTCCCGGTAAGCCCACGAACGCCACAAGCCTCCTTCTCTCTCGACTGCGTTTCAGCGTGACAGAGCACCTCCGACTCACACTCTCTCTCTCTCGATGTTTCACCATCATAGAGAAGCCGCTGGTTGCGCTGTCATGACCAACGCTTGTCGCCAGAACCACCACGCAGCCCATCTCCGTCGCATACCTCCTCTCGATGAGTCCTTTGCCTCGCACGCCTCTCCCGTTGCCTCTGTTTCTCTACAGAATGTATTAGTTGCTTTTTAGGTTTAATTCACTAAGTGCAAGTGTTTAAAGGAGATTACTTTTATGCCCTTTTTAATCACTTCCCATAGTATCTTGAACGAGCGTTTTAAAGATAATTACATTTATAACCTTACATTTAAGTATATGTTAATTATGGATTTTATTAAGTCATTTTATTTAAAGTTGAGTTGGGCTTAATATTTCAAAGATGAGTTTTTCTTCTTAAATAAAGATAGTAGTCATAAACTTATTTTATAAGAAAATGTGAATTGGAAATATATTTAAAAGTATACTATTAAGCCTAATATTTTAGTTAATATTTCCTTTGTCTATTTAGTAGGATTTTAATAAAATTATTATGTTATACTTTAAACAGAAAAATTAGGAAAATATGTTAAGAATATATAAATTATAATTATTAGATTTCTTATAAGATGAAATAATTATGTTAAGCATGGGAAAATAAATCTATTTTAAGAATTGGGATTTTTATGATTTATTTTAAAATAGCTCAAGTATTCTATTAAGTTATAATATGTTATTAGTATTTAAGTAATTTAAATACCAGGATTTATTGATTATGGTGTTAAACAAAATATTATTTGACTATCTTTTAGATTGTGAATTTAATTTAGTAGGATATTAGTAAATATTGTTCCCAAACAGATTTAGTGATAGTTATTATTGCGTATAGGTGTCGAGTTACAAAGTGATATTCAAGAAGAAGCGCAACGAGGTAAGTAATTTGATCATAAGTTAGGATCATCACAGTTCAGCGTATATATAAGTATTATTCAAGCCAGTTCATTGACAACCATTATTTATGAACCACTCATGTCATATGCAAACATGTCATCCAGCATAGCATACGATCATATCATTCCGCATCATGTTCAGATTCAAAAATTATAATTATGTATATATTATGTCATGCATCTCATGTGTATAAGACACGTAAGCTATCTTAAGTTCAAAGTGCAAGATAAGATAAGATCAGTTAATCAGATGGTCATTCAGATGCATGGTATCAATGCAGTTTAGTTTCAGGATGGATGTGCAAGCCACGAACTCAGTCGTGGTCCCCCATAGTATGCTAGAATACTATCAGCAGCTCCCCTTGCTGCAGGGGGACGTGGGGCCAGTGCACAACCTCGCACACAAGGTTAAGTGTGTTGGCCAATCAGATCAGTCAGTTAAATCAGATCAGTCAATTATTTCAGATAAATCAGTCATGCACATCATAAGCATCAGTATGAACAGTCATGAATTTTAAGCTCTCAGCATGAAAACTTTTATGAAAACCTTATATTTATTACGTTTACGTTGTGATGGATTTCTTACTGAGTCTTCTACTCATTTTAGTTTGTTTTCATGTTTTTAACCACCCAGGTGAGGATGATGAATAAGAGTAGGCAGGTCAGGATTAGAAGAAGCAGTTGATTTAGTTTCAGACCTTCTAGAATAAAATTGCTTTTGTGACATAAATTTTATTCAGTTTATTCATTTAATATTTTTGGGAAGATATTTTATTAGACAGTTTTCTACAAAATAAATCCTAAAGTTCATTTATTAAAAATGAGATCTCTTGTCAGGGTTATTTTATGAAAAACACGTGACACTCCTAGCATTCGAAAAGGGGGTGTTACAGCCAATCTCCTTACAGTGGGCGGCGCGGCGTGGGCACAGGGCACTGGTGGCGGGCTGTGTGAATCCGTGGCTTTAAGTCAGCGTGGGCGACTTGGCATCACTATGAAACTAGAGGGGGGGGGGGGGCGGCGTCACCGTGAAGACTAAAGAGAACTGGAGGGTGGTAGGGACGCGGCATCATCGTGAAGAGGAGTGGAGGGAGGTGGCGTGGTCGCGGCTACTCAGAGTTTCTAAAGAAACATTGAAAGTGTGAAACAAGGGTAATTTTCATTTTCTTAACGGGTCATAATGGGTTGACCCATTAGTGACCCGTTGAGCAATCATGTCTTAGCAGGTCAACCTATTTTGACTCGAACCCATTAACACTCAGTCCTAACCCGCTTTTATCGTGTCGTGTTCGTATTGGGTTAACGGTCGTATCACATATTGCCACCCCTACTGGGAAGTGAGCTTAAAGGCTTTATCGACTTAGACTATCTAGGAAATGTGGACACTAGAAAGTCATTGACTGGTTTTGTGTTTATAGCTTTTAGAGGAGCCATCAGTTGAAAGGCAAACCCACAACTAGTAGTTGCCTTATAACAACAAAGGCAGAATACATTGCAATGACTGAGGCAATAAAGAAGGCTATATGGTTGAAGGGTATATCTCATGAATTAGGCATGTATGAAGGGAATATTACAGTCTACAATGATAGTCAGAGCACAATTCATCTTGCCAAAAATAGGTATATCCTGAGAGATCAAAACATATAGATATAAGGCTACACTTTCTCAGGGACATCATAGTAGCTGGGGAGATTGGAGTAGAAAAGATCCCAACTGAACATTGGCAAGTTCCTCAACAAAAATCAAGATGAAAGCTTTTATTTTTATAAGCAAAAATCAAGATGAAAGTTACAGCTTCCCAGTTCATATTGTACATAACTCACCTCAGACACTCTGCTGTCAATAGCTGCTTCAAGACATTGTATCACTCTTTCTCTCTCCGCATCTGATTTCACAGGGCAACCATCTACATGCCTAATATAGTATTCCTGCAAATACATTCACAAAACAAATAAGTCAGAAAGCTACAACCAAAGCAAAAGCAATAAAAGTACCCCACCAACAACGTGGCAAGGGCACATAAGCAGACGAGAGAAATGACATGCCTGATAAGCTTCTGGACCCTCAGCGTCAATATTTGCATGAAAAACCACATATTGCATGTCTGTCAATGTGCAAACTGTATCAAAGAGAAGCTTGGGACGATCTTTGCTCCGGATTGTAGCCACAGAGTAGTCTTCATCATACCAATTGACAACATTCACATTAGGTCTTTGCTTCTCATCTGAGGCATCATCATCAGCTCGTTCATAATCCCTATCGGCAAACATCGATCATCTGGTGAAGCCTTCTCTCAGTGTGTGTAATCCCATGAGAGACCACAGTCTTAGCTGCACTGGATTTGTTGTTGCCCTTAAGTAAATTACAGAGAAGTTCCTTAATCCTAGATAGCCTCTCTGGATTAGTAACTGCACACCCTGTTTCCTCATCAGTCACATGCAATGACAGCTGCAGCCCGGGCGTTGTGTCCAGACCTCTGCGCTCACTACATTGCATTTAAGGTGCGTGAGGACAGCACACACTTCAGAAAGAAGTCCTGGTCGGTCACTTCCAGTTAGCTCAATTGCAGTGTGGTCCAATGATGGTATAACCCCAACAGATCTCATACAGGATGAGAAGCATGCGTCTGGTCCAAGAGACTGAAGATGAACATAAGAAATCAGATGGATATGTACAGAAAATCAGAGAAACATAGATAAATACCAGCAGGAGTCACCTTTTGAATATAGTCCAAAATTCCTTCATCTGTAACCTTATTTCCGTCTTGATCGGTGACATTAAAAACTGATGGAAGGAGAAAAAAAAGTTCACACAATCAGATTTGAATTCCAACGACGTACAAGACATACCATAGAACAAGTTCCCAAAATCCTTAAAAAAACCTTACCATCCATAAACCATCCACCATCAGAAGATATGTAAGCTTTAGTTATGATAAGGTTAAGGTCGGTTAGGACTTGTTCTACTTCGAGAAGTATTCCGTGCTTGTTTGCACTGTCAGCCTGCATCATCCAATGGAATAAGTCAACAAAAGAGAAAAAAAGAATCCAATAAAGTCCAACAAAAAAATATGGAAATCAACATACCCGTATCACTGTTGCATTCTTGCAGGCCTCATTATCAATCACAACCCTGAAAAAAAAAAAAGTGGGCACGAAGATGTAAATCTCAGCCTGGTCTGGGTCAAATAAATAGGCCACTTTCAGAGACATTGAAGAAGATAGAAATTTAGATACCTGGGTGGATTCAATCTCCGAAAAAGTTTCTCATATTCATCATCCATGTCATGTGAAAAGCTCGTGTAGGCCTCCGAAATGTAAGCTGTGGAAACAAGAATTAACCAGTCAGAGAAGAAAGGACATGAATAGAGAACCACATGCAATCAAAACAAGACACTGCCGATTAGGGGGAAAAAAAAAAAAAGAATAGACACTGCCATTCATAAAGAGTAAAAGTTTTCCGAAAGAAAAATCCATCAACCGATCCTTTCAAGGAGTACTTAGAACATCATTTAAGAAAAGGGGAGAGAGGAGAGAAAGTGGTTGGATTTTAAGACCAAACTGACCAATCACGAAGAGTTAAACAAATGATAGAATTACCCAGAATACAGAGAAAGCGAACTAAACCAAGGCACCGCCACCTAAATTTTTGCCCGGGCGTCTGTTAGTAAGCTCAGAGACTAATGTGTGGGGAAAAAATCCGTAACCCACCAAGCCAATGAATCAGAAAAGCTTAATCAACACGAGAGAAGAGAGAGAGAGAGAGAGAGGGATAGATTCCACCCACCTGGATCTCAATTAAGATTGAAGAGAACACATAACTAAGAAAATCCAGACCCGCCCGGGGAAAAGAAGCAAAACACAAATTATGAGAGAGAGAGAGAGAGAAGAATAAAGCAAAGAAGCAGAACAAATCTCCCAAAACAACAGATTAACTTCAGTGAACAGTACCCAAGTTTTAACGAATATTTTCTGAAACAAAAAGTAAAAACAAACACAAACTCATTCATCTCCACGAAACCTCCCGAAACGATAAAACAAAACCCACACAAAACGCACTCATGCCTGTGTTTCCTACTTGGGGACAAGTACAAATCCAAAAGCAAATCAGAATTAACAATCACAGAGAAACACAAGATGATGAGAATACCCAGAATAGTTGTTAGGCCACTTAATGGGATGAGGTTGGACGTGGAAGACGTTGCATACTGCATGCAGGCAACGTGGTGCAGCGTGAAGACCGGGTCATTAGTGTAAATAAAAATATTAAGCGTAAAACAGGAACTTTCTTGCTTCATAAATTCCAAGATATTGACTATCATGATTTTCAAAAACATAAATAACATACCGGAATCCATAGCGATTTCTTCAATTAATTTTTGATCTGAAAATGTGGAATTCTCCAGAAGATAAGTTTCTCTCACTTGACCCTTTCTCTAAATGAAAAGTCACATTCACTCATAAATGATAAAAACCGTACAATGCTTCTTAAATGGGTAGAGAGATGACCTATCTCCTTTTAGTAACTGCCAATGGTTTAGTAACCATCACTCCACTTCCCATCAAAGTATGGAGTAAAAATAGGAAACTACCTCTCTAATCGTATCAACCAATATTCTAGAGATTAGATCAGATAACTTCATTTTAACATGAGACTAAAAGTCATACACGTGTTATGTGGGACATTAAAATATATCTAACATTCTCCCACTTAGCCCATATGACTAATTTTATTTTAGCCTCAGTGAAGTAAACATTATGCGCATAAAACACTAAACCATCTCTAACTAAAATTGGTCATCATAAATACTATGGTCAAATGAATCACTAATACGAGTCATAGCGGTTGTACATCAATAAGGCAGCATAGTCCCTTCCATGTACTACAACACTAGCAATTCAATCAATCATAGTTCATAAATGACAAGTATCTAAAATTGGTCCAACAAAAATTGTCTTTGTAACAGACTTCTTGTTATCATTTATCCAATCTTATAGATGTACGCACAAAATGGAAAACAGGAAAAATCAGAAACATGATTAATGAGATCTCAAAGTGTCTAATAACATAAACAAACCATTGTAATCCAAAATATAATAGGCATCAAGGGTTACAATCAAGACCCATCCTTTTAACATGCTCTTTAAATGTCTTTGGTGGTAACCCTTTAGTTAGTGGATATGCAACCATGAGCTCAGTATTAATATGTTCAATAGACACCCGTTATTTCTGAACTTCCTCCTTAACGGCAAAATACTTTAACTCCATGTGTTTAGCACCATTAGAGTATTTTTCGTTCTTGGAAAAAAATACAGATGCATAATTATCACAATAAATTCTCAGCGACTTCTCAATAGTGTCGACAATAGCAAGTCCTGAGATAAAATTTTGTAGCCATAAACCATGAACTGTGGCCACAAAGCATGCCACAAACTCAGCTTCCATTGTGGATGCAGCAATAATAGTTTGTTTAGCACTTTTCCATGAAATTGCTGCTCCAGCCAACAGATATACATAACCAAAAGTTGATTTTCTGCTATCAACACATCCAGCAAAGTCTGAATCAGTGTAACCAATCACCTCCAAATTATCAGACCTCTTGAAAGTAAGCATATAGTCTTTTGTTCCCTTCAAGTACCTCATCACTTTCTTTGCAGCTTTCCAATGATCCATTCCAGGATTACTTTGGTATCTGCCCAACATACCAACTGCAAAACTGATGTCCGGCCTGATGCAAGTTTGTGTATACATCAAACTTCCTACAGTAGAAGCATAAGGAATTCTTTCCATCTGTTTACGTTCCCATTCATTCTGTGGACATTGCATGAGACTAAATTTATCCTCTTTTTGAATTGGGGCAACACTAGCTGAACAGTTCTCCATACCAAATCTCTCTAAGATTGTTTCAATATATTGGTTTTGAGATAACCCCAACAAACCACGTGAGCGATCACGGAATATTTCTATTCCAATCACGTAAGTTACCTCACCCATATCTTTCATTTCAAAATTCTCAGAGAGGAATTTCTTAGTTGTGTGCAATAAACCAAGATCACTACTGGCAAACAATATATCATCAACATATAAAATTAGAAATATAAATTTGCTCTCACTAACCTTCAGGTATATACACCGATCAACAGTGTTTTCGTTAAATCTGAAGGAAGTAATAGTATCATTGAATTTAAGATACTACTATCTAGAAGCTTGTTTAAGTCCATATATTGACTTATTTAATTTGCAAACCATGTGTTCTTTTCCCTTTATGGAGAAACCTTCATGTTGATCCATATAAACCTTTTCTTCTAAATTCCCATTCAGAAAAGTAGTTTTCACATCCATTTAATGTAGCTCTAAATCAAAATGAGCAACTAAAGCCATAATGATTCTAAGTGAGTCATTCTTTGATACAGGAGATAAGGTCTCCTTATAATCAATACCTCCTTTTTGAGTGAAACCTTTGGCCACAAGTCTGGCTTTATGTCGTTCGATATTACCATTTGAGTCGCTTTTGGTCTTAAAGACTCATTTACAACCAACTGCTTTATATCCTTCAGGGAATTCGACAAATTCCCAAACTTTGTTTTGATCCATTGATTTCAACTCATCATTCATGGCATCAATCCATTTATCAGAATCATTACAGCCAATGGCTTGTGAAAATGAAATCGGGTCTTTACTTGTCCCAATATCATAATCAGATTCTTGTAAATAAACCACATAATCATCAGAAATAGCAGGTTTTCGTTCTCTTTGAGACCTTCTTAATGTTGATTGTTGTGGTTCTTCCATAATTGGTTCATTAGTGATAATCTCATTGGGGAGTGATTGATCATTAATTTGTTGTTCAACATTGTCAAATGATTCTACAATTGTAGGAACAACAACTTGTTTAGAAGTTATGGGTAGTGGGACTTCCACCCTAACTTATTGAATATTTTTTTTTTTTTGTAAATGATCACTCCCACTAATTTCACCATTCTCAATGAAACTGGCATTACCCGTTTCAACAATTTTCGTACTATGATTAGGACAATAAAACCTATACCCTTTGGATTTCATTGGATAGCCAATAAAGTAACCACCAATGGTTTTGAAATCCATTTCTTTTCATGTGGATTATAAATCCTAGCCTCCGCTGAGTAACCCCAAACATGCAAGTGCCTTAAACTTGGTTTCCTTCCTGTCCACAGTTCAAAAGGAATCTTTGGAACTGCTTTAGTAGGAACCCTATTCAATAAATAAACAGCGGTCTTAAGGGCTTCCATCCATAATGAAATGGGTAAAGAGGAATTACTTAACATACTCCTAACCATATCTATCAATGTACGATTACGTCTTTCAGCCACTCCATTCTACTGAGGCGTACTTGGCATAGTGTATTGTGCACATATACCATGCTTTTCTAGAAGTTTAGCAAATGGAGCAAGGCGTTGACTTAATCCATCATATCTTTCATAATATTCACCACTTCTATCTGATCTGATAATTTTCACTTTTTTATCTAATTGCCTTTCAACCTCAACAATGTACACTTCTAGGGCATCTACTGCTTGAGATTTTTCACGCAATAAATAGACATAATAATAATGTGAAAAATCCTCAATGAAAGTGATAAAATATTTTTCTTTACCAAAATATGGCGAGTCAAAAGGCCTACAAATGTCCGTATGGACAATTTCAAGAAGTTCTCCACTTCTTGTAACACCCTTCTTTATGTGTTTGGTTTGTTTTCCCTTAATACAATCCACACACACATCGAGATCAGTAAAATCGAGGTTAGGCAAAATCCCATTTTTTACTAATCTCTCCATTCTTTCTTTGGATACATGACCCAAACGTCTGTGCCACAAGTAGGAAGAACTTTCATTGATCAGGTTACGTTTAGTTCCAACATTATGATGTAGGGTTAGAAGGCTTTCAGCAAAACGACTATGAAGATTCAGTTTGTACAAACCATCACATAAACTACCAGAACCAACGAAAGAAGAATTCTTAAACAAACTGAATCTTCTATTACGAAATGAAAAGGAATAACCTTCAAGGTCAAGTTTAGACATAGAAACCAAATTACGAGAAATATAAGGAACATAAAGTGTTTGAAACAAATCTAGATAACAATCAATGTCTAGAAATAAACAAAATGTCCCGGTAGCAACCACTGGAACTTTGACTCCATTTCCCACAACTATGGAACTTTCATTTTGGTTTAAAGTCTGGATTGTAAGGAAGCTCTGCATCAAATTAGAAACATGAACAGTGGAACGTGAGTCAATCCACCAAGTATTAGAAGGAACTTCAATAAGATTTGATTCGAAACATACGTAAGCTAAAGGCTTACCTTTCTTCTCAAACCATGCTCTACGTTTGTGGCAATCTCTTTGAACATGCCCAAACTTCTTACAGAAACGGCACTTGATATTGTTTTGTCCCCTCTCATGAGCCTTTATACCTTGAGGAGGCCCATTGATTTTAGGTGGTTCTGCCCTTTTGCCTTTCTTAGGTTTCTTCCACTTCTTATTGGCTCTTTTGCTTATAAGGTGAACTGAATGATGTCCTTGTTGCTTAAGCCTTGTCTCTTCTTGAACAAGCATACTGGCCAATTCATTTACATTCCACTTGTCTTTAATAGTGTTATAATGAATTTGAAATGGCCCATACTGAAGAGGCAAAGAGTTCAAAATAAATTGAACAAGAAAAGACTCATCCACATTCATCCCAAGAGCCTTCAGTTTAGTAGCTAGATTTGACATCTCAAGGATGTGCTCATGCATCCCACGAGTACCATCAAACTTCATGGTGGTGAGTTCAGCCATTAATGTCCCAGCAAGAGACTTGTCAGTTGAACGAAACATTCTTCCACAGTCTTAAAAAATTCCTTAGCAGTGTCACGTTCAGGAAGTGTTGACTTAATGTTGTTCGCTATACTCATTCACATAAACATAATGCTCAATGTGTTTGATATTTCTCAAGAATGACTTAAAGTCTTTTCTTCCGCACTACTTTCCTCATTAATAGCAGGCGGTTTCTCAGTCTGGAGTGCCAAATCAAGATCCAGTACACCTAGGTGAACATGGACTTGCTCACACCAGTCTAAGAAATTTGTTCCATTAAGGATTGGAACAGATGAAGCATGCAAATGAAGCGAAATAGGAACTGAAACTGCAATTAAATATATGCTCACACATTAATGCTTTGAGTTAAATAATAAACAATAAATAGTACTGCTGTAACACATCTTTGGATGAAAATTACAACATACAAAATTAAACTTTTGACTATTATGGTGATTTCCTTTCACCTATTAAAAATAATTAATAACGTATCCATAATCCGATAGGTCCGTTACCTTTGGATATCCGATTCCAACTCTCAATTAAGGATACACATTAATTATTTTACTTTAGTATATTAATCACAAGAAAAGTGGTGCACCTTTGGGCCAAGTCAAAATATTCTCATGATCAAAGATACATATAAATATCTATTCAAAAATTTGCAAAGTCATTTTCTTAATACTTAGGATATGAGTATTAAGATCCAAAATACAACTTGAAACCTATGACTTTCTAGCTGGGTCACTTTGATGACCACCAAACTATTCATAAAATAGAATTTCGAGTTGAAATAATCACTTTGCAAAACAATTTATCATCAATCACATCATGTCATCATTTAAATAGTTTCATATACGGGGACAGTTTCATGTTCAAATTAACCATAGAAAAATAATTATAACATATCAATACAAGAAATGTCACTCATAAATTCTAGACATGATTCAGATTTTGTAAATGATACACATTTCGTGCACTGTGTTCTATACTGTAGAACAGATTCTGGGCAATATTATCAATTTAATAAAAGATTGCACGTAGCATCACATGGAAGTGGAGAAAAGATAATGCACGGTGATTTGCTCAATTAATTAAAGCAGCCAACGACATCATGCTTTATCAGAATTCATAGATAACACGTTGGGTAGGAAATAAATGAATAGAAAAAGAGAAAAAAAAAAATGATTTGCTCAATAAAAGCCAACGACATAAGTAGAAAATCTCATGGAAATGGTCAAACCATCAAGGAATCCTATACGAATCACACAGCGAAAATAAAAACCCACTTATCTAGGAATTCCTTAGTCACCGAATGATAAGAAATGGATTCTGCAAATAAAAATGAGATTTTATTTTGCGGAAAACTTTAATAGTCGCAGCAGAAGAGAAAAATAAAATCAAAACTGAGCAAGTTTAAATGAAATCTTCCAAAAATAATTGATTCCAATAAATAGATCATAATGGAAAATCATGAAAGTCTTAACAAATGCTCTGATACTACATGTAAATAAAAATATTAAGCGTAAAACAGGAACTTTCATGCTTCATAAATTCCAAAATCTTGACTATCATGATTTTCACAAACATAAATAACATACCGGAATCCATAGCCATTTTTTCAATTAATTCTTAACCTGAAAATGTGAAATTCTCCATAAGATAAGTTTCTCTCACTTGACCCTTTCTCTCATAAATGATGGAAACCGTACAATGCTTCTTAAATGAGTAGAGAGAGGACCTATCTCCTTCTAGTAACTGCCAATGGTTTAGTAACCATCACTCCACTTCCCATCAAAGTATGGAGTAAAAATAGGAAACTACCTCTCTAATCGTATCAACCAATATTCTAGAGATTAGATCAGATAACTTCATTTTAACATGAGACTAAAAGTCATACATGTGTCATGTGGGACATTAAAAATATATCTAACAATTAGCAGTTAGTTGTTTTCGGCATATTTATTCCGTTAGTCGTGTACTCTATTTTCTGCAAGTTATTTTCGTGTGATCTGTTTTCTATTGTTACGTGTCTTTGTGTTTGTGATGGGTTTCGATTACTAGCTACTAGCAGTTGCATGTTGTCATTTATTTCGGCATTCTTGTACGTGGCCTTGCTTATTTAAGCAGCCAAAGAATTATCGACGAAGGCATTGAAAAGAAAGGCATTTGTTATCCAAACTGTGCGGTACTTTCTCATCCGAAGAGAAACAATTCACTTATTATTTGTTATCCAAAAGCATTTGCGCTGGAAGATTGATTGATTTTCCCTTATAAATATTTAGAAGAAAGGAAAAAAAAAAAAACACGTGCTAACAAATACTGTTAATGAATAATAGCTCCAAGGTTCGTGGACCAATGCTTAAATTACTTGTTTCCTTCTATTAAAAGCAAAAATCGGTATAATGTGAAGTGTTGCTGTCAATCGCTATATCATATATGTAAAAGAAATAAAAAGGGAAATACTTTAGTTATAAGAAATATTTATAAAAATAAACTTATAATTGATATAACTTTTTGTGATATATCAGATTGTAAAATTATTTTTATTATAAATTTATTTTTATTATAAAGTAGATCTATTTTGTGATATATCAGATTGTAAAATTATTTTTATTATAAATTTATTTTTATTATAAAGTAGATCTAACGTACTATATAAAGTCATATCAATTTGTAAATTTATTTTTATACAATCTCTTTGTAACTGTAGTATTTTCAGATGATCGTGTCCCTAATATTTTGTCATGATATTCGAAGGAATAGTTTCAATATTAATAATATTGAGAGACTCATCTCTCAATTTAAACCGACTCTTAAAGATCGATCTTTTATAAAAACAAAAAAAAAAATGGGTTCAAAATTTATGGATATAAGTGAAAATATGAAATTTGGTGCTGAAATCAATTCACAAAATAGAGAAAGCAATAACACTAACCACAAGAGGAGAATATCATGATTAGATCCGTACTTCACAATGGCCTATACATCAACCAACCCATCTGTGGAATATTGGTGATCCATGCATTTGGTGTCACCTAACTAATTAAGTAACTAACTAACGGCTAACTAACAGCTTGTATAAACTGTTTCGTGGTCCTAAATGTTTGCTTGGAAGTCACGGCAGGAGCTGCCAATAAACTGGACAGATGAAGGCATCAAGACTTCAGAATAAAAACTTAAGAACACACCATGAATTGGCAAAATCCTCCATCACTAGAAAGGAGGATATCAACAATCTCATCTGGGCCTCATGTCAAGAAGTTTCAAGAACTCGTTTGGAGGCGTTAGTCATATGAGCTGAACAAGTACTTTCGATCGCAGTTCACATTAATAGCACAACATATTCTTTGAACCTCAGATACTCACCAAAGAAACCGTACATAAACCTTTTCCAACCCAAAATGTTGCTTAGTCTTTGCAAGGTTGTCTAAACATGAGCAGCTTTTCCAAAACAATTGCCAAAAATAAACCAGAAGAAGATGGAGTATCGACCTTCAAAACTTTCAGCAGGCAGATCCACATGCAGTCATAGATTCCATGAAAAATTCCAAAACAATTTCTGGTTGAAAAAATAATTGAATTTCCTATGAGACAGGAAAGAAGTACAGTAGAAAGAAATATTAACTGAAAATATCATATACCAAAAAAGTGGAACGCAAAGAGACTAGGAATAGCAGAAATTACTTCACAGTTCATTATCAGGCATGTCCAACAAGAATGAACTTGAGTCAATGGATCCAGTGAGTGGAATGTATTCCGATCCTCTCACATGAACACTAAAGCAAGCTACAAAAACAACGCAGATTGAATGAGAAAATCAGTAAATTGTGAATTTTATTCATCAGAGAAAGTGTGATCAATTAATTACACATGCAAAACTTCTTTTTTTTTATTGGCACCGGGTGTCCGGGAACAACATCCCGACTAATCCCAGGGGTGCACAGGCTCTCGGCAAGGAGTTTCCCACAAGTGCACAATTACACATGCAAAACTTTAAAGCTAACATGATAATTATAAACAAAATAGTGCATCAAAACTTCTGAAACGTTGTTAAGCATTCGCAATATTCCCACAATGCAAGTTCAAAGATAGACTATTAAAATTAATGAGGTAAAAAAAGGAATTGAGACAAAGGAACATAATCAACTTCAGTCATTTCTTGTCAACGGTCTAAAGTCACAGGTTCAGTCTTCTTGTTCACCCATAAAAAAGAATCATGCTAATCTTTTCTAATTTAGATGAGATGAAGACAACTGCCTTAACACCCAAAATACAAGATTACCAAAGATTTCATTTAACCCTCTAATGTGAAACGTAAGTTGCAATTTTCCTTGTAGTTAACAGTTAACCATTAGATGGATGAAAAATAGGTTATGTAGCCGGATCTTAAAGGAGGAGACAAATTGTAAAATGAGTAGAGGTTTGAAGGGTAAAGTGACAGCTTTGATAGTTTTATGATCATATTACAAAATAGTGGAAGCTAGAGTAGCTTAAGTGTAAGTTTTCCAAATTTTTTAATGAGTAAAAGGATCAATATGGTCAGTTTTCCAAACTACACACAGTTTATGCATGTCTTAAAGATTTAATTAAATATTTATTATTATCATCTAGGTCTGGCTCACTAGTACTACTCTAGAAAATGAACTAACATGATTTCGTTTGTATGACAGAAACTTGGTCATGCTTATAACTTTGAACAGGAAGTTTGTCAGCCAATACCATTCTCTATTTTCATTACACTTTGGAGCATCGTATCCATCTTTGTCTTCATATCAGAACTATCATCCATATCTGGAACAAGAAGAGTCAGCTCCCTGTAGATATCACGTGCAAACCTGCATATCTTCTCAGCAAACTCAAGTTCACCTTCTGATATTCTACCAATAGCCAACCGCATCAGCTCTCCAGTCAAGTCTGCAAGCTGTACAAGAACATTAAGCACCAGTTTTACAAAAAGAAAAAGAAAAAGGACAAATAAAGAAAAACTATTGAGTGTAATTTTTTGATTGTTAACCATGTTAGTTTACTTATTCAGAAATCAAATAAATAAATAAACTTGACCCCATAATTTATCTCAAGAGACTGATTACATCTACAAAGAATACATGATACTGGATCTCTACATATGTCCCATTGTGCCAGAGATGTCTCATTCAGAGACTGGACTCTCTTCTTTATTATTAATACTGCAATAGGCATAGCCCAAGTACACAGGAAGTATACAAGAGAAAATTTTGGCTGCCATCAGCCTCTGATTTACAAAACAAAATATAGTTAAAATAGCACAAAATAAATGGCATTACCCCCAAGAGATAGTCGAGGACATTTCTCTGCAATGGCTCAAAAGATGGATCGCTAAGTGGAAATAAAGTTGCATTTATCTCATCAAGATTCAAAAGAGTCCCAGTCTTGCAGAATTTACAAAATGTTGCAGCTTCAACATACTGGTTTTAGGAGATGAAAGGCTACCCCAGGTGAGTACGCTCGTCTTAGCTTCCAAAAATCAGTCCCCTGTAGTTCTCTCACTAGTCGAGACATATATTGCTCAGTCACGGTCGCCAAATCCTTTTCTGCCTTCTCCAAAACTTCTTCTCTGTTGTGCTTACCAACCCTGTTCAATATGAAAGCTGGTGTGAGCATTCAACCAAGCATAGAGATTGTTAAACACGATGGATTTTAATTCTATCCCCACCCTTAACACAATTGTCAAAGGATTCGGCCTTACATTCTGCAAAATATATCACATCACGGGGACTCCCATGATTTTTGTCGGCCAGATTTTCTTTATTGGTGAATGGCACTCCGGTTGGTTTTTTTAATAGCTCCTGTGGGCTAAGGCAAGGAGATCCTCTATGTAACATACGGGTCCAAATTTAGGGCTTTTATTAGTATTATATATATTATTTTTTTTATTTATTTTACTTTCATTATCATCTTAGGAAAATATGCTAACAGATAGATTAAATTAGTGATTCCTTCCCTATCAAAACCTTCGTATACTTTATCCATTAAGTTCCCATATTAGATTTGGTTTCCAGTTTGAGACTAACTCCAACTCAAACTCTTGAAATCCTCTTAGAATCTGTATCCTCGTAGGAATAGGTTCCTAAAGTCTAGGCAACTTCAAATTTCAGCCAATCTCCTAAAGGTTCACGTTGTTCCCTCCCATCGCCTATAAGAAACCCACAAAGCCTTTGAATTATACACACAAAAATTCCTGGAGAAAACTCGTTCACGTAGAGAAAGGAAACTCACTCCCGCAAGCACCACCGTAGCCCCTCTCGACGACCAACAGTCACCTTGACGGACCACCTCCCACACCACCATAGAAAACGCCGGCCAACCTAGTCCCGTCGCACCCACTCCCTTCCGGTAAGCCCATCGCCGTCGGCCACTAACTTCTTTCCCTAGTGTTTTCGGTTTGATGGTTCTCTCTCTAAACTCTCTCTCTCTCTCTCCCTCTCTCGGTGTCGCACCACCATAGGGACCCCCCCAGTCACGTCGCTGGTTACTCCCAGCTACCCAGAGCTGCCATCGCACTCAGCTCTCTCTCGGTGAGCATCGCACAGCCCCCTCTCCCGTAAGCCTGTTTTCTCTTTTTATTTCTTTTGCTTCAGTTTTCCCAAAATACCCTTTCTACTAGGCTGAGTTTTATTGGGGCTGGGCTTAGTTGTAACTTGACTGGTTTATAAATCTGGTTGGACTTGAATTATTTCAGAAACTATAGTACTAGGTTAAGTGGGTTGATTTCATGCTGGCCTGAGGTTTAAACTGGGCTGATAATTAAGTAGGCCGAAGCTTTTAATTGAATAAATATATTAGTCATAGACTTATTTTTATAGATAAGTATTTAAAGGATTTTAAAGCATAATTTTAAAGTACATTTTTTTAAAGTATCTTTTGAGTCCATTATTTAGTTAATATTCCAATCGACTTTTAACTAAGATTTTTATAAAATTATTAAGTTATATTTTAAATAGAAGTTAAGGAACATGTTATGAGTTTTGAATAATATTATTATATATGATGTTAAGTATTTAGAATGCTATGACACATCTTTCTAGAAAGGTTAGTGACGATTAGTACCTCGTATAGGTAACGCGCTACAAGTTGGAAATCAGGAAGCAGAGCTAAGAGGTAAATAGTATGATCATATAAATGCATGCATACTGTGAATATTATTGTTATGTATGAAAATATGATATCCTTATGATGATTATCTAAGCTACGCTAAGAGACAAGTCAAGGTTAGATTCCTTTCACGATCTTTGATGAAATATGAGATGATGCTTGAATGAATGAAATTGTTGTTTGACTGATTGAATGTTACTAAAATCATATGAAAGCCATGACATGTTCATGTAGTACTCAGATCATGTATGCCATGGAATGTCATAAAATGTTCAGATCATATTATGTTATGTCATGTTATGCTATGTCATGTAGAAGAAAATGCCATGTTATGCTATGTCATGTACAAGAATATGCCATGTTAAGAAAGTTCATGAAACCTAATGAATTCTCATGCATTAAGAAAGATAAGAAGTTTTAAGACAGTGCCACAGACTCAAGCGTGGTTAACCACAAGTTAAGTTACTCAGTTAAGTGAAACACGGACCCAAGCGTATTTCACTCCATGTTACTCAGTTAAGTGAAACACGGGCCCAAGCGTGTTTCACTCCATGTTACTCAGTTAAGTGAAACACGGGCCCAAGCGTGTTTCACTCTATGTTAAAACAAGATAAACAAGTTATTATGCATTCACGTTACATGTTTGCCATGATTATATATGTTTCTACTCATGTTAATGATGAATACATATGCTATATGAATCTATGACGATATATGTATGTAAAGTTTTCAGAAAGTTATGTTACTTGTTGATTGTGAATCTATGATGCTATATGTATGATGTGGAGAGTCTTCAGAAATTAAGTCCATGCTAGGCCAATTTATATTTTACGGTATGATGTGCTACTTACTGAGTATTCGACTCATTTTTTGTTTGTCTCCCTATTTTCTTCTATGTTTAATTCTCACAGATGGAGATTATGATGACGCAGAGCTGGATGACCAAGAGTAGACTTAGTACAAAGAATTAGGAAGGAATAAGTGTTATTCACACAAGAATTAGATCTCTTTTATGTCATTCATAGGATTAATTTATATTCTTTTACTTTACGTTCAGTTTTCGAGACAGTTATGTTCAATTCAGTTTTAACATTTTAACGCTTTTCAATAAATGAAGTATTTCAGGATATGAATCTCTACCGGGCATTATGTTATAAATGTTAGTAACATCTCTATCCTACGGGAACGGGGTGTTACACTCTATCTCCTTACCTATTTGTAATAGTTATGGATGCTTTGAGTCGTATGATTGAAGCGGCTATGGAAGGGAGTTTTTTGTCGGGATTTATGGTGGGAGATGGCTCACGGGGCAGCATTACAGTTTCACACTTACTTTTCGCAGATGACACTTTAATCCTTAGTGATTCAAATCAGGATCATATCCGAGCTTTGAGAGCCTTATTGTTATGTTTTGAAGCTGTTTCAGGACTTATCCAAGTCTGAAATTGTTCCAATGGGTACGGTCAGGAATATTTTTTATGTGGCTAATATTTTGGGTTGTAAGGTAGCTTCTTTACCTTGGAGATATCTTGGTCTCCCTTTGGGTGCTCCTCACAAATCTATTTCTATTTGGGATGGGGTTATTGAGAAGATTGGGAGGAGGTTACTGGTTGGAAAAAGCTTTATTTGTCAAAAGGGGGAAGAGTTACCTTGATAAAAAAAAGTACATTGTCTAATCTCCCTACATATTTCCTCTCTCTTTTTCCTTTACCTGCAGAGGTGGCAAAAAGATTAGAGAGGATCTTTTGGAATTTCTTGTGGGATGGTAATGGGGAGGAAAGAAAATTTCATTTGGTGAGTTGGAATAAGGTTTGTCAACCGGTTTCATGTGGAGGTTTGAGTGTGAGAAATTTAAAGCTTTTCAAAAAAGCTTTACTTGGGAAATGGCTTTGGAGATACCATAACGAGAGTAATGCATTATGGAGACAAATTGTGGATGTTAAATATGGGAGGATGTGGGGGAGTTGGTGTACAAATGAAGTAAAAGGGGTGCATGGGGTGGGTTAGTGGAAGTCCATTCGATTGGAATGGGGGGATTTTGTCAAAAGCATAAAATTCAAAGTGGGGATGGGACAAAAATTTATTTTTGGCATGATACTTGGTGCGGGGATTCAGCTCTTAAGTATGTATATACTAATCTTCTTAGGATTGCTAGAGATAAAGGGGCTGCAGTGGCTGATTCTTATCAGTTTTCTAATAACATGTTACTTTGGATTCTGGAATTCAACACAGATGTGCAGGACTGGGAAGTGGGTGAAATATCTGATTTTTGTGGAAGATTATATGATATGAAGATTGATCAGAATGGGGAGGATAGTCTGCTGTGGGTGCAAGCTAATAACTCCAGATTTTCAGTGAAATCTTTTTACAAGGTGTTAATTAGTCAAGGAGCTAAAGACTATCCCTGGAAATGTATTTAGAGGTCCAAGGTGCCTAGCAAGGTTGCTTTCTTTTGTTGACTGGTGTCTCTTGGGCAAATATTAACCATAGATAATTTGAGGAAGAGAGGTTTACTCCTGGTTGATTGGTGTTATATGTGTAAGAAGGATGGTGAATCTGTTAACCATCTCTTTCTTCATTGCGAGGTGGTGACAAAGTTGTGGAATGAGATTTTCGCAAGGGTAGGCATTGCTTGGGTATGCCTATGCATGTGGTGGATTTCTTGGCTAGCTGGTAAGGTATTGTGGGGAATAGAGGCAGTGCAGCAGTGTGGAGGATGATCCCCATGTGTTTATTTTGGTGCCTATGGTTGGAGAGGAATGGGAGATGTTTCGAAGATTGTGAACGTTCTATGGGGGAACTTAGGGAGTTTTTCTTTAGCACGTTAAGTTTTTGGGTGAAGAATCTTGCAAGGGTTGGGAACATTTGTAATGTTTTGTTCTAGTTGTGTTTTGTTTTAGCTTGTATTTAGGTGTATTCATTTGTATACATCCTGTGTACTTGGACTATGACTATTTACTTGGAATAAAATTCTCTTATTAACTATTAAAAAAATATATCACATCACACTTAAAAAGGGACCAGCCTCGGCACCTCACCATGATCACCACAAAGCAGTTGCCAGCATGCCAACAACTCCACCACATGATGGGGCATAACCCATTCAAACCCAAATGAGTTAGATGTCGCTGTCCATAAGCTCCTAGCCAACTCGCAATGCAGCATAAGATGATATGTGTTTTCCCTATTTTGCCTTTTGCTTGCACATTAAACACTACTCTAACGCTACAAGATGCTTCTTTCTCAAGTTATCTATCGTTCAAATCTTCCCTAATGAAGCAGTCCAAAAAAACTACCCCTGAAGACACTTTGTTTCCCCAAATACACTTCCATGAAAATGAGGAGCTAGTTGGAGCGGTGAGCACAATGAAATAGGAGTTGACCTTGAAGAGCCATCTCTTGGATGGCATCCAACATTGTTTTTTTTATCTGTAAACGAGTACAGTTTCATGGATGGTGTCCAACATTTTTATTCTTCTCTGTCACTTCTCAATCCAACATGTTGCTTGAATGTTATCATGTAAGAGTTGTTTTTTGTGCTCATAGAACTCTCTCATTGTTATATCCTATGTTCTGGTTCTACACTAAGTAAATACATACTCATAAGTTGGAACAAACTGTAAGTACAAGCCACATCCATAAAAGTAAGAAGTAAAACAACAGATCCCTTTATTTCCCAGGCTAAGCAATACAATCAATTGTAGTGTCAATTCCAAAGAAAAGAAAGCATGCGAGTAATCAATCGGAATAGGTATTGCAAAGAAATTAGGATTTAAAAGCATGTAACATGAAGGAAAAGTAATTAGGATTAAAACACCCCCCCCCCCCCCCCCCCTCCCAAGAAAAAACAATAAATAAAAGAATAAATAGAAAGAAGGGAAGAAAGGCATTAAGTCATTACCTATGCACTTGAAATATGACCTTTTTGCTGTTAATGGTGACATCAAGACTTGCTTTCACCACTCTTTCACGTCTGTCATTCTACAAACAAAATTTGGTTTCATTGGATAACACAGACGGGCAGTACCAATAAATGAATAAAAATATTTAGCAAACCACGTGATCTTAATAATTTCTATCACGCAGGACTCTAGAGTGTATAAATATTTTGCAAAATGTATCCATGATGACATGTTGTATAAATAGTTTTCATCAAACACCCCATTAAAGCAAAAATCCAATCCTTTTTTCAAATTATAGAAAGTACATTGGAAACCAAAATCTGCCATGAGAAGACTACAGGTGAACTGACAGACTTTCTTGTTCAAAGCACTAAACCAAGATCTTTGAAAAATCTCGGCAACCAAGGATGAAAGAACAAACTCAATCATTGTAAGGATAAATGGGGAAATAAAAAAGACTGGCAAGAGGGCAATGCAATATAAAACGGCCTGCTAACTCGTAGCACGTTATGTACACCCATCCTCTATTAATCAAGTATCTTCTTTTCCTTTGCAAGCTTACCTAAAAGTACAATATACTCTTAAAAAAATCTAAAAATTTAAACCAAGCGGTAACCCAACATCCCCCCCCCCCCCCTCCCTCAATCAAAGGGCCCTTTGGCAACTTGAACACAATAATGAGATACAAGTTCAACCATGGCCACCACTACACTTTGCAATCAATCCCAACGGCATAAAAGCTTTAGCCAATAGACCAATTCAGGTAGAACAAATGAACCCATATTTCTGTAACCGAAAAATAGTTCCTTTCAAGCAACAACCCTGCATTTCAATTGAGCATGCTGCACTAACAACGACAGTGAGGGCTTCCGACTACTTTAGCGGGAAAAAATCTTCTGGAAACGATTTAAAAAAAATAATGGGGATCACTTTCGCTAGGTCAAGTTTGATGTTTAACGCACTCATGAGCAACATCAGAAACCGGAAAAGAGCTATGAGACTGTAAGTATTAGTAGTAATTGAAAGATTCTAGATGACTGAAATCGAGGTAGGGAAAGGAGGGGAACGAGATAAAAGCGGAATTACCAGGTCATTGAGGTATTCAGCGTATCTGCCGAAAGCATCTTTCATGGAGAATTCAGTGGTCATTGTCCTCGCTATTTTCGCCGAGTTTTGCAATGAACAAGTCCCTGAAACTGTAGCCGAGTAAGTGAAGAGTAACTATATTGCACTATCAATTAAAATACGGAAGAGAGGATATCTGCAAAGGGTTTCTGGTAAGCCGAGTTCCAAAAACCCCCAGGCAGATTTATAGGGGGGAGAGATATACATGAATGTAGGCGGTGGGGTTTGGGGGCCATATATGAGAGAAATCCGGTGGAGTACGGAGGAGTAGAACATATGTCGCTCCGGAACACAGCTGAACTGAACTGAACTGAGCGCCTTCTCGACTCTCGGTTAGTACTAGGGCCGCTACCCGCATGGTGCGGGGCGGGGGGTGCCCTTCCCCGCACCCCGCCCCGCACCATGCGGGGTTGGGGATTTCCCCACCGCCCCCCGCCCCCGGGAGGCGGGGGCGGGGTCCCCCGCCCCGGTGCCGGGGGGCGGGGGAAAAACCCCCACCCGCCCCGCCCCCCGCCATTATGTTAAAAAAAATTTTTTTGGTCTAAAAATATTTTTTTAGACCAAAATTATAATATATTTTAAATAATAAATTAAAATTTATAAATATAAAAAAATATAAACTCATTAGAGTTAGATTTTGGATTGATTTGGCCTCCTAGGCCAATCTTTATATAGGAGGCCAAGACAATACAATAGTCATCCTTAAGCAATGTGGGACTTAGTAGTAAGTCCCACATTGCTTAAGGATGACTATTGTATTGCCTTGGCCTCCTATATAAAGATTGGCCTAGGAGGCCAAAACAATCCAATGACTTGAATATAATTTTAAGTCTTTTATAAATTGTGTATATCTATATACAATATATTTATTTAATATATATAAATAAAATTTTTTTTTTAATGTGGAGCGGGGGCGGGGGCGGGGCGGGGCCCCGCTGGGGTCATCCCGCCCCCCGCCCCCGCTATACCCTCTCTATGCGGGGCGGGGGACCCCGCCCCCGCATGGGCGGAGCGGGTTAGCCCGCCCGCCCATGCGGGGGCGGGGCGGAAGCCGGGCGGGGCAGCGGGGGCGGGGCCCCGCTGCCCACCCCTAGTTAGTACCTTAACATGCTACCACTGCGGGCCAAGTCTGCTTGAAAGGATAAATTTTTACTTCGACTTTTTAAACAAAAACTTAGCTTGAGTTTTTAACTTGACGTGATATGACATGTACGTGAACTTAAAACATAATATGAATTAGTAACATAGTATAAACATAAACTTAAAATATAACATAGACTTGAAACATAATATGAACGTGAACATACATAATTTAAACATGAACTTGAACATAACACTTGAATATAACATGAATCTGAGTATAACATAACATAAACATGAACTTGAAACATAACGTGAAAGTGAACATGACATAATATGAACGTGAACTTGAATATAACATGAACGTGAACATAACCTGACATGAACGTGAACTTAAAACATAATATGGCTTGAAACATAGCATGAGCGTGAACATATATAACATGAATGTGAATTTGAACATAACATGAACCTGAACATAATATGACATAAACATGAACTTGAAACGTATTTTTGTCTCATGGGGTCACCATGATAGAGTAGTCTTATTTCATGGGATTACCATGATTGACATGAACGTAAACTTAAACATAACATAACGTGAACATAACATGACATGAACGTGAACTTGAAACATAGTATGAACGTGAACATACATAACACAAACGTGAACTTGAACATAACATGAACCTGAACATAACATGACATAAACATGAACTTGAAATATATTCTTGTCTCATTGGGTCATCATGATAGAGTAGTCTTATCTCATGGGGTTACCATGATTGCGTAATCTTATCTCATAAGGTTACCATGATTGCGTATTCTTATTTAATGGGGTTACCATGATTGCGTATTCTTATCTCATGGGGTTACCATGATTGAGTATTCTTATCTCATGAGGTTATCATGATTGCGTATTCTTATCTCATGGGATTACTATGATAGCGTATTCTTACCTCATGAGGTTACCATGATTGCATATTCTTATCTCATGGGGTTACCATGATTGAGTATTCTTATCTCATGGGATTACCATGATTTAACAATAACCATGAACTGAACAATAACTTAACTGTACGAAGACGTACATGAACTGTGATGGCCCAAGTTTTGTTTAGGCTTGACCTATAGAATTTGTTCTAAGTTGCCATGGTATTTTAGGAACCTTAGTTACTTTGGAAGGCCTTAGAAACCTTTGATGTAGTAAGTTAAGCCCAAGAGAAGAGTGTCTCTAGTTTACTTTGGAATTTCAGCCTTATTGGGAAACTTAGGTCCAATGGTATAGGCCCATGATCAAATTCTAAGTTGCTAGTGTTATGCGTCCTGAGAATGTTATACCTTGAACCTAATCTTGAAAATGGGTTAAGGGGGAAAGAGAGGTGTAGGAAAGCACTAAGATGGGCTTACACGCCTAGCCCATTGTTCTTTTGTCCAGAATTCAAGTTCCAATGTAGGTTTCTTGAAAATGGGAGTCTAGGGAAGTGATATGGAGTCTTTCTAGAAGTTTTGCATAGAAAACTAAAGGGAGGCCTTGGGGATTTCGAATTTTGCTAGCTTTTGCCATATGTCAAGCATGTACCAAGTTTCTAGAATATTTTTGTGATGAGCCTTTTATATCAAGGACAAGTTTGCCCTTAGGGTTTCGGCTAGCATACTCCCAAGCATTCCATTCACTTGCCACTTGTCACTTAGTGCATTTTGGACCAATGGTATGTGAAAGGTCACCTAGGGAATGAATATTGGGAAGATGAAACAACACTTTGGGAATGGAAAAGTGGAGAGGATGGCTAGAGCTATGACACATGCCCAGTGCCACTTGTCTTCCATGCCAAGAGTTTCTTGTTAGGAATAGGAAAAGACATGCATGGTTTTACCAAGTTAACCCTTGAGAATATATTTACTTGTTAAAGGAAAGGAAGGGCATAAGAGGAAAATAAGGATTTTCGGCCAAGGAGAGAAGTCCAACACTCACCTCCTAAGAATGCCCCTTCCCAATGCAATTTAAATGGAGAACTCCAAGAGGCTTTTTGGTTTTTGAGAGAGGGAGAAGAAGAAACATTGTCACTTGTCTTACATGCAAGGGTTTTGATGCAAACAAGGAGGAAAGTGAAGGATCTCATATATAAAGAGAAGGGTACGAGTCTAGGAGGTTTTTCCCATGCCATTTTTTGGATTTTGTATGAGCTTCCACTCTCTTCACACAATTTTCCCATTTTCCTTTGAAAGCTCTCCCATTTTCTTGTATTTTCTCTCCAACCAAACATGGAGGATCCTTGCAAGAGAAGGATTTCGGCACTACCCAAAAATTAGCAAGGTAACGTTCGGTTTCTCTCAAGTCTTGCTCATACACAAGTCTTTTCTCAATCCGAGAATGAGATTCAAATCTTATTAGACTTTGAGAAATGATAGAACACACACTTTCTACTATTTTCTTGAAAATAACCTAGGATTTCTAAGAGAAACCCTTGAGGCTGAATAGTAAGGGGAGTTTATCCTCCATGTTTCGACCATCACATGTATTATTGCCTACCTTAGGTTTTGTTTTACCTTATGACTGAAATGAAAAGGGTTTTAACCTAAAAACCCTAGAAGCCGAAGGGTTTAAGACCAAGTGATGCCCTAGAAACACACACACACTCAAGAACATGAGATAGGGTTTTAGATGCTCTTTCTAATATGGTATGTTCAGATTTACAGCTTGTTAGTATTCATTTACGAGGATTATGTAAGTATACACTCAACTTACTCTTGGTTAATATTGTATATGATTGTGTAAATCCTTCCATGATTTTTGATTGTTTTGATTGTTATCTCTTGGTTGTTTGTTTGGATATGATAATATGATCTTAAGTAATTTTAAGAAAGGAACTATATGTCTCGGATTTATGATAAAAATGCCATGAAACATGCCCATGAGTTTCGGTTTTCACTTGTTTGAGGTTGATGATTTATTCAATATGAAGTTTCGGTTTGAATATGTTTTGAAAGTTTCAAACTTAGCCACAAATCTATGATTTCATGTTTTGTTTCACTATGTCTTGATTTCTATATTATATGCTTGAAGTTTGCAACATGTTTATGTGATGAATCTTCATGTTTTTGTGCCTGGGTTTCGGCCTAAGCAAGTTTTTATGGTTCTATGCACATGTTTTGATATATATCATGGTTTATGTGATCATGCTATGAAATGAATATGTTATGCTTGGTTGTTTTATGCACGGCATCTCATATGTCATATGTCAAGTATAAGTAAGCATGTTTAAGTCTCATGTCACATGCATTTAGGGAAGAAGTGTTTTCAAAGAAATGTTTTCAAAGAAAAAGTTTTATCACGACCCCAAGTGCTAGGGTGGGGGAATGTCCTAGTGGAACTCCTTTGTCCACTCTAGAGTACTTAAGAATGGAGTGGTAACTCCTGGGTTGACGAAGAATAGTCAACGAACCTCGAATGGATTCTTTTTAAAGGATGCCGGAGCAAGGAAGCACCTAACCCTAGTGGGTGCATAATGCATGTAACCCGATAAAGTAAGGTCGAGTTAATATGATTATCTGTTTATGAGGTATTCATCACTGTGTACGGACAATTGATGGTGTAGTAACTAGCAGGAACACGCAGTGCAAGGAAGGGAGCCGTGTTGTGTCCACCCTCTGAATAAGAATAAGAATAAGAGCTCATAAGATAAGAATCACTTGATGACAATCTCGTGATATGATAAGAGTCATTCGATGTAAATTTTGTGATATGTTCTGATAAGGCAAGTTCTGAATAAGATTACGTGGATAAGAAAAGTTAAGAGGTTTTTATGAAAAGTTTAAGTCTCTGTTATAAGTCTTTTGAAAATGGTCAAGTGCATAAGTCAAGTACATGTTCATGCACGCATATCATGATATAACTTTTGTATGTTTGTGTTAACTGTGGTATTTTGTGTGATTGCTTGCTGAGATTTTTCGAAATGTCATTGTGGTAAATTCCACTACCATTCCCTAACCGGAATGGTAAAAGTTGTAACAGGTATCTCAGATACCCAGAAAACGTGAACCAGGATAGTTCCTTGGTAGAAGATAAGTTCACTATTCAAGCTCGTCAAGACTACACTGCTGATGTACTAATTCATACGGCTAAACTACTAAGGGAGATCTTACATAGTATTAGTGAGGCAGTGATTGATGCTATGATCTATCAATCCTTTAAGAACTTGAATTTTTGGTGGAATATGAACCAGTTGTCTACATATTTATAGCGAGCCTCTAAGCCTTCGGTTGATGTGAAGGCAGTAGCAAAGGATTTAGGTCTGATACTGCCAGAGCCTCAGCAATCCCATGGGGTCTTTTGGTGTCTATCTCCCGATGGGACAATGTTTATGAAGAGTACGGGAGTTTAAGTATTTTATGGAGAAAAAAAAAAAAAAAAGAAGAAAGCAACAACATTTATGGCTAACTTTTTGTGAATTTATGTTGCTTTTGTGAGAATCCCATATTTTGGAAATTTTAAAATTATGCTTCATGCTTTTTAGGATATTATGCCTTTAAGGCCTTTGTTTACGTTTTGGACAATGTTTTGGGTTATGATATTAGTTTGTGGTGCCATATGCTTTGCAATTGCTTATCGCGTTGCTTAGTTTATCCGACTTTTATTAATTTTTTCGTTACTACTTTATTGCATACTGGTAGTGTACTTAGATGCATAGCATATTATTTGTCATGTACGAGGAGTGTGTAGCCTTATGTTACATGTCCTCGCATCTCAGTCACTGTCCACTCCCAAGCAGGAGCTGGGGGCGCCACATGAACGTAAGTTGAAAAACATGACGTACTTGACAGAAAATATTTTGTAGCTTGACATAACATGTGACAGAAAACATTTCTTAACATGACATAATATGTAATAGTGAATATTATATGACATGGCATACATGTAACAGTGAACATTATGTGACATGGCATACATGTAACAGATATCATAACGTAACATGACATACTTGCAACTTATAGCAATACGTGATAGAATAGATCTTGTAACAGATAAACATGTAATGACATGGCATGGCATGACATATATAACAACATATAAACATAAATTGTAGTTTCCTTACCCATCACACATATATAGTAAACTGATAGTAAGTTAAGAGTTAACTTACCTCGATTATCACGTTCTGTGATAATAAAGTGTGAAACACGAGAAACTGAAAATAGTGATTTTAAAAATTAGAAATTTAATCACTAACAATTAGAAACATGAAAACAAGCTAATTTAGAGTAAAATTACCATTTAACCCTTTACATGTGAGAAAATGACCATTTTACACATAACTTAAGGATTTCACATATTAACTCTAAAAATTTCTAAAATTTACATTCCTCATGTAAATTTTGTCTTAAACTCAAATATCAACTCAAAAAAATTTAAAACAAATCACAACTATGGAAAACACACTATGGCCGAAACATCCATAGGATTTTTCCCTTGATTTTTGTCGCACTTCTTCTAATTTCAAAACTCATCATCAAACCAAATTTTTGCAACAAAGATCTTCCTATCCTAAATTTAGAATTTACTTAAAACATCTAACAAGAACTTACTAATCATCAACTCAAAACTTTTTAGTAAAAAGATTCAAACTTTTTAACTAAAAACAAACATTTGAATCACAAGTTTTGATCTTATTCAAAACATCTCCAATAATTCCAAAAAATCAAATTTTACTTCATACATATTCATAACATCATCTTAAAATCAACCATGATTTAAATGATCACACAAAAATCATCAAAATCATAAAATAACACTTAGAGTTTTCGGTTTTACACTTAGTCCAAAAACAAAATCTTTTCTCTCAACTAACTTTGATCAATCTCTTGATCCATGGTTTAAGGTCATGTGATCTTCAAACTAAAACATCACATGTTTTAACAATGTGTCCTAAAGAAGATCCAACCATCAAACTTAAAATCACATGGCTAAAACTAAATAAAACATGGATCTAACCCAAAAACATCAAATCTTACGCCTAAACGAAATACTCTTGCATGGAAAAATCATATCTTTAAAAATAATACTAAATATCTTTAAAATAACATTCTAAAATGTATGTAAGAGGTGTAGGATGATCACATAAAAATATAAAAGCCTTTGGAGAAAGATTAAACCACGAAATATTCAAACTTTCAAAACAAAAACTATTTTTCCACTTCCAGTTTTCAAGTTTCTAGATCTAAGGAAATCTATCATCAAAAGCTTTATTCATGCAATAAAACTTCAATGAACATTCATAAACACATGCTAGCAACACACCATTAAATTTTCAAACTAAGATATGTCCATCAGCTTGGTCAAAATCTCCAAAACATAACATACTCTCTAGTTTCATGCCCAGAATGACCTTTTAATGATTAAAAATACTTTTGACCGACCAATGAGCATGGAATGAGACTAATAAGTTATCTAAAAAAACTAAACTCAAAGATGAACAACTTGTATGAAGGATTCATTGGGTGAAAATACTTACAAATAGTCGAAAATCTCCACGTAAAAAGACCCAGAAATTTGCCCGAGAGAGCTCTTTTGAGTTTCTCTCTAAAAAGGGGATGAAGAAGTGATGGAAGAGAGTGAAATGTGTCTTGCACGACTTTAGACTTCTGGAGGGGAAGTTATAGACTTGAATGACCCTCGATTGGAGGTGGCTACATGACATAAAGTGGAGAATAGTGAAGGACAAGGACTGCCTGCAGCAACTATGAGGTATGGAGGTTGATGATGTGGATTTCTCCTTCACATCAAGGTACTATTGGGTGCAACCAAGGGTAGTGGATGGCCTGACATGTGGGGGAGGAAACTTCTTCAAGAAGCTTTGCCAAGGTGGCCAAATTCGTGGGCCTTGGTAGGTCTCAACCAAATGAGCTTCAATTTGGGGTTTAAAAGGGCTTTGGTTAGGGTTTGGGATGCTATCAAGCCTAAGTCCAATTTTTCTTAGCCCAATCAAATTTTCAAGGTTTAAAAGGTTGGATAATGATGACATAACAATGATTTGATTAATTAATAGCATATGAAAGTGATTTAATCAAGTGATTAAACACAATGCTAGAAATCGGATTAAAAAGGGTTTGAAGACCAACTTTAGGGTTTGGGAAACCGTTTAGGGTTTCGGTTTCAACCAAGGTTTTGGGGTTTCAATTGGATTCCAACCATTTTGGATTTCGCTAGGATTGAAACCCTCTTTTGTCTATCACAATTTGGTTGATCAGATGAAACAAAGTTTTGCTTAGGTGGCATGATCTCATATCTTGATTTCCTTCACAAATCCATCTAATGGTTCCTTATGGTGCCAATTGTCTAATACTATTCACTACGTGTGGCTAAGATTTTGCCAAGTGTCCAAATAAAAATTCTCTAGCCTAATTTAGATATTTCACATTGTGATTTTAAAAACACTGCACTTCGTATGCTTATCGAGGTTAGTAATCACTCCAAAAAAAACATAATAAACTTAGTATTGAAAAAAATCATAAATATTCATATTAACCTACAATGAAAATCGTTTACCGAAATTCATCCCCGAAGTGCCCTTAAAAATAATTTCGTAATTTTGAATAAGCGTTACGTCTAAAATTATGAAAATGGGTTATTGCGCCATAAAATCCTAAATAATCAACAGAGTCTAATAGTGTAGACTATAACGCATTCTGACACTTCTAACTATCTGAAATAATTAAATTGAAGGAGAATGATGGCTGGAGATAAAGTGAATGCACCCGGGATCGAAAAGTTCGATGGCATTGATTTTGGGTTCTAGAAGATGCAGATTGAAGATTATCTCTATGGGAAGAGGCTCCACCTTCCACTGTTGGGAAAGAAGCTGGAGAGCATCGCTGATGCTGAGTGGACCCTGTTAGATCGACAGGTTCTAGGACTGGTTCGACTGACCATGTCTAGAACAGTGGCACACAATGTCAGTAAGGAGAGAACCACAGTGGATCTCATGACGACTTTGTCAACCCAACACTTGAATGAATTCAATACGATCACAAATCAATTGTCTTCTGTAGAGATTGAGTTTGATGATGAGATCAGAGCATTGATTCTATTGGCATTGTTACTAAATAGTTGGGAGGCTATGAAGATGGCTGTGAGTAGTTCAACCGGCAAGGCAAAATTGAACTACGATGACATACGTGACATGGTGCTTGCTGAAAAGGTACGTAGGAGAGACTCAAATGAGTCCTTGGGTTCAAGATCTGCCCTGATTGTTGACAATAGGGGCAAATGATATGACAGGTCAAGCTCCAAGAGCAGGAGAAAGAGCAAGATGAGATTTGGGCAGCAGATCACATGGAGTTGTGGTAAGCCGGGCCACATCAAGAGAAACTGCAGGAATCAAGAAAATTCTAATGATGATGCTGTGAATGTAGTGGCAGATGAGATTCATGATATTTTACTCCTTGCAGTGCACAGTCCAATTGATGATTTGGTGTAGGATTCAGGATCTTCGTTCCATAGCACCTCACATCGAGAAATCATGCAGAATTATGTTGCTGGTGATTTTGGGAAGATGTATGTGACTGATGGAGAAGCATTGGATGTAGTGGGAGTAGGTGATGTGCACATCACACTTCCAAACAGGAGTGTGTGGAATTTACAGCAAGTCAGACATGTTTCAGATCTGAAAAAAAACCTAATCTATGTGGGACAGTTTCATGACAGCGGTTTTGCAGTAGCATTCTCTAGAGGAGCTTGGAAGATCACAAAGGGTGCCCTGGTCTTAGTGTAACAGCCCGCTAGAAATTTACTGGTGGAATTTCTATTGACTTTAGGAACCTTGTGAAAACCCTATAAGTTTTTACGAATTGACCAATCACACAATTTTTAGTCTGTCAACATAATCAGTGTTATCACTCACTATGGTGCTAGAAATATAAGTTTAATTATTTGAGGTAGTTAGAAGTGTCAGAATGTGTTTTGGTCTACGCCACTAGACTCAGTTGATTATTTAGGATTTTATGGCGCAATAGCTAATTTTCATAATTTTAGACGAAACGCCTGTTTGAAATTGTGAAATTATTTTTAAGGGCACTTCGGGGTTGAATTTGGTAAACGATTTTCACTTAGGTTAATATGAATATTTAGGATTTTGCAGTACTAAGTTTATTATGCTTTTTTCTGAGTGAATAGTAACCTCGATAAGCGCACCTAATGCAGTGTTTTCAAAATCACGGTGTAGAATATCTAAATTAGATTAGAGAAGTTTTATTTGGACATTTGGCAAGATCTTAGCCACACTTAGTGAATAGTATTAGACATTTGGCATGAAGAGATACCATTAGATAGAATTGTGAAGGAAATCAAGGTGTGAGATCATGCCACCTAAGCAAAACTTTGTTTCATCTGATCAACCAAATTATGTCAGACCAAAGAGGGTTTCAATCCTAACAAAACCCTAAATGGTTGGGATCCAATTGAAACCCCAAAAATTTGGTTGAAACTGAAACCCTAAACGGTTTCCCAAACCCTAAAGTTGGCCTCAAAACCCTTTATAATCCGATTTCTAACATTGTGTTTAATCACTTGATTAAATCACTTCCAAATGCTATTAATTAATCAAATCCTTGTTATGACATCATTATCCAACCTTTTAAACCTTGAAAATTTGATTGGGTCAAGAAAAATTGGATTTAGGCTTGATAGCATTCCAAACCCTAACCAAACCCCTTTTAAATCCCAAATTGAAGCCCACTTGGTTGAGGCCCACCAAGGCCCACGAATTTGGCCACCTTGGCAAAACATCTTGAAGAAGTTTCCTCCCACACATAAAAGACTAACCATTGCCATTGGCTGCACCCAATTGTCTTGATGTGAAGGAGAAATCCGCCCTATCAACCTCCATATCTCACAGCTGCTACAGGCAGTCCTTGCCCCTCTCTATTCTACATTTTATGTCACATAGCCACCTCCAATCAAGGGTCATTTAAGCCCATAACTTCCCCCTCCAGAAGTCTAAAGTCGTACAAGACACATTTCACTCCCTTTCATCACTTCTTCACCCCTCTTAGAGAGAAACTCAAAAGAGCTCTCCCTAGTAGATTTTTGGGTCTCTTTGCTTGGAGATTTTCGACCCTTTGTAAGTATTTTCTCATTATGACTATTTCATGTTAGTCTTTGAGTGTAGTTTCTGTGGATATCTTATTAGTCTCATTCCATGCTCATTGGGTTGGTTAAAAGTATTTTTAACTATGGAAAGGTCATTCTGGGTGTGAAATTAGAGAGTATGTTATGTTTGGAAACTTTTGACCAAGCTAATGGACATATCTTGGTCCGAAAATTTGATGGAGTGTTGTTAGCATGTGTTTATGAATTTTCATTGAGGTTTTGTTACATGAATAAAGCTTTCGATGATAGATTTCCTTAGATCTAGAAACTTGAAAACTAGAAGTGGAAAAACAGTTTTTGTTTTATGAAAGTTTGAATATTTCGTTGTTTAATCTTATTCCAAAAGCTTTGATATTTTTATGTGAAGATCCTTAACCTCTTATATACATGTTAGGATGCAATTTTGAAGATATTTAGTATTAGTTTTAAAGACATGATTTTTCTATGTAAGAGGATTTCGGTGAGGCCTAAGATTTGATGTTTCTGGGTTAGATCCATGTTTTATTGAGTTTTAGCCATGTGATTTTAAGTTTTATGGTTGAATATTCTTTAGGACACATTTTTAGATCATGTGATGTTTTTGTTTGAAGATCAAATGTCGTTAACCCATGGATCAAGAGATTGATCAAAGTTAGTTGAGAGAAAAGTTTTTGTTTTGGACTAAATGTAAAACTAAAAACTCCAAGTGTTGTTTTGTGATTTTTGGTGACTTTTGTTTGATGATTTAAAGCATGGTTGATCTTAGGATGATGTTATGAATATGTTAGAAGTAAGATTTGATTTTTTTGAAATTCTTGGAAATGTTTTTATTAAGGTCAAAACTTGTGACTTCAGGGTTTACTTTTTATTAAAAAGTTTGGGTTTTTTTACAAAAAGTTTAGTGTTGATGATTAACTTTTTCTTAATGGATATTTTAAGTGTGTTTTTAAACTTAGGATTGGAAGATCTTTGTTACAAAATTTTGGTTTAATCATGGGTTTTGAAGATGGAAAAAATTGCAACCAAAATCAAGAGAAATGACCCATGAATGTTTCGGCCATAGTGAGTTTTCCATAGTTGTGAATGGTTTTAAATTTTTCTGAGTTTAAATTTGAGTTTAGGACAAAATTTACATGTCTCATGTAAATTTTGGTAATTTTTGGAGTTAGGATGTGAAATCCTTAAGTTAGGGATAAAATGGTCATTTTTCCACATATAGAGGGTTAAATGGTAATTTTACTCTAAGTTAGCTTATTTTCATGCTTCTAATTGTTAGTGATTAAATTTTTAACTTTTAGAATCACTATTTTCAGTTCCTCGTGTTTCGCACTTTATTCTCGTAGAATGCGACGATCGAGGTAAGTTAGCTTTTAACTTACTATCAGTTTACTATGTATATGTGATGGGTAAGGGAACTACTGTTTATGTTCATATGTTGTTATATATGTCATGTCATGCCATGTCATCACATGTTTATCTATTACACGAATTATTCTGTTACGAAATGCTTATATGTTATACAATATATTCTATCTCATGTTACTATATGTTGCAAGTATGTCACATTACGTATGTCATATATTACATGTATGTCATGTCACGTAATATTCATTGTCACATGTTATGTCATGTTACGAAATATTGTCTGTTACATGTTATGCCATGTTATAAAATATTATCTGTTACATGCATGCTATGTTATGAAATGTTGTTTGTTACATTTATGTCTCAAAGTATGTCATGTATGTCATCTTATGTTCATGTCATGTTACGCTACGTTAGGACTTTTATCTTTTCGTATTCATGTAATCATGTCTCGAATACAATTTGTGTATCTCGAGGACAATCTTGTTAAGTTATTTATGTCAATCACGACTCTAAGTAATAGGATAAGGTAATATCCTAGTAGAACTCCTTTGTTCACGCTGGAGTGTCTAAATAGGTGTGAAATTCCTTGGGTTGATGAAGTACAGTCAACATGTTGCGAATAGGGCCTAACTAGCTAATCACCGGAGTGCGCCAGGCACTAACGCCGATGGAGCCACACTTTATTTTACGTGTTTCCACAGCAAGTGTGGCACAAACAATTCATAGGGCCACAATAACTGTGGAGCATACACTACGTGAGACACAGCGATTGTGACACGTAGAATACATGGGGCCACAGTAACTGTGGAGTACGTATTAACACAATCACAGCTGGTATAGACACCTGTGTTGTGATGCGGTAATCAGCAGAGACACACAGCTCAAGGGGACCTGTGCAACACCCGTATGGTCACTTTATTAATTAAGTCTATTGAATAACATTCCAAATTCATGTATTTCACATTCAAGTCGTGCTTCACGTTATGTTATGTTCAAGTTTACGTTCATGTCAAGTTTCAAATTCATGTCAATCATGGTAACCCCATGATATAAGAATACACAATTATGGTAACCCCATGAGATAAGATTACGCAATCATGGTAACCCCATGAGATAAGACTACTCTATCACGGTGACCCCATGAGACAAGAATATGTTTCAAGTTCATGTTTATGTTATGTTATGTTATGTTTAAGTTCACGTTCATGTTATGTCATATTCACGTTCACGTTATGTTTCAAGTTCTCGTTTATGTTATGTTATGCTCAGGTTCATGTTATGTTCAAGTTCATGTTCAAATTATGTATGTTCACGTTCATGCTATGTTTCAAGCTCATGTTATGCTTCAAGTTCATGTACATGTCATGTCATGTCACGTCAAGCTAAATTTTAGTTTCAGTTCAAGTTATGTCATTTATGCCATGCTATATGTCAAGTTATACTATGCTTACTTACGACTTTGATTATGCATTCATGTCTTTACTGCCATGCATGCATCATTAACCTGTGTAAAAGTTTTCTGTTAAGTTGCTGAGATTTGTAATCAAATCTCACCGTAGTAGTCCCAACTACCATTCCCCCCGAATGGTAGGCGATGTGTCAGGATCAGAGTAGGGAGCAAACACTAGCACACTGGAGGAGGTTGACTAGACGCCGTAGACACAACACGGAGCTTGCAACCTCCATAGTTAGGTCTTTGGATAGTATTCTGGCATCGTTAGTCAAGTTACGTGAGTTACTCAACGAACTAGCCCAATAGTATATTTTGACAATGTAATTATGGAGCCAGGTCTCCGTTGTTTTGAGATTACAGTCTTCTGAGACCCGTGCTGTAATCGTGCATGTTTATTTTGTTAAGTATGCATGGATTCTATTTTAATTATTTGGGATATTATAAGTTTGGTGCATAGTATTGCTCAAGAAAAAAAATTATCCGTTGCGAATATTGCATAATGCTAGATGCATGTTAAGAACATTGCATCTTATATCTCATGAACGGGGACAGGTAACCTTGTGTTGATGTCCCGATGCTTCGGATGTCGGTCCGATCCCAAGCGGAATCGAGGGGCGTCACACTTAGCACATGGTAAAAGATCTAACTCTTTGTATTTGACATCAGGGTCCAGTGATGTGTAGAGAAATACAAGAGTGCAAAAAGACAGGCTTGATCGCGCGAAACATGTGAGGAAGCCAAAGGAAGTCAACTTTGCCGTTCCTCATGAAAGCCTAGGAAAGTTGCCTAAGGTTACCAAGATCGGTTCAAGACCGGAAACTCTTAGTGCAGTGGGAGTTGTGAGTCGCCCAGTGGATGTATTGACTAAAGTTGATGTACATGGAAGACTGAAGTCGAGCTTCACTTCAGTACGTCTTCTAGCTTGAAGACGGGAGCTGTGAGCTGCAAAGAGGATAGGGCTTGGTTGGAAATAGTGGCTGGCATGTGGAGACCCAGTCTCCAAATGGGAGATTGTTGGGGTATATGTGGAGATTGGTTTTGTAGCTGAAAATGTGTTTGCTGAAAGTTGGCTCGAGCCAAAGTTGGCTCGACATCGCTCGACATACCGCTCGAGCGAGACACAAACCCTAGTCTTCGCTTGACACTCGCTCAACACTCCGCTCGAGCCAATGTTCATTTGGCTATTCGCTCGAGCGAAGTATGCAGTTTTTCCCAAGTTAGGTTTCCAACACCACTCACTATAAATATATCATATTAGACTTGTCTTATATAACAATTGTCTAGTGAGTGCATATTGTGTGAGAGAGCAAAAAGCCCTAGAGAATGTGGGTTGAGATTGAGTGATTGTAATCTCCTCTGGTTAATAAGATTTCTGCAGCTCTGTGGACGTAGGCAATTTGCCGAACCACGTATATTGTGCGTCGTGTTCTTGATTGTGTTGCTTTTACTTTATTTTCCATCGTTGGTGTATGTGTTTTGCATAATATTTCACAACAGATCTGCCTTTGATCTTCTTTGTTCAAGGGAATCACGATGCTTAGCAGGCTTGATTGCAATTTTCTGACCTCCAACTGATGAACCATTCTTCAACTCAATAGCACAGTTCGCATCTTCTGCAACAACACTGCAAATAAATGTATAATTAATGCTAAAGGTAAAAGATTCAAGGCTTAAATAAAATGTAAATAATTAAAAAATGCTTCAAATAAACGAAAAATGCAGGCAAACATAATATTAAAATTTCCGCATGACAGCACATCAAGTTCTTGCATAGAAAGACATCGAGCCAGCATATAAGCTTGCCACAACTAACTTCTCAGTGTAGAAAAAAACAATAAGGGAATGTCATAAAACTTATTAATCCCTTCCTTATTTTTAATTCAAAACATATCTAGTGAGACAAATACTCTAACTAAAAAGAAAATGGTAAATGGAAACTTAATGGGGATGAACCACGCAGTTTAACTTACTTGTATGTGATCTTTTTTGGTCTTATCAATCAATGGCTTAGATCTTTTGACCCACTCCTCCTGGTGTTGAGAATTTAGAATACAGGCTTTCTTCAACTTCGTCTATCGATCATTATTAAACATATGTTTCTAAAATCATGATGCCATAAATATGGGATATAATGGGGGAGCTTCTGTGGCAAAAATGACTGTTTCAAATTCCAACTCATCTGGGACGGATGAGGTTGAGGATTATGTTACGTGGAGGGAGAAGAATTAAAAGAGCCTTGCAGGAAGACTTTACATACTCACGGTCTGGGGCGTGTTACAATAAAGAAAACACTTCAATCATAAAAGGATTATATAAAAATAAATTCACAAACTGATATGGATTGATATAGTATGTCAAATTGTAAAGTTATTTTTATTATAAAATAAATCTAATGGATTTTACGAAACTACGTCAGTTTATAAATTTATTTTAAATAATCTCTTTGTATATGCAGTAGTTCTCTTGACATAATGGTGTTCCTAGTTTCGACAATAGTCCAAACGACACTCACGGGTGCTGTGTTCCACTTGTTCTGTCCTTAGGCTGAAACCTTGTGCATGAGGGCATCATTGATGGGCACCATTTTATGAATAAAGGATGAGATATATAGCATAACAATATACGGATGGATGTATCATTTTTCAATGATAAATTTCTCCCCTAATCATTATGTCCTTTATTCTAAGGTTATAACACTCTAATGTACTGAGCATTCTGTTAATATGCCCCGGTCTTTGGTTGAGGCCCTTATGTGGAAATGCCCAAACTTAAGTGTTTTCGTTTCCTTTCTTTTTTCTCGGCAACCAAACGAAGTGTGAGATATGAGTGAATACCTGAGAATTGGTGAAAGAGTAGGGCAGATTGGAGATGAAGAAAGTGGAAGGGCAGTGTTCACTTTTGGCTCTGGTTCCACCTCCCTCTTCCGTTTTCTTCCTATTTCCCATCCCTCTTTGTTTTGTGGGGACAGACTACGAAAACCTGCTTCTTTTTCAATGTCACTACATACAAGTAACGTGGGGTTTTCAGGATTCAAAATTAGGGGTTTAGGGCACGATTGGGCTATCAAGATTTGGGCTAGAGGATCGAGCTATTTTGTTAGGGCTTTTAGCTTTCTCTTTGGTTTATAATTTTTTGGGTAAATTTAAAATTGGAGATATTTCCCATTGGGCGTTAGAAACCCTTCGTTCTAGCAAGAAACTCTCTGCATATTCCTCGACCATAATACGTTAACTGCAATCATCACCTATAAGCTATAACATGCATATTTCTCATTTGTATCATTAGCTTTTGGATCAAAAGTAGTTTAAAAAATATCAATATATGTTGTGATAAATATTTAATTCGCAAATAGATCTCATAAAAGTAAAGCTCACAAATTGATTGTGCTTATCGCAACACTTTAGATGGTAAAACTTTTTGTACTATAAATATATAAATCTGACGTATTACATATAGCCACGTCCATTTGTGAATTTGACTATTTTAAAATCTTTTTATGACCTTAACACTTCTCGATCGTATGTTAATAGCAATACATATGACAAGCATAAAATTATACTATATGACCCATATATTATATTATATGGGTCAACCCTATATAGTATAATATATAGCAATACATATGACCCATATATTATACTATATAGGTCAACCCTAATCCGATCCATTAAACTTATCATGTCAAAATCTCAAACCCTAACACAACCCATTAACATAACGGGTCGTGTCGTGTCGTGTCAGCCAGTTTATGTAAATGGATTGAACAAATCCGAAATTAACCCGTTTGACCTAGTTAAGTTTAGCATAACTTTATATAAATATTAAAATCACAATATCTATATAAAAAAATATAAAATTAGCTACAAGTTCAAAATTATAATCCAAACAATAAAAATATCAAAATTAAAATGCCAACAATTGTACTTTTAGGTATAAGGGTATAATTGTAACTTTAAACTTTTTTAATGGGTCAAAACGGGTTGACCCGTTATCAACCCGTCAAGCAATCGTGGATTAATGGGTCAACCCATTTTGACCCGAACCCGTTAAGGCTAAACCCTAACCCGCTTTTATCGTGTCGTGTTTGTATTGAGTTAACGGGTCGTGTCACATATTGTCACCCCTAAGCTGCATAAGGTTTGCATGTATAAGTCCCAATGTCAGGCTCATCAACTTTTAAAAGAATTTTCATCTGGTATCCATAACTTTAGCTTTCTCATGTCATATCATGGAGGGAAAATCACATCAAGGGGAAGCCAAGGACCATGTAGATACAATTTATCAACCTCAGCTAGCAAGTATTTGAAACTAGTGAACGCAACTGAAATCTTGAAATACAAGTTCCAATATTTCATAGTTTGAGGATGGAGGGAAGAAACTTTGCTGCAAATGAGTAACAGAAAGATACAAAATACCAAATTGTGTTCAAATTTATCTCCAACTAGTACCAACTATAGTGCAACTCAGTAAAAGAATTTAAAATTTGAGTAACATGTAATTTCTACATAAAGGAAAGACAGTTATGTAAACTTTATCGCGTCAAAATCACAATCTAACTAAAAGAAACTAATGTGCCATTTCACAAAACCATAAAATTCATATGACAAGCATTGTTTGCCAGTGGTACTATATGCACCACTGGTATATATGCTACAACGTTTTTCCATTGATTCTTATACTAAATGAAAAGCTGCAAATGGATTATGCTACCAAAAGTAGAAGATTGAAATAAGAATCTTCATTGGTCAAATGGCACATCAAACTGGAGTACTCAGACTGCAAAATCGATCTGCAACCTACTCAACATACCTGCTGCTACCACAAATTCCTCAACTATAACACAATTTGATAATGATAGGCTTGAAGCATACTGCCACTTTGGTTATTTCCAGCGCACAATTATGATGGCACAATCACTAAGATTTTTCATGTTGCACAAAATTATTTAAGGAGCGTACAGGCAGAGGTGCCTTGGGTGTAATTTTATGTGCAATGCAGAGGGACCAACTAAAACACCAATCATTTAAGAGATTTTTACTTCTCAGATAAATCACTTATGACATTGCAGCTGGAAGTTCCGATAGTACATCCATGAGAACGGTGGTAGCAAGCTTACAAAGGAGCCAACTAGATGAATGATGAAAAATGTCTCAATTTCATCCTGGGCCCTTTTCTAAACTACCTAAAGATTTTTTTAACTAATAATCCTGACTCCATATTGTGCTTGTGTACAGCATGAGTTGAGTTGAGTTGGCTCCAAACGGAGTGCTGGGGACAAAAAAATCGAAATAAATTCATTGAAGCCAAAAGGTTCTATCTCATCAGCCCGAGCCTTAATAAGTAAATCCTTTCATCCATTACATTAACTTGGAAACCTTTCCATAGAAAGCTACTGGGATTCGGCATTACGATCCCATTCCTTTTCAGCAAAAATTCATATACACGTACGTATGTCTAAGTGGAATCATGAATTATTGTGGCGAAGATAGGAAACATTAAAAAAAACAAAAGATAATGATAAAAAGAGTCTCCAACTCTCCTTTCACAAAAGTAACTCAAACAATAACAATAAACTGAAAAAAAAAAAAAAAAAAAAAAAAAAAAAAAAAAAAAAAAAAAAACAAAGGGGGAAAAAACCCGAATGATTCGCTTACATACACGGCGACTCTGTTGGGATTGAAAGCTCCGCTGGAGGAATTGTACTTGAAACGACAGAAGAAGTCGTCGTTCCCAACGGCATCAAGCTTAGTGTAGCTCTTGAAGGAGTGGACCGTAGACTTGGCCTCAATGGTATCGGCGCTCTGTGCGTCGTAGTGATCGGAGAGGAAAACCTCCTTGGAGCCATGGAATTGACGTCGGCCGCTAATGGACTCCTCGGGCCGGTAGTACCATCTCACGTGGACCTTCACATTGGTCCCACGGCCGTCCGCTTCAATCCGCTCGATCTTCGCCATGTAGGATGGCTTTGAAGGATCCGACGGCTGCATGAGAACGCAGTCCCCGGCAGAAAATACTCTGAGAAGTCAAGTCATGAGATGAGATAGCTCTCTCTCTCTCTCTTTCTCTCTTTCTGAACAGAAAGGTTAAGCCAGTGTTCGTTTTTCGGGAAATTAGAGGCGGAAAGTGCGGGAAAAGTGCGTACCTCGGAAGCTTCTGTTGATGTGTTTGACCGTGTAAGACTCAAGTGTTCGTCTCGGAGCCTTTGGTTTGGCCATGGGTATCCTGAAGAGTGCAAAGACATGCACAGAGACAGAGAGAGAGAGAGCGCGCAAAGCCAAGAAGTTGAGGACTTTTTAAATTCTTTATTAGAATATTTTTAACTGCTTTTGCAGGAAGACTCAATTTGGTGCATCGCGGACACAGATTAAGCGGTGGTGTCTCTGGTTTAATCAGCGTCAGTTTGTGAAAAGATTAGACTTCCAGTTGAACCGGAAGGGTAGATCTAAAAATAAATGGATTGCTAGGGGTGGTTCCGTGGTTTGTTGAGGAAGGATCGATGTGAAGCCACGTCAGCGTCGATGTAGATTTGAGCTTTTATCCATCGAGTTTTCTAGTACAATGTAGAAGCCCTCTGTAGAATCTTTACATGTTCTTGTAGGTAGAGGTGGGCAGCGAGGGCGGGCCTCCGTTAGGCTGGGCGGATCACCCGGCCCGTCAGATGCGGGCGGCGGGCCACCCGCCCGCATCTGGGGCAACATCTGGGGGCGGGCTGGGGTGACCCCTGCCCCGGATATACCCCGCCCCGCCCCGCCCGGATATTATTATATATATATAATTATAATTATATATATTTATATTATATATTATACGTTATTTACATATATATTAAAAAAAAAAAAAAAAAAAAAACCCAGGCATGAAACGACGTCGTTTCATGCCTGGGTTTAAAATTAAAACTGAAACCCTAGTTACCCAGCCCCCCCGTTCTTGCCTCTGCCGAGCCCCGATTTCTGTTCTTCTCAGTTCTCACTCTCGCAGCCTCGCTCTCGCCTCTCTCTCTCTCTGAGTTACTTCTCACAGCCGTGAGCCGCCGCCCGGTCCATCTATCTGCATCGCCATCCCCGTCGCACGACTCGGACTCGCACCCGGTTCCTCTCTCTTCATCTCCGAAGGTAAGAAACCCAAATTCGACACTTCAATTTTTTTTGTGATTTACATATTTAATGGAGATTGGAGGAAGGATGGGGTTTATCAGAGATGGAGGATGAGATTTTGTGAATTGTGTGCTATGGAGTTTAGATTGTGCATGTGGTTTGATCTTTGAAATTTTGAATGGCTCCCGTGATCCGTGAATTGTGTGTTGTGAATTGTTTTTTTTTTTTTTTGCATTATATAATGTGTGTAAATCATTGAATTTCAATATTATTGTGTCTAATTAATTCGGATTGGAGCCCTAAATTAATTTAGGGCTCCAATCCGAAACCCTAAATTAATTTAGGGGTTTTAATCTTTGAAACCCCTAAATTAATTTAGGGTTTCGAAATACCCTAAATTAATTTAGGGGTTTTCAATCTCAATATTATTGTGTCTAATTAATTCGGATTGGAGTCCTAAATTAATTTAGGGCTCCAATCCGAAACCCTAAATTAATTTAGGGGTTTTAATCTTTGAAACCCCTAAATTAATTTAGGGTTTCGAAATACCCTAAATTAATTTTGGGGTTTTCAATCTCAATATTATTGTGTCTAATTAATTCGGATTGAAGCCCTAAATTAATTTAGGGCTCCAATCCGAAACCCTAAATTAATTTAGGGATTTTAATCTTTGAAACCCCTAAATTAATTTAGGGTTTCGAAATACCCTAAATTAATTTAGAGGTTTTAATCTCAATATTATTGTGTCTAATTAATTCGGATTGGAGCCCTAAATTAATTTAGGGCTCCAATCCGAAACCCTAAATTAATTTAGGGGTTTCAATCTTTGAAACCCCTAAATTAATTTAGAGGTTTAATCTTTAAAATTGCTATGCACTAGGGGTTTAAAAAATTAATTTAGGGGTTTAAAAACAGAATTTGATGTTCCCTACCAAATTGAACAAAAAAAAAAAAAAAGAATGCACTAGGGTATTTCGAATTTCAATATAATGAATTAAGATGAAATATATATATATATATATATATATATATATATGAAATTATGAATGTCAAGTGGTACTTTTTTTTACTCTACTTTTTTTTTTTTATGTTCATTATAATTTATATAGTTGCTATGCTTATGCCTTATAGTCTTTCAAGTTATAAATATATATATATATATATATATATATATTATGAATGTCAAATTCATTTGAACACAAAAGAGAATTTCCATAAACATGTTGTTTTAGTAAAAAGAAAGCATTTAGGGTGACAAGACAAAGCCCTCAACAAATTTGGAACATTCATACTAACACAATAATTATGGTGCATGCCCATTATCGATATGGACATCCATCCTTTTGTAAAGCGACCATAATCATTATTATCCATTCATATTAACATCTCATCCCTTATTTTGAATTGATTTCTAGACGTTTCATTTTTATTGTATTGTATTTAATTTCTTTATTTAATTTAATATGCTCGGATGTGATCATTTTTCTTAATATGTTGGTTCAAATTTGTCTATTTTGAGTTCGGAGAAATAATTAAAATAGTACAATAAAAATAACTAAAACCACTATAAGTCTTTTTATAACTTGAATAATTAATGTGTCTTTTTAATGCCTAAAATTTATGACTTTAAATTTTTTACAATTGTTTGATGAATTATATGGTCTAATTTTTTATTCTAATTTTTTTTTTTTATGTTCATTATATATTTGCTATGTTTTCTATAATTTCAGATTTGTTGTTTGCTTGAGTTCATGGATATGCCAGCAGATTCTAGTGCGAGCTCTCCTTTCCAGGCCGAGGGCACCCCTACCCCTACCCCTACACCTACACCTACACCTACACCTACCCCTCCTACTCAAACCCCTACCCCTAGCCCTACGGCACCTTGCCCCGCCCCCAAGCCCAACAAAAAACCCCTGCTTCAATAGTTTGGAGTCATTTCACCAAAGTAGAGGGTGGTGACTCAAGTAACCCCCAAGCCAAGTGCAACTATTGTGGAAAAATTTATGGATGTCACTATAGGAAACATGGCACCTCACAATTAAAGGTGCACTTAGAAGATCAATGCAAAAAAAATCCAATATTAAGATCATTACAAGACAAAAGCCAATCTAGGCTAGAAATTGGACTTAAAAAAATGGCGGATGAGACTAGTGGGGATGCAACTTTGAAGGGGTATACTAAGTATGATCCCGATGAGTGTAGAAGACACCTAGCTCGTATGGTCATAATGGACGAGCTACCTTTTCAAATTGTTGATGGGAAAGGGTTCCAAGCGTATTCTCGCTACTTGGAACCAAGGTTTAATATTCCTTCTCGCCACACGGTGGCAAAGGATGTAAAAAAACATTATTATATTGAAAAGGAGAAGTTGAGGGGTCAATTGGCGGATCAATTTGTTTGTCTCACAACTGACACTTGGACATCGATCCAAAATTTTAATTATATGTCTTTGACTGTGCATTTTATTGATTGTCATTGGACATTGCAAAAGAAAATTATAAAATTTTGTAAAATCACCGATCATAAGGGTGAGACAATTGGAAAGGCCTTGGAGGCCGCAATAAAGGAGTGGGGGTTGACCCGAGTGGTTACAGTCACAGTCGATAATGCCTCGTCTAACGATGTTGCATTGGGACATCTAAAGACCTATCTTAGAGAGGCAAATAAGACACTCATGGGTGGTGAGTGTCTGCATGTGAGATGTGCGGCACATATTCTGAATCTGATTGTCACTGATGGTTTGAGAGATCTTCATGACTCGATTGCTCGGGTTAGGACTGCTGTGAGATGGGTGAGATCTTCTCCTTCGAGGTTGGACAAATTCAAGGTTGCTGCAAGATCTGCAGGCCTAACATCTAAGAGGGGCCTTTGTACTGATATGCCTACACGATGGAACTCAACATTTCTGATGTTGGAGGCGGCCCAAGAATATAAGCTGGCATTTACATTATTGGGTGACGAAGACATCCAATATGTTAAATATTTTGATGATCACGGGGGATTGGGGAAACCCGTAGAGGATGATTGGGAAATTGTAACTAATTTTGTAGAGTTTTTGAGGCTTTTTTACGATGTCACCATGAGGCTATCTGGAACTTTGTACCCTACATCCAATATTGTATGTCAGCAAATATGTAGGGTAAAAGAAGAATTAGATGATATGGTCGCGGGTGGTCACATTAGGATGCGGGAGATGTCATTGATTATGAGGACAAAGTACGACAAGTATTGGGGAGATTTAACGAAGGCTAATATTTTGTTATATGTAGCTGTCGTCTTTGACCCGAGGTATAAGTTGGATGGCATGATATTTGGATTGGGCCTTGCGTACGGGCAAGTATGGGCAGAGCTTATTGCAGCAAGGGTTCGGGAAACCCTTACTAGATTATTTGATGAGTTTTCCACCCTGCGGGGTGGTAATATTGCGGCACCTACACCTACCCCCTCAGCCTCAAGCTCACAGTTTCCTGAAGTCGAGGTTGGGAAAAGACGTAGATTGGAGTGGGATGAGAGGTATGAGCAGACCCCCTTCCTTCGGAGTTCTATAGAGGCTCAGCCAGAGATAGACAGATACTTAGCAGCAGAGATTCTACCATTTTCACGAGATTTTGATATATTAAGTTGGTGGAAGGTGAATGCCGTGAAGTATCCCATCCTTGGAGAGATAGCCCGCACACTTTTGGCCATCCCTGTTAGCACAGTAGCCTCAGAGTCGGCCTTTAGCACGGGAGGACGTGTATTAGATTCATTTCGGAGTTCATTAGCTCCTGCCACTGTGGAGGCTTTGATTTGCACGCAGAATTAGATCAAGGGAACTCCAATTCATGTTCCGGATGTTCTTGAGTATGAGAAGGCCGACGTCGAGGAGAATAGTGATGATCAGTTTGCATCTGGTATTTATTTTAATTTCATTTTATAATTTCTTATTTTAATTTATTTATTTTCATGTAATTGGTATTCATTAATTTGATTTCAAATTTAATACTTATAGTGATACATGAGACGACGTCTACAGCTACCTCCGATGCAGTATGACTTTGTATTGGACCCACCATTGTCATGGTTTGCACAATTTCTTCCATAATTTTTTTTTGCATTTAAAATTTTGTTTCATCTTTATAACTTTTTAATTCTAATTTGTTTTATTTTTAACTTATTAATATTTCAGGTTTTATAACTTATTGACTTTTATGATCTTGATTTTCAGTCTCACAGCAATCGACATAACTCACCACTCAGTGAACTCACCGCTACGGCTCCACCCCAAAATCAGATTGATCAAATTGAAAAATTATGATTTTGTTAATTTATAATTAATTGTAATGTTGCTACAACAGTTAATTGTACAATTTGTAATATTTATTTCTTTTAGAGGAGTTTGTAATAGTGTAATAGTTTATTAGTTCTCTTAATTTGTATAATTGTGAACAAAATATTTTAGCATAGTGCCTTACTACCTTAGTGATGATTACTACTTAATTAGTTAATAGCGTAATAGTTCAATCTATGATTCTATATATATATATATATATATATATTTTCCTGTTTTTAAATCTATATACTTTTTAATCTAAATAATGGGCTCAAATGGCCCAAAAACAAATTCTTGGCCCAAAGTGGCCCAAAAACCGATTCTGGGCCATTTAGGGCCCAAAAAAATATACTGGGCCGAAGGCCCAGTATGGAGGCGGGGGGTGCGGACGGGTGGGGGTCCACCCCCGCACCCCGGCCCAACGGACGGGGGACCCCGCCCCCGCCATGCGGGGGCGGGGTCCGGGGAGAAATTCCCCACCCCCGCATATGCGGCGGCGGGGGGCGGGGGAGGGGTGGCCCCGCCCCGTAGGGGGTGGGTATCACCCCTACTTGTAAGAGCTCCAAGCCTATGTGGATTGTGTAAATGATAAAAATTAAAATAAATTATTTTTATAGTACATTATTTATATTATTTAAATAATATAAAATTTTAGTTTAAAAAATAAAATAATATAATTTTTATTAAATAAAATTATGAGTAATGTTATATATTACATTAACATCTTATTTTTATCTTAGTATATAAAAAAGGATACATTTAATATTATTAAATAATAAAAAATTATTTAATAATAATAAATAAATTGCATCTTATATAATAAAATAAAAATAAGATGAGAGTCAAAGAGAGAATTTGTCTCGCTTGATTGTTTTGTTTTATTTTTTCTTTTCTTTTTTTACTGTAAAAGCGTTTGTTGACTGGTGCCCCCATAACCTTTTTTCGTTTGACTCTTGGGGCACACTTCAAAAAAATTGCCCCTTCAAGTTCAATTATGATGGTTCTAATTATAACCTTATATATTATATTTTCCAAACAATAATTTTAGGATGCAATATATAATTTTTTCAACATCAATTTATATTGTTCATGTGTATATTATTTTCTAAAAATGAAATTGATCATTTCTCATTATCTCTCTCCTTGAGCCTATTTCGGGCAGCTAGACCTCCCTCTTCCTATCCCACTTCTCCTCCAACTTGAAGCTACCAACCATATGTGCTCCTTTATTTTCCTATTTGCTTTATTTAAGTTTGAGTTTTTCCTCTCATTTTTAGAGCAAATCTATTGTTAGCCGAATATAAGTGAATTCGAGATTGAACATGAATCAGGATTGGGTTTAAACGGTATTACAAATTGAATTTGAATGCTCGACAAAAGTGGACTGAAGAAATTAAAGAGCAGACCGAGTACCTTCTCAAAGATAGCTAGAGAGTTTGGGGCATGACAGGTCCCATGCTGGAAACTACCACAAGTCCCAGATGGAGTTCCAAAACTTGCAAATTTAATTGCAGAAATGAACTGCCCGCCAACACAATGTAGGCTAACCTTTGGCATGTCTAGACCTTCAGATTTTCCATCTCTCTCAATATGCCAGTTGTTAATGTTTGAGTGATCCCCGGATACCTTGGCACAGATACTTGTAACTGATCTTTTTACAAGTGCAATTTTAGAGGGATCTCCACCTATTTCCTCAAATACTACCAACAGATTTTTAGTTGGCTTCAACCATGACCGAGGAACAAGGTACCTGAACACATGGTAGTAGATAGAAATGAACTAGCAATATACCATCATTTAATCTTTACTTTTATCTTGTTCGTGGAGGAGGTTTGAGAAAGTCCGTACCATTTTTGAGTTGGTTGGCCACAACCAAATTGGCACTTTGTAGGCCAGAATGTGTCAGAATAAGTGCATCCACTGCAATTACCATTAGCATTGAGATTCCAATATCTTCCCATGCTCTCCCCATTGATCCACACTTGGCCCTTCCCCATACTACTCATGTCCAAAGCCAAGGCCTTCTCTCCTTTCGGTGCATCAAAATGGGTCTGCAGGTTCAAATGGAGATGGTAATATTTTATTTTGGTATGACAAATGGAGAGATGGGGGCCCTCTAATTGATGAGTTCCAGATAGTGGGTAATCCGATGTTGAAAGTTAAAGAGTGTAAGTTGTCCAATAGTTGGGATGTGGAGTTTTTGAGTACGTTGGTTGGTCAGGATAATGTGGAGGATATTGTTGAGGCTTTGGCTGGGTGTAAGGGAGGCTCTGATGTCTTTATCTGGATGAAGAATGACTGGGAATTTTTCTACTAAATCCGCTTGGGATTACATTAGAGTACAAGGATCTAGTATGGAGTGGCATCCTTGGGTGTGGCATAAGTTACTTTCACTTAAAATTTCAGTTTTAATGTGGAAAGTGTGAAACATGGCCTTAAGCGTAGATGATCGTCTTCGGCGCATTGGGATCCAGATAGTTTCTCGTTGTGATTGTTGTGATGAAGGTAATTATGAAGATCAAAACCATGTGTTACTTACAGGTGAGTTTGCATCGGCAATATGGCATTTTTATGGATCTATTTTTGGTATTTGGTCTTACTTGGAGGGAGACGGTGCAAATTTGGTTTCGACGGGCATCTTCTAATTCTCAGCTGGGAATAATAGTGGGGCTTCTACCTTCTATTATTATTTGGCATATTTGGTGTAGACGATGTACTGCACGTATGGAGGGAAGGCTTCAGTCTATTTTTTCGGTTCGGCTTTCTATTAGTAGATGGATGGGATTAGTAGTTCGAGATATGAAAAAGGTTAGCAAATGTTCTACACATGAATCTCAGGTGTTACAGTCATTGAATATTCCAGCATTGGTTCCTGATAGGAAGTATTAAAGATAGTGGTTTGGCAAAAGCCAGCTCAAGGGTGGTTTAAATTGAATACAGATGGGAGTAGTCTTGGTAATCCAGGTTCTTCAGGGGTGGGCGGTATCATTAGGAACGATCGATGTCTTATGGTTTATGCTTTTAGTTCTTATATTGGAGTCGGAACCAGCAATAGAGCGGAGTTGTTAGCTGTTCTTTAGGGACTCAAAGCCTGTAAGGAACTGGGGATTAATTTTGTGAAAATTGAATTAGATTCTCAAGTGGTGATTTCGTGGTGGAATAGGAGAAGGTGTGGTGTGTAGTACTTGGAAGAAATTTGGGAAGATACGTTGGCTCTTATGGATTCTATGGTGTGCGTAGTTCGTCATGTTTATAGAGAAGGAAATAAAGCTGCGGATTGGTTGGCCCGGAGTGATGCGTCGAGTCTTAATTCTGAGTGGAGATTTTTTAGGGAGGTGCCTAGGGTGCTTCGTGGTTTAATCCGTTTGGATACCCTGGGTTTGCCTTCATTGCGTTGTTGTTAGCGTCATGTTCATGCGGTATTTTAGGTTGGTTTGGTAAGTGTTTATGTCGTTATATTTTTTGGGTTAACATTGTTGGTTTTTTGTGGTTTTTTTTATAGGATTAGTTTTTGCTTGGTTGTCCTTTTTAGTAAGTCTTTAATTTGATGTTTTTTTGGTAATTTTGACACCTGGGAGCGGAATTTTTTGTAATACTAGGTGTCGGTCTATAACCACGGTATTCCTTCGCCAAAAGTGAGGGCTATTAATAAAATTTGGGAAGGGGTCACTCATGGACAGGTGATCTCGGCTCTTCTATAAAAAAAAAAAAAAAAAAAAAAAAAAAAAAAAATGAGAGAACAAGCCTACCCCCATAAAAAAGAAACAAAAAATGTTTATATCAAAGACTCATTTTGGCGTTCCCATACCTTATACCATGTTAGAGGCTGTTGTTTCTCTGCCACTAAGGACCCTTGCATCCAATCAAGTGATGATATAGAGTTAGGAGAACATAAATTGTAACGCCCCGTCCCCGAGGGTCCGGAGAGTTAACTCATGTCACCTAAAAATCATTTCCATCCACATAATACATACTCTTATTTTTCTCTATCGCACAAAATACTCATTAATTCACATCAAATACTCCAGTATAATTATTCTAAGACAATACAAAGTCCTAATATAAATATCAACCTCTCAACTAATCACATCATCAGAGCACAACAAGCTTACTGAATAAAAATCCTCAATACTCATATAAACCTTCTATGCTTAAACCATCATTCTTAACTCCTCTCACCCATGTTCCATATTCTTGATCCTCAACTGGAACATTCAAATCATCTGAAAAATATTGTGGAAATAAGGGGTGAGTTATCAACAACTCAGTAAGCAGAGAACATATACTAGTATGTAAACATGAGCATTTTTCAGAAATTTCAGTATGCAGAAACAAAACATTTTATTTTTATATACAGATCTCAGAAAAACGTGTTATCAGAAAATCAGAGCGACTTTTAAATCTTTTCATACTCAAAATCAGCTATTCATATTTAAAGATCTGTTTCATATTCAAAAACACTTTGGCATAACATAACTAAATTTCTTTATCTTATCATATCATATCATATCATATACTATGTTTAACCCTCGTAGTAGGGTTGTGCTATCCCCAGTGGCCAAACCAGGCAGTGTCATATGGTGAACTTCCCCTTTTTCAATCTCGGAGTCCCGAGTGTGCACACAGGAAAGAACACGTAAAAAGACCACTTTGTTTCCAAAGTGGGTGCACTCATATCATATTATATCATGGTGGTACCAACCATATCACGTGAACCAGTATCATATCAGAACCATATTCAGAATCATAATCAAATTAGATAAGTATGCCAAAGGTTTTTCATATCCATATCATATCAAACCACGTGCCGAACACATTCATATCATTTTTAGATGATCAATAACATATCCAAAAAAAAATTTCATATCACATGTATAAAAATCTCAATTTTCATATTCGCTTATGTCTACACAATGCATGTCAGAAAATATTTTCCCTTTATCGTACAAATTTCATGAGTGATGCCAATAAACGACCGAGATTGGTTTTTCTCAAGTTTTCATTTCATCACAAAAGATGCAAAGTTTTTAGAAAGTCAACCTCAGTCTCAATAATTTATATAAACCTAACATAGGAACCCCGCTTACCTGAACTTCTTAGCTTTTCAAAAATTTCCTCAAAAGTGCTAAAGAAATATTAATCTTCACCTACAAGATAATCACGTAAATTTCCATAAATTTCCGATAAATCTCGTATTTCGATATTCAAGCCTAAAACTTCTAAAATAATCCATTATTTAATTCCTCAAACCCAAAAATTCTCATTATTCCTGAAATACCAACATCATTTTCTAACTCATCAATATCCAACTTAATAACTTCGACTAAAACATTTAATTCTAACTTATTTACGATAGAGATCTTACTATAATTTATAATACTAAATAATATAACTATATCAAAATCATCATAAGTAGAAAATCATACTTGTGTTCGAATAATAATAAAAAAATGTTCTTTTAAAAGGATTCAAAAATAAGATTTTGTACTTACCGCTCACTTCAAAAAATTTCATCAGTAATTGCATAATAAATATTCCGTAAAAAAAATATCAGTCTCTTACAAAAACCAACTTAACAATATAACTCCACACGTCTACGTCTAAATAAAAACATACTCTACAACCCACGTAATATCTTCATGATTTCAAACCCAAAGTACATAATATAAACTCATTAAATTACACACCCAAAACAAATAAATCTGGAAGGAGATACTAAAAGGGGTAAAAAGGGTAATAATAATTCCTACTATTAGAATAACGTGAGTTACCGATATATATATATATATATATATATATATATACATGTGTACACCAGAAAAAGAAAACTCCATACAGTGCAGCTGAAGCACTTACGGAGAGGTGGGGGCACAACGGTGTGGAGCTGATGGTTGGCTACGGTGGATGGGGGTGGCGCTTGGTCACTGGCTGGGAGAGCAAGAGAGAGAGACGAGTGAGAGAGGCACACGGTGAGAGAACGAGGGAGAGACCGAGAGAAAAGGACCCCCAACTGGAAATGGCGTGAGCTTACCGTGGGAAAAACTGAGGCGGCGTGCGGCAGACCGGGGTGATGGGGAGTCCTCGCCGGCAGTTTCTGTGGGATCACCGCAAGGAGGAGCTTCCAGAAGAGGAGATTGCAGCGACTTAAGGGGCTGAACTGCTCTGTTTTCGACTACCAAAATAGAGGAAGGCAGGGCTTGGCCACAGGGAAGCTAGGCGGCAGCTTTGTACGGTTGAGCACGATGGTGAGGTCTGGACTGAGTTTCACGGTGAAGGGTGAGGACCGAATGGCTTGGGGTGGCAGTTTACTAGGTGCAAACCGAGCCTTCGGTTTGGTGTTTTGCAGGGAAACGATGGCCTTCTGTGAAGAGGAGAAATGAGCGGCGCTTAGTCTAGGATTGAAGATGTTTAACATATATATAAGATAAAAATAGTAAAGAGATAAAACCTAAAGGAAAAGGATACACGTACATGCATAAAAATGGAAATAAGAACGTGAACATAAGCGACGAAGGTGTGAACCAGTGCGACAGTTTATGGAACCGTGAACCACGTGCATGGATGGCAGTGAGCTGGGTCTTACATAAATTCATGGCTTCTCCTTTAAGCCCAACCTGTACAAAGATACACATGTGAGGTAGATACTCATCAAATAATTGCAAGTCCTCAAAATATGCGGAAGTGAGATGCTTAGACCTTGTATGATCATTTATGCCAGGACAAATCCCTATTTCCCTGGTCTATCCCATGTATGACAACTGGTCCAAGGATTCCTGTGTTCCTCGTCTCAAAGTGTGGACCATTGTTCTTCAACACCAACAGGACCAAAAAGAAAGGATCAGTTGAAGAAAGCCACAAGGACATACTAGGCCAAGCAATATAATAACCTGTTGAAATATTAACTGGTACTGATCTATCAGAGTCATAATAAAAGTGAGGATTGAAGTATTAACTGGCAATCCAACAGCTATACTGAGTAGTGAAATTTTGTTTGTTCCGGGTTTCAGGTCAACATTCCCTGTGAAAGTAAATCTCAAGCTCTTCCGAGTCCCAAAAGCCAAGCCTATCATTAGATCAAACACAATTCTTTAGTAATCATTAAAATGATATAAAAGTTGAACCTCTCTCTCTCTCTCTCTCTCTCTCTCTCTCTCTCTCTCTCTCTTCCCCTCTTTTTTTCATAGAGTAACGAAGTTCAATCCAGTTGTATTTTCTGGCTTTCTGAAATCAAGAAACTCGATGATGTACCTGAAAATTTCCAATTAGTGAAGACATGCATAACATGGCCAGTTGAATGCATAGTGAGAGTTGGGCGTTGGCCTTGATGCAGGAATGGTTCTGATGTACTAATACCAACGCTGGAGACAATTTTTAATGGTAAAAATGTTATCAATGTGTATAGATATTTAACATTAGGGTGAAAAAGAAATTTAAGAAGGATTCAATTCACCTGGTTGTGTACCAGAGATAGTCGCTAGCATCTCTAGTGACGTACAACTGCTCCAAGAGACCAATGACACTGATTGTTGAATCATCATCGGCCAGGGATATGTCTTCATTAAATGTATCCCATGGAGAAAAATCAACATTTGTAGGCAACATTTGCACATGGGATGTCTGAACTCCAACCTGAAAAGGTTGTGCATCTCACTATCTCAGCATGCATGATAAACGTCAATAGGATGGAAATAAAAACACTGACAAAAATATCTTATCACATTTGAACTGGCCTACACTTGTTTGTAGTGAAAATTAATGTTGGGAAAATGAATTAAGATTGTTGGATAAATCATGTTTCATCATGGTGGTAATGATTTGCATATTTTAAAGTTAATTTTAAAGTTAGTCAAATTTTCAGGCTTCACACAGAACGTCAAGAAAATATAGCAAAAACCAAGATGAATCTAGTAGTTTCGACAGTCAATTCACTTACTTTGGCGGTGTTGAAGACAACATTTTCACAATCAGGAAGGATGCTTATGGACCAGGATGGTAAGTTGCAGTGCTTGTTATTGAAAGTCACCCTGGCAACTGACTTAGAATTGTAATTTGAGAGAAAAGCTGCAGTCTCCTGACTTGGAAGAGAATACATGTGCCTGCGAAATGTTAATAGTCAATCTGATTTAGATATAAGGAAAAGAAAAAAGAAAAAGGAAATTAATTTGACACTATCCTATAACCAGAAGCAGTAATTTCCCAAACCCTTTGGATAGAGGATATGACAAACCTTTTCATAATTTCCCAAGGATGTGATAGTAGGGTCAGCATTAAGTAAAGCTCGCTCACATGACTTGATAGCCATATGGAGTTCCTTCAGATGGCCATACTTGGGCTCCCTTATGAAGCCTATCAAATTATTATGGTTAAACTATGAGTTACAATCTGACAAACTGATTAATTCTCTGATTATGTAAAAAAATAAAATAAAAAATAGTTTATAAATTGAGTTTCCTTTGGTATAATACTGTCACAAGATTCTCACCAAATTCATCAATTGGAGCATCATAGTCATAGCTGGTTGTAATGAAAGGGCCACCTGCAGTTCTTCCGAAGTTTGTTCCTCCATGGTACTGCCAAACACAATGTGAATATCACGTAAATCGTTTCCAAATTTACATTGTCGTTATTTATAGATGTAATGCATAAATGGAATGGATCAGATCCTAGAAAGCATAAATTCTGGAATACTTCTTGCACGAGATAATGTTAATTTACTAGCAGATGAGGACAGTGAAAGTAAGAACATTGAGAACTAAAGAATTGCCATTATGGTCTTAGACTTCATAGTATTAGGAACGATAAGAAGAAAAAGTAAGCGAAAAATGAAATCAATCACACACGAACACAAATTTATGTGGTTCACTAACGTGTCTACGCCTACGGAGCTGCAAATGATTTTATTTTCTTGAAAGTCAAATACACTATGCGGCAATACAATGAGTAATACTAGATACAGCCCTAGAGTGTGCAAGCCTCGCGTACCCTCTTCAAAAAAAGTGGAAAAACTTGGGATCCACATGAAAAATTTATTTTTTTAATAGTAGACTTCATTTTTTTCAAAGAAAGTGTGTAGGGCTTACACACACTAGGACTGCAAATATCATTTCTCATGGTACAATATATATATATATATGGCGAAACCCTAATTAAAGATCAGGTCATACTGGTTTTAGAGCTAAAACCGAGTCAAAAAATTTTTTTGCCCCCCCCCCCCCCGACCCCCTTATTGGATCAAGCCATCAAATCGGGCAGCCACAAAAATAAACTAGGCTCCACAAAAACAAGCCCAACAAGTAGAATATAGGCTAGATATGATGTTTTCTGGGAAATTAAAAGAGAATCAGCCAAAACATTTCCATCAGCTTGTCATTCAAAGTATTCAATTTTTAGGACCCTAAAATATAAATCATCTCCCTTTATTACATGGTAATTAATGAGAATAACATTGAAACATTTTTGTGTACTACTTTGAAGAGGTGTTGAATGCCGTGTAATTATGAAGAGTGACTAACCATGTAATAATTTACAAAGGAGCCTCCATTCTGAATGAACCGAGCAACTGCAAATGCCAAGTCTTCAACAGGTCAATGGTGAATGGGGCCACCAAATTCTGTAAACATTAAAAAGGCGATTCAAGAAAAATTGATATGTCTTAGGGAAGTGATTCGGAAGTGATGGTGGATGTAAACCATACCAGCCAATCCAGGCCTCAGTCCATAGCGTGGGTTTGTTAAGGTTAATTTGGGGAGAAGCAGTCACAATAGAAACCGTTGCACGTGTTTATCTGTCATCAAGATTTAGAGAAAGATGGATTTGAACTTTTCACTTCTAAAGCTGAAGAGAGAGGCTCACTCTCCCATTTTTCTCACAAATAGAATTTCATCAGCTTTTGGTAGCTTGCCATGGAGTTTCATCGTACACTAATTGTGTTTACAAGGAAGAAAAAGCTTATTTGCCAGTGCACAAATTAGCTAGAATTCACAAATAATTGAACAATTACTTGTGTTTATAGCAAAATCTTAACATTGATAGAATGCAAGAGAACAAAAAAGATATGTGATAGCCCGAGTTTTGTCTAGGCTTGGCCCTTAGAATTTGTTCTAGGTTGCCATGGTATTTTAGGAACCTTAGTTACTTTGGAAGGCCTTGAAAACCTTTGATGTAGTTACTTAAGCCCAAGAGAAGAGTGGCTCTAGTTTACTTTGGAATTTCGGCCTTATTGGGAAACTTAAGTCCAATGGTTTAGGCCCATGATCCAATTCTAAGTTGCTAGTGTTATGTGTCCGGAGAATGTTATACCATGAACCAAGTCTTAAAAGTGGGTTAAGGGGGGAAAGAGAGGTGTAGGAAAGCACTAAGTTGGTCTTACACGCCTAACCCAATGTTCTTTTGTCCAGAATTCAAGTTCCAGGGTAGGTTTCTTGGAAAGGGGAGTTTAGGGAAGTGATATGGAGTCTTTCTAGAAATTTTGCATAGGAAACTGAAGGAAGACCTTTGGGATTTCAAATTTTGCTAGCTTTTGCCATGTGTCAAGCATGCACCAAGTTTCTAGAAGATTTTTGTGATAAGACTTTCGTATCAAAGACAAGTTTGCCATTAGGGTTTCGGCTAGCATACTCCTAAGCATTCCATTCACTTGCCACTTGTCACTTAGTGCATTATGGACCAATGGTATGTGAAAGGTCACCTAGGGAATGAATATTGGGAAGATGAAACAACACTTTGGGAATGGAAAAGTGGAGAGGACGACTAGGGCTATGGCACACGCCCAATGCCACTTGTCTTCCATGCCAAGAGTTTCTTGTTGGGAATAGGAAAAGACATGCATGGTTTTACCAAGTTACTCCTTGAGAAGATATTTACTTGTTAAAGAAAAGGAAGGGCATAAGAGGGAAAAGGGGATTTTCGGCCAAGGAGAGAAGTCCAACATGTCACCTCCTAAGAATGCCCCTTCCCAATGCAATCTACGTGTGGAACTCCAAGAGGCTTTTCAGTTTTTGAGAGAGTGAGAAGAAGAAACCTTGTCACTTGTCTTACATGCAAGGGTTTTGATACAAACAAGGAGGGAAGTGAAGAGTCTCATATATAAAGAGAAGGGTTCACGCTTGGGAGGCTTTTCCCTTGCCATTTTTCGAATTTTGTGTGAGGTTCCACTCTCTCCACACAATTCTCCATGTTCCTTTGAAAGCTCTCTCATTTTCTTGTGTTTTCTCTCCAGCCAAACAAGGAGGATCCTTACAGGAGAAGGATTTCGGCACTACCCAAGGATTAGCAAGGTAAGGTTCGGTTTATCCTAAGTCTTGCTCATACACAAGTCTTTTCTCAATCCGAAAATGAGATTCAAATCTTATTAGACTTTGAGAAATGATAGAACACACACACTTTATGCTATTTTCTTGGAAATAACCTAGGGTTTCTAAGAGAAATATATGAGGCCGAATAGTGAAAGGGGAGTTTATCCTCCATGTTTCAACCATCATATGTATTCTTGCCTACCTTAGGTTTTGTTTTACCTTATGAGTGAAATGAAGGGGGTTTTAACCTAAAAACCCTAGAAGCCGAATGGTTTAAGACCAAGTGATGCCCTAGAAACACACACACACTCAAGAGCATGAGATAGGGTTTTAGATTGTCTTTCTAATATAGTATGTTTGGATTTACAATTTGCTAGTATTCCTTTACGAGAATTTTGTAAGTATACACTCAACTTACTCTTGGTTAATATTCGTATATGATTGTGTAAATCCTTCAATGATTTTTTATTGCTTTGATTGTTGTCTCTTGGTTGTATGTTTGGATATGATAATATGATCTTAAATAACTTTAAGAAATGAATTATATGCCTCGGATTGATGATAAAAATGCCATGAAACATGCCCATGAGTTTCGATTTTTACTTGTTTCAGGTTGATGGTTTATGTAATATCATGTTTCGGTTTGAATATGTTTTGAAAGTTTCAGACTTAGTCACAAATCTAAGATTTCATGTTTTGTTTCACTATGTCTTGATTTCTATATTATATGCTTGAAGTTTGGAACATGTTTATGTGATGAATCTTCATGTTTTTGTGCCTATGGGTTTCAAGTTTTTATGGTTCTATGCACATGCTTTAATATATATCATGGTTTATGTGATCATGCTATGAAATGAATATGTTATGCTTGGTTGTTTTATGCATGGCATCTCATATATCATATGTCAAGTATAAGTAAGTATGTTTAAGTATCATGTCACATGCATTTGGGGAAGAAGTGTTTTCAAATAAGTGTTTTCAAAGAAAATGTTTTTAAAGAAAAAGTTTTATTAAGGCCCCAAGTGCTAGGGCGGCGGAATGTCCTAATAGAACTCATCTGTCCACTCTGGAGTGCTTAAGAATGGAGTGGTAACCCTGGGTCGATGAAGAATTGTCGACGAGTCTCGAATGGATTATTTTTAAAGGATGCCAGGGCGAGGAAGCACCTAACGCTAATGGGTGCATAAGGCATGTAACCCGAAGAAGTAAGGTCGAGTTAATATAATTCTCTGTTTATGATGTATTCATCATGGTGTACAGACCGCTGATGGTGTGGTAACTAGCAGGAACACGCGGTGTAAGGAGGGGAGCCGTGTTGTGTCCACCCTCTGAACAAGAATAAGAGCTCATAAGATCAGGATCATTTGATGAAAATCTTGTGATATGATAAGGATCACTCGATGTAAATCTTGTGATATGTTCTGATAAGGCAAGTTCTGAATAAGATCACGTGAATAAGAAAAGTTAAGAGATTTTTATGAAATGCTTAAGTCACTCTTACAAGTCTTTTGAAAATGGTCAAGTGCATAAGTCAAGGTCTGGTTAAGGCATAAGTCAAGTACATGTCCATGCACGCATATCATGATATACCTTTTGTATGCTTGTGTTAACTGTGGTATATTGTGTGATTACGTGCTGAGATTTCTCGAAATCTCATTGTGGTAGTTTCCACTACCATTCCCCAACCGGAATGGTAGAAGTTGTGACAGGTTTAGTAAAAAGCAACTATAACCAAGAGGAAGAGAACGGCACCTTCTCCTCTAAAGAGGATTGTGCCTAAGATGGCCACGAATCGACCCGAGCCCTCCATCTGGGAGCTACTTGAGGTCATTGATCGAGAGATCACGGGTATACTTGAATTCATCGCAGAGTTCAAGCGGCATAACAACTGAGACAAGGATAAGGCTTTGGAAAAGTGTGTGAAGCCCGAATCTTTTTTAGGAGTACGGGAGTTTAAGTATTTTGTGGAAAAAAAAAAAAAAAAGGCAACAACATTTATGCCTAACTTTTGTGGATTTATGTTGCTTTTGAGGGAATCCCGTGTTTTGAGAATTTTAAAATTATGCTTCATGCTTTTTGGGATATTATACCTTTAAGGCCTATGTTTACGTTTTGGACAATGTTTTGGGTTATGAAATTAGTTTATGGTGCCATGTGCTTTGCAATTGTTTATCATGTTGCTTAATTTATCCGACTTTTATTAATTTTTTCTGCTGCTACGTTATTGCATACTACTAGTGTACTTAGGTGCATAGCATATTATCTGTCATGTACGATGGGTGTGTAGCCTTGTATTATATGTCTCAGAGTCTCAGTCACCGCCCAATCCCAAGTGGAGGCTGGGGGCGCCACAGAGTATGGTATCAGAGCAATTACGTCTCTGGGTAAACCCACACGTTGTCCTAGGAATGCATGGTACCTTTAACTAGACTTGAGATCTGTAGTCTTAGGCTTGGATCTTATAACTTTAGGCTTAGCAACTACGCCCATAAGATCGCCAATTTAAGGGAAGAAAGGTTATTTTCCTTGAGGAAGGGACTGAGCCACACTGGTTTTGTGCATTTTCAGGAAGAAGGAAATTATGGTCCGAAACCGGCGTGAGAATACATCTCTGAGAGGCAGGGATCAGGAGACTGGGAATCCTCCAATGGAAGGGGGATAGGCTATAGCTGAAGCTATTCGCCAGATGACTGAAGTGGTGCGTACTCAGGTGGAACAAGGATAAAACGCTAGATAAGTACCGCCTAGAGGAGAGCAAGGATGTACTTACGAGAAGTTCATAGTGTATAGATACCTGAATTTCGTTGGAATGGAAGGACCTTTGAAGGCTAACAAGTGGCTTTTGGATTTAGAAAGAACTTTCGAAATTAGTGGATGTTCTAAGGAGCAGAATGTCCAGTACGCTGGTCATATGCTTCAGGGAGAAGCTGGAATTTGGTGGCAAACCAAACGGCAGCTTTTGGCCCAAGAATTGGGAAGTTTGACCGCACTCACTTGGGAATGATTCAAGACAGGGTTTGACAACCGTTTCTTTCCTGAGACGGCTAAGCAGCAAAAGGCTTTGGAATTTGCAAGTTTGACTCAAAGGAATATGACGGTCGATCAATACGCCGCTCGTTTTAAGGAAATGGGAAGGTTCGCACCTCATCTGATCAGTACCAAGAAGATGCAAGCAAGGAAGTTTCAGGACGGTTTGCAACCTCGTATCCGAAACCAAGTAGCATGTCTACAGATAGGAAATTTTTAGGAATTGGTCACTGTGGCGTCGATAGCAAAGGCGGAGCAACGAAGACTAATCGCACAAGCTCAAGCGAATAGGAAAATGGGATTTCCTTACTCATCAGGAAGTAATACGGGGAAGCGAAAGGCCCCGGTAACCCCAAGCAAAGGAAAGGGAGTGGTAGTTGGGAAGGCAGCACCCATTACTCCACCACCTTGTCGCCAATGCGGGAAAAGGCACAGTGGAGAATGTCAAAAGGCCTCAGGAGCGTGTTTCAAATGTGGTCAAACTGGCCATATGATCCAAAATTGTCCATAAATTACTCCTGGAGGAATGTCAACCCCAAACGCTAAACCCAAGAGTGCAGCAAAAGCCAAGGTCTATGTTATTACGCCAGGATAAGTAGACCTAGAAGTTGATGAGACGGCAGACGCGGGAGTGATTACTAGTAACATTTCCAACTTTGCATTAATTATAGATAGCTTGTGTTTGGGAATCTTGAGTAATCATAGTTATCTCTCTAGGTAAAGTTAGATTGAAGCAGTACGTGGTATATGCTTTGTTTGATTCTGGAGCTTCGAGATCTTTTATCTCTAATAGATGCATACGACGATGTGAGCTAGAGGCTGAGCCAATGTCTTGGAAGGTTTTAGTAGCTATCCCCAACGGGAAGGTAATCGACTATACAAGTATAGTTAAGAATTGCCCATTGGAAATGACCGTGGATTTGATTGTTTTTCACATGATGGAATTTGATCTAATCTTAGGAATGGACTGGTTGTCTAGGCATTACGCCCAGATAGACTGTCGGAGGCAGGAGGTAGTGTTCAATCTGCCTGCATGTGAAAGGATTTGTTATATGGGGAGTCTGTTCGGCTTGATCTGTTTACGGTAACAGCAGAACAAGTCAAGAAGAGTTTGGTGAACGAGGACAATGTCTATCTAGTAATGATAAGGGACGTAACGATAGGAACTGAAGGAATCCAAGGAATCCCTGTGATTGAGGATTTTCCTAAGGTTTTTGTTGATGAACTACCTGGATTACCTCCAGATCGAGAGACGAAATTAATTGAGCTTGAACCGACCACAGCCCCAGTGCATAAGGCACCCTATCGAATGGCCCCAGTAGAATTAAAAAAGCTTAAAAGTGCAGATTGAAGAGTTTCTAGCAAAGGGTTTTATTCGACCTAGCTCATCACCATGGGGAGCACCGATCTTGTTTGTTAAGAAGAAGCATGAGAATCCTCGAATGTGCATCGATTATAAGGATTTGAATAAGGTGACTGTTAAGAATAAATATTCCTTGCCAAGGATAGACGATCTATTGGATCAGTTGCAAGGAGCTGCAATTTTCTCAAAGATTGATCTACGATCTGAATATCATCAACTCAGAATCAGGGAGCAAGACGTCTCTAAGACTGTTTTTCGAACTCATTATGGACACTTCGAGTTTCTAGTCATGCCTTTTGGGCTGACGAATGCCCCTGCCGCATTTATGGAATTGATGAATCGGATTTTTCAGCAATATTTAGATAGTTTCGTAGTGGTATTCTTAGACGACATATTGATTTACTCTCATGATGAGGAAGAGCATAAGAAGCATTTGAGGATTGTACTGGAAACATTGCAGGAACATCAGTTGTATGCCAAACTTAGTAAGTGCGAGTTATGGCTCCGTGAAGTGAAATTTTTGGGACATGTGATTTCTAGTAAAGGAGTGGCAGTGGACCCTACCAAGATTGATGCTGTAACGGAATGGTAAAGGCCAACTAATGCTCATGAAGTACGTAGTTTCCTCGGTTTGGTAAGATATTACCGAAGGTTTGTGGAAGGATTTTCCAAACTTTCTAGTCCTTTAACGGTACTGGCAAGAAAGAATGCTAGATATGTATGGATTGACCAATGCGAGAAGAGTTTTCAAGAATTGAAGAAGAGGTTGACTTCGGCCCCAGTATTGGCAATACCAAAACCTCATAAGCCCTACGTAGTCTACAGTGACGCCTTTAAGATGGGATTGGGATGTGTCCTAATGCAGGAAGGAAGGGTCGTCGCATATGCTTCGCGACAGCTCAAAGACCATGAACAGAATTATCCTACCCATGACTTGGAATTGGCAGCGATAGTTTTTGCATTAAAAATTTGGTGGCACTATTTGTATGGAGAGAAATGCGAAGTGTACACGAATCACAAAAGTCTAAAGTATCTGTTTAGTCAGAAAAATCTGAATATGAGGCAACAAAGATGGGTGGAGACCATTAGTGATTATCAGTGTGAGATTAAATATCACCCCGGCAAGGCTAACGTTGTAGCTGATGCACTTAGTCGCAAGACTCAGACAGATTTACCATCGGTTTTAGCAAGATTGAGGAACCGAATGATTGGAGATCCGCCGCGAGATGCCATTTATGCGGTAGTACAGGAGTTCATATCTATGACTGAAGAAGAAATCCTGGAAGGATAGCGAAAAGGTGAGAAACTAGAGAAGCTTCGACAAAAGATTTTGAAATCAGAAGGGCCACAACATTTCTCTATTGGGAGAATGAGACGCTCTTTTATAAGGAGAGGAAGAAAGTAATTCCTAACCTCGCTGAACTTAAGGAAAAGTTACTAAAGGAGGCTTATTGCACCCCTTACACAGTGCACCCTGGCAGTACGAAGATGTATCGGGATTTAAAAAGCCAGTTTTTGTGGGATGGAATTAAGAAGGAAGTAGCAGAGTTTGTGGCAAAATGCTCCATCTGCCAGATGGTAAAAGCCAAACATCAGAGACCAACAGGTGAACTACAGTCATTGCCTATCCCAGAGTGGAAATGGGACGATGTGTCTATGGACTTTGTAATCGGTCTACCAAGGACATCTTCAGGAAAGAACTCGATATGGGTTATAGTCGATCGATTGACTAAGAGCGCACATTTTCTACCCATAGCAAACACAGATTCTATGGAGAAACTATCTCGACTCTATGTTAAGGAAATTTTCCGATTGCATGGAGTACCTAAGACTATAGTATCGGACTGAGATACCCGTTTTACTTCGCTATTTTGGCAGAGTTTGCAAAAGAAGTTAGGCACTCATCTGAATTTTAGCAGTGCTTATCATCCTCAGACGGATGGACAGACGGAACGTACAATCCAAACCCTGGAAGATATGCTACGAGCATGCGTTATGGAGCTAAACGATGATTGGGAAAGTCACCTACCTTTGGTGGAATTCGCCTACAATAATAGTTTTCAAGCTACCATTCAGATGGCACCCTACGAGGCTTTAGACGGAAGGAAATGCAGATCCACGTTGTATTGGGATGAAGTGGGTGAACGAAAAATGCTAAGACCCGAATATTTACAAGAAGTTCAGAGACAAGTAACTGTGATCCAAGAAAGAATGAAAGCAGCTCAGAACAGACGGAAGAGCTATGCCGATAACCGACGTAGGAATTTGGAGTTTGTAGTAGGAGATTGGGTATACCTTAAAGTATCGTCCATGAAGGGAGTAGTACATTTCGGCAAGAAGGGAAAGTTAAATCCCCAATACGTAGGACCCTACAAAATAGTCGGAAGAGTCGGTCCAGTAGCTTACAGATTGAATCTGCCAACAGAGATGCAGGGAATACACAATGTGTTTCATGTATCAACTTTGAAGAAGGGTTTCGGAGAAAAACGGCCAGTAGTTATGAAGTTCGATGAGATTCAGCTTCAACCCAACTTATCTTATACAGAATGGCAAGTACAGATCGTGGATCGTAAGGAACAGGAGTTAAGGAATCGGAAGATACCTCTAGCGAAAGTGCTCTGGAACAACCTGGAATTCGAAGAACTAACTTGGGAACAGGAGGATACAATGAGAAGCGAATATCCTCATTTGTTTGTAACTTAAAACCTTTGATGTATGCATGAATTGTGTGATATGGATGTGTGTATATATATATGCCGTGAATGCTTTGTTCTATGAGAAATTGTATGTTTCATGCTTGCTAGTTTAAGTATGGTAATCATGTGTAATCCTATCGAACCCTTGAAACAGGGAATGGAAAGAACTAGAAGGACCCCGCGTATGTCTGTTTCTTCAATGGCACAGTTGAGAGAACAAAGAGAACGTAGTATCAGAGAGCGCCTTAGAAGAAAACAGCAGGCGTTAACAAAACAAGCAAGACAGATAGAAATGTTTGAGCATCATCGCACTCATGTGATGGATGCGGACGCTCGAGGAAGGCTTCGCTTTCGACGAGCATTACCACACAAGGAACGACAGTCGTGGAGTAGCTCAAAGGAAGAAGAAAGAAGAAATTTGCAAAATTTTGATCTAGAAGCATAATCAAGTCGCACAGTGGAAGAATTCGCAAGTCAGTTTGTACCTTTTGAGACTTCGGATACGTCTGCGGATCGCATAGGTTGAATGAAATATGGGTCAATATGTATTTTGATTACAAGGCGGATGAAATGCCCTCATCTTCAACGTCGTCTAAAAAATCTACGGCTGCTTGTGGAGGAGGTAGCAGTCCGGTATCTCTTATTATAAGTGTTTTGATTAATGGTTGCGGTGCCGATTTCGAGGACGAAATCTTTTTTTAAGGAGGGAAGGATGTGATGGCCCGAGTTTTATCTAGGCTTGGCCCTTAGAATTTGTTCTAGGTTGCCATGGTATTTTAGGAACCTTAGTTACTTTGGAAGGCCTTAGAAACCTTTGATGTAGTAACTTAAGCCCAAGAGAAGAGTGGCTCTAGTTTACTTTGGAATTTCTGCCTTATTGGAAAACTTAGGTCCAATGGTTTAGGCCCATGATCCAATTCTAAGTTGCTAGTGTTATGTGTCTTGAGAATGTTATACCTTGAACCTAGTCTTGAAAATGGGTTAAGGGGGAAAGAGAGGTGTAGGAAAGCACTAAGATGGGCTTACACACCTAGCCCATTGTTTTTTTGTCCAGAATTCAAGTTCCAATGTAGGTTTCTTGGAAATGGGAGACTAGGGAAGTGATATGGAGTCTTTCCAGAAATTTTGCATAGAAAACTGAAGGGAGGCCTTTGGGATTTCGAATTTTGCTAGCTTTTGCCATGTGTTAAGCATGCACCAAGTTTCTAGAAGATTTTTGTGATGAGATTTTTGTATCAAGGACAAGTTTTCCCATAGGGTTTCTCGGCTAGCATACTCCCAAGCATTTCATTCACTTGCCACTTGTCACTCAGTGCATTCTAGACTAATGGTATGTGAAAGGTCACCTAGGGAATGAATATTGGGAAGATGAAACAACACTTTGGGAATGAAAAAGTGGATAGGACGGCTAGGGCTATGGCACATGCCCAATGCCATTTGTCTTCCATAACAAGAGTTTCTTGTTGGGAATAGGAAAAGACATGCATGGTTTTACCAAGTTACCCCTTGAGAAGATATTTACTTGTTAAAGGAAAGGAAGGGCATAAAAGGGAAAAAGGGATTTTCGGCCAAGGAGAGAAGTCCAACACTCCACCTCCCAAGAATGCCCCTTCCCAATGCAATCTAAGTGGGAAAATCCAAGAGGCTTTTCGGTTTTTGAGAGAGGGAGAAGAAGAAACCTTGTCACTTGTCTTACATTCAAGGGTTTTTATACAAACAATGAGGGAAGTGAAGGGTCCCATATATAAAGAGAAGCGCTCACGCCTGGGAGGCTTTTCCCTTGCCATTTTTTGGATTTTGTATGAGTTTCCACTCTTTCCACACAATTCTCCCATGTTCCTTTGAAAGCTCTCTCATTTTCTTGTATTTTCATTCCAACCAAACATGGAGGATCCTTGCAAGAGAAGGATTTCGGCACTACCCAAGGATTAGCAAGGTAAGGTTCGGTTTCTCCTAAGTCTTGCTCATACACAAGTCTTTTCTCAATTCAAAAATGACATTCAAATCTCACTAGACTTTGAGAAATGATAGAACACACACACTTTCTACTATTTTCTTGGAAATAACCGAGGGTCTCTAAGAGAAACCCTTGAGGCCAAATAGTGAAGGGGGAGTTTATCCTCCATGTTTCGACCATCACATGTATTCTTGCCTACTTTAGGTTTTGTTTTACCTTATGAGTGAAATTAAGGGGTTTTAACCTAAAAACCCCAGAAGCCGAATGGTTTAAGACCAAGTGATGCCCTAGAAACACACACACACACTCAAGAGCATGAAATAGGGTTTTAGATGCTCTTTCTAATATGGTATGTTCATATTTACAGCTTGCTAGTATTCCTTTACGAGGATTTTGTAAGTATACACTCAACTTACTCTTGGTTAATATTCGTATATGATTGTGTAAATCCTTTCATGATTTTTTATTGTTTTGATTGTTATCTCTTGGTTGTTTGTTTGGATATGATAATATGATCTTAAGTAACTTTAAGAAAGGAACTATATGCCTCGGATTTATGATAAAAATGCCATGAAACACGCCCATGAATTTTGGTTTTCACTTGTTTGAGGTTGATGGTTTATGTAATATGAAGTTTCGGTTTAAATATGTTTTGAAAGTTTCGGACTTAGTCACAAATCTATGATTTCATGTTTTGTTTTACGATATCTTGATTTCTATATTATATGCTTGAAGTTTGGAATATGTTTATGTGATGAATCTTCATGTTTTTGTGCCTATGAGTTTCGGCCTAAGCAAGTTTTTATGGTTCTATGCACATGTTTTTATATCTATCATGGTTTATGTGATCATGCTATGAAATGAATATGTTATGCTTGGTTGTTTTATGCACGGCATCTCATATGTCATATGCTAAGTATAAGTAAGCATGTTTAAGTCTCATGTCACATGCATTTGGGGAAGAAGTGTTTTCAAATAGTGTTTTCAATGAAAATATTTTTAAAGAAAAAGTTTTATCACGACCCCCAGTGCTAGGGCGGGAGAATGTCCTAGTGGAACTCCTCTGTCCAGTCAGGAGTGCTTAAGAATGGAGTGGTAACCCCTGGGTCGATGAAGAATAGTCGACGAGCCTCGAATGGATTCTTTTTAAAGGATGTCGGAACGATGAAGGTCCTAACGCTAGTGGGTGCATAAGGCATGTAACCCGATAAAGTAAGGTCGAGTTAATATGATTCTCTGTTTATGACGTATTCGTCACAGTGTACGGACCGTTGATGGTGCGGTAACTAGCAGGAACACGCAGTGCAAGGAGGGGAGCCATGTTGTGTCCACCCTCTGAACAAGAATAAGAGCTCATAAGATGAGGATTACTTGATGAAAATCTCGTGATATGATAAGGATCACTCGATGTAAATCTTGTGATATGTTTTGATAAGGCAAGTTCTGAATAAAATCACGTGAATAAGAAAAGTTAAGAGGTTTTTATGAAAAACTTAAGTCTCTGTTACAAGTATTTTGAAAATGGTCAAGTGCATAAGTCAAGGTCTGGTTAAGGCATAAGTCAAGTACATGTCCATGCATGCATATCATGATATACCTTGTGTATGCTTGTGTTAACTGTGGTATGTTGTGTGATTACGTACTGAGATTTCTCGAAATCTCATTGTGGTAGTTTCCACTACCATTCCCCAACTGGAATGGTAGAAATTGTGACAGGTTTAGTAAAAGGCAACCATAACCAAGAAGAAGAGAACGGCACCTCCTCCTCCGGAGAGGATTGTGCCTAAGATGGCCACGAATCGGCCCGAGCCCTCCTTCTGGGAGCTACTTGAGGCCATTGATCGAGAGATCACGAGTATACTTGAATTCATCGCAGAATTCAAACGACGTAACAACTGAGACAAGGATAAGGCCTTGGAAAGTGTGTGAAGCCCGAATCTTTTTTAGGAGTACTTAGGTGCATAGCATATATCTGTCATGCACGAGGGGTGTGTAGTCTTGTGTTATATGTCTCAGCATCTCAATCACCGCCCAATCCCAAGCAGGAGTTGGGGGCATCACAAGTGACAAGAAGGACCCTCCAGCATAACTTCTAGTTTATAAGAAGAAACCATGGTTGGAGCTTGTATACGTTTCATGTTTAAGAAGCATAATTTTCATTACCATTGGGTTAGGGCATCATCTTCCTTGCACATTACCCATGGGACCCCAGTACCCGTTCCAACGGCCATCTTTGCAGCCAAGGTCATGTATGCATGGCCGGCAGTTCCAAATGCCTTGCTTACAGGCTCATATTCATTCTCTATCTGCACTCAGAAAATAAGTGCAAAGATATATAAGTAAATAATTAAAATTAACGTAACGAAGTTGCACAATGTAGTCGTTCTTTGCTTTTTACTGGAACTGATTCAACAAGTCACTTTATTTTTCTTTAACTTTGCTTTGTAATATACAGAAAAATTTACTAATAGAGACCATTGTAGCAACAACATTGATTACTAACCCAAAAAAGCGTTGGAAATAAAGTAATTTACTCCAAAAAGTATAAATCTTTGATGCATTGACTGTTAAAGCGGCTACTTTTTGTGCTTTAAGTATCTAGTGGTGATATCTTTAGAATAGGTAATGAAACACTGGAGAGGGGATTCAGTCAGCTCTATAATAGAGTCAAAATCATTGGTCCAATGGAAAATGAAGGAGACATAGGATGCCTCGTCGACTGCTTTTTTCGAAAAAGACTCTTTTTGAAAACTTGGCCTCTCTTTTATGACCCTCTAACAACCCGTGTGTGTGGGGGGGGGGGGGGGGGGGGGGGGGGTGGGATCCATGGCCGCAAAACTCAAAAGCCCCAAGCTTCTTGACATTTTTCTTTCCGAGTTTTCGCTGCTTACAAATTTAAAACGTCAATATTTTTACTATCGTTACGAGATTCCTTTAACAATGTGTTAGAGGTTTAAAAAAACAAAGGAATTTACTGGTAGATTTTTTGCATGCATGAGAATTACACGCGTTGAACCATGTGTACGCCGTTAATTCCGCGACCGTTGTGTTAGATATTTTCAGCAAAAGAACCTTATTAATGGCGCATGAGAATCTGTGATGTCTTATACAAATTGATCAAATTCAACTTGTTGATTATTATTTTTACATACCAAAAATATGAAGTCGTGGCATTATTAAACATGCCATTAGTTGGAACGTCTATAAATTGTACATTTTCTAAGCTGTCTGGAACCTTGCTTTTCACCATCAGTTTTCTCATCACTCTGTCGTGTGAACTTGGATCTGTATTGCTCAATCAGCATGTCAAGCTTATCTGCAACGTCTTGCCCCAGGGGGTCTTTTCTCTTTTTCGGCCTTTTTCCTCTTTTCAAATCTCTCTCTTCCTTCGGGTGTTCTCTTGGGTCCCGCGGCTTCCTCATTTTTGGTTGTACATCTGCTTCCATGTAAGTTTTTAATTTGCTAGCATCACTGGCTATTATTTTGCCCCATGTGATCTTCCATTATCAGGATTCCTGCCATCTGGGTGATTCTTTGACTTCCATTTGGAGCCTTCTGGTTTTCCTTTAGGATAAACATCTTTCCCCTTTGCACCAGCCAGATTGCTTTTTTGCTCCTTACTAGCTCCATGCCCTTCAGCGGCTGCTTGGTCAGGTGTGCTATTCTCCACTATCTCGGATCAAGAATCATTCGCCGATCCATCGTCACCTATGGATTTCCTTTTTTTGGACTTCTTTATGTCTGGCTGTGCAACTAGTGTGCGAGTCTCATGACTCTTCTGCACATTTTTTCAGTCATCGTAGGCAACGTACTGATTAGCCTGTAGCTTAGCTTTCCATTGATTCAACGTCCGAACATTATCCAGAGAAAACTCCACAATTGGGTGATGTTCAGGACAAAAAGTATCTATAAGTAACCAAAAAATTGTATCAAATTAGAATATAATGGGATCAAATCGTTCTAGTAAACAACCTCAAAAGCATACAACGTTAGTTCAATTTTACAGAGGTACAACACCCACAAAATGACAGTCAGTTATAATATAAAAGGAAGAAATATTTCTGGTCTAATGGACTTGCCACCGATCATAATATCATAAGAGAGAACAAGGGGTAGTAACTTATTAACAAAATATGTTACCAGGGTTGTTGTTAAGAACCCTCAGGGCCACAAGTGCATGTTGATGCTCAGCAAACTCAACAAAAGCAACTCCATGTGAGTGATGTTTGGTATCGACCTTTCCTTTCTTTATGTCCTCCAAGAACTTTATCTGCATGTGCAATATCAAAGACGAGAAAATTTTCGTGAACATATATGCAAAAAGTTATATATATACGCTAAGAACTCCAAAGTTGTCACAGGAGTAGCTAACCTGTTTAATCACTGGTTTTTGCTTCGTAGCTCGTGAGGTAACTGCATCAATGCAAAGCTTCTTAAGACCATTTTCAGTCATTGACTTTGGTAAATTGTATATAACAAGTCTAGTCCTCGAAACATGAAAATTTGGGGATTCAAGCTTAGTCATCTTTTTGCTCTCCAACCTGCAGTAGACCCAAAAGAAAAGATTAAAAAAACCTGTTGAGAAGGAATGCAGAGTTTTACAAATGCAACACATATCTCAGCATTTGATTTTTCAAAAGCTTTATCAACATCTTGTTGCCAGCCATAAAAATTACATGACCACTAATGTCACTTTCTGAGGAATTCTCAAGGGTCTTCTCCAAAGAGTCACTTACTTCTTTTTTAACTTAAAATTGAATAAATAAGCATAAAAATTAGAGAAAGTGCAAAATGCAAAACTCAGATAATTTCTTTTTTATTCGATACTCTAGAACACACATGTATGCCACAATGACGAACAAGACCATCATCCAAACTTCATATATAATTGCGAAATATTTGTGCACCATGCACAGCCACAGGTAAGAACTGCTTCTCATCTTGCATTCACCACATGAAAGATCCAGTTCATCATTTAGAAGAATAAGCTGCATTGTTTATGAAATCTTACATTTGGCGTTTAGACATATCACTATCTGAAACCCCTTCCGCAGCTGGAGTTCCTTCAAGAATAAAACCTTCCTATTAAAATATTCAAAAACGAAGAAGAAGAAAGTCAATCAAATTTGAGACAAATCCTAAAAATATAACACTGCAGATGTGCAAACACAAAATAAACTAGGAATTACAATGAACCGAGGAAGACGGAATTAGCTAAACCAACCTTTGTCAGGTAGAGATTGCGTGGGTCATGAACCTCATTTTTGGCCTTCTCCAATTCCTTATCATGAGCTGATTTTTTATCCAATGCCTTCAAAACAGTCAATTGCCTACCCTTTAGACAAATCGCCATACCAGATCCAACATTTGCAGCAGTAACTGCAGCACTAGCTGCTTGTCGTTTTAAACTTGAGAAAACATATTCCTCTTGGACGCCTACCACAAGCACGTGGAGATCAAAATAGACTCCAGTAGCAAATGAACTTCATAAGCATGCTGAGTTTTAAAAAAAAATGCATACTTGGTGACTTGATGGAGCGCTGGTACAAAGGATTGCACTTCCCCAAATCCAGAAAACCGATGTTTAACCTCTTCATTATTGAGATCAAAAGGAAGGTTATTGATAAATATTGTTCTCTGTAAATCTTCTCCTCCTTCTGTCTGTTTCGGTCTTGCTAGAGCTTCCTGGCTTAGTAACACCTGATACTTCTGCAGACTTAGCAGATAAATTATTTGGTGCACCAATGGTGTCAACTAAATTCAGCTCCTCATTTCTCTTGGGCAGCATCGAAACATCAACCTGAGAGGGAAGAGTTAATTTGGTAGAGGATGTAATCAAATTTTTCAGAACCTTTCTTGCAATGTCTGTTTCCTCATTAAAATCAACTTCAGTAGGAATGTATTCTTTCTCTGTTGTATTGAAGTCATCTGACACACTATCATTGCTATGAGGGTGCTTGGATTTTTGGTTAGTATCCTCGACCTCACCCTCCAAATCCACACTGCTATTGTCACCTTCATCGTCTCTTCCATCTTGTTTTCCTGTGAAATCTATGGCTATGCTTCATTAAGATGTACAGTTATGATCTTCTAATTCAATTAATTAAGAAACTCAAGATAAATGATTCACACCAAAAAGGATGTAGACAGCATATATGGTTTTCTAAAAGTATATAGAATGCAGCTTATTTCCCATACTATCTGGCATTACAAAGCCAAAAAAAAGTTTCCATTTTGTACAAGGGTGATCCCCACCCAACCCCCCACACACACAAAAAAAAAAATCATTGCCCATACACAGAAACATCATAACATTAAAACTTTAAAACATGCCTAAATAATTGCTTCAAACTGTAACTAGCTAGGATTACCAACCTCATATTAATATCAAATTTAAATGGCCCAGAAAATCAACAAGTGCGCGCGCGCGTCTCACATTGGAATCCCACCAAATACCTAGCTACAGCACATTGACCCACCCAACATAACAACCCCCTCAATTCTCCAATCAGGGAAAAAAATATTAACTATCTTTTAATATTCTTATTACTATTCCATATGTTTGACTAATACTTATAAAAAAAAATATTCTTATATATATATATATATATTGATGAGTAATATTCTTATAATTATGCATAAAAGGAGAAGGATTTAACTCTACTTAAAACAGACCAAGAACTTAAAGTAACACAAAGCTATTAACTGTAAAGAGAGCAGAATTTTAATTACCATCTTCTGAAGCAAGAACAGCATCAGCACCACTGTTATATACTCTCTTCGGAATGGCCCAATCAACTGCTATAGGTCTTTTCATAAACCTTAAATCAGCTCTATAATAGAGTCAAAATGATTGGTCCTATGTAAAATGTGTGAAATCATCATTTATTTTAAAAGTTTAAACTGATAGAAAGAGGTAAATTTTATTTTATATCTTAACACTACTCCTCACTTGTACACTAGACTTCCCTTCAATGAGTAGGTCCAACAAGTGGAATATTTAATTAAATGAGATAAAGTGTAGAGTCAGGATTCAAACTCAAGACCTTTGCTCTGATACTATGTGAAATCATCATTTATTTCAAAAAGTTAAACTGATGGAAAGCGATAGATTTTATTTTATATCTTAACAAAACGAAAGAGGGCTGCTTTTTTTCAAAAAGAATTTCTTTTTGAAAACTCGGTCCGTCTTTTATGACCCTCACTATCAACAGTCCAGGTGGGGGAGGGGGGAGCCATGCCCACAAAACTCAAAAGCCCCAAGCTTCTTGACCTTTTTTCTTTCCTAGTTTTCACTGCTTACAAATTTAAAAGGTCAATATTTTTACCATCGTTACGAGATTCCTTTAACAATGTGTTAGAGGTATAAAAATACAAAGAAATTTGCTGGTAGATTTTTTGCATGTGTGAGAATTACACGCATTGAACCATGTGTACGCCGTTAATTCCGCGACCACAAAAGAACCTTATTAATGGCACGAGAATCTGTGATGGCTTATACATTTTTTTATTTTTTCCTGATAAGAAGGCTTGGACAAATTGATCATATTCAACTTGTTGATTATTAAATATTTTTGCTTGCAAAAAATATTAAGTCGCGGAACTATTAAACATGCTATTAGCTGGAACATCATCAACTTTGTAACATATATTATATCACACACAGTTATCTATGGAGGAAACTTTTAATGCAAGAAAATGTCATAAATTGGCACTAAAACCAACATGGAATTTCTAATATTTTAAATCATATAATATTACTTTTAATTTATCACATCACCAGCAAGTATAAAAGAAAAGACAAAGCAAAATAGAAAGTAGTGTTACTGGAAAGAACATGACATTATTTTCCACAAGTGCATATAAGTTTCCGTGGGGGGAAAGCATGAAATTGGAGTATTTTCATTCCTTTTCGGTTCCTTGTGCAAGTCGATTCATCCAACCATCCATCCATCCCCCGTGTTAAATCTTAAATATGTTTTATATCTCCTTATACTTTAAAGTGTCTATCGCCCGATGAACAGTAATAAACAGTAACTTATTTTACGTTTCCTTCCTCCGCTCGCGTCCCTCTCTACCTCACAGCAAAATCACTACTTTCCCTTACGTCCCTCTCTGCAAATTCACTACAAATTCACCACACAAATCACAAAATTACCAAACAAATTTCCACACAAATCACAAAATCTCCAAACAAATCACAAATCACAAATTAACAGATCCGTGAAGAGAGAAGGCAAGAGCTGGGGCTTCGGCTGGAGGAAAGGAGGAAGAGGAGGGGTCGTCGACGAAGGATGAGGCTGTTGGTGGTGGTGCGATGGCGTAAGGGTGGCCAACGGCGGCGCTACGAGGAGAAACCCGTGCGTCGAGACCCATTTCGGGTTGGTCACGTGCGGCTGAGGGAGGACCTGCCAAGGGGCTTCGACGGTGGGGTTTGCTCTCCGGCATGAGAGGAAGCCGGTGAGGTGGTCGGTTACGCCGCAGGGTGGCACACGACGGCGTTGGGCTGCTTGAGGGAGGAGATCGGGTGAGAGAGAGAGGGAAGACGCACGGAGAAGGGAGGAGCTGCCAAGGGACTTCGACGGTGGGGTTTGCTTGCCTGCGTAAGGGGAAGCCAGTGACGTTGTCGGTGACACCGCACGGTGGCGCACGGCTGCTTGACGGAGGAGATCGCGTGAGAGAGAGGGAGGACGTGGCTGAGCGGAAGGAGAGAGAGGGAGAAAGAGAAACTGAAAGGGAAAAGGAAATTTTTGGGATTTAAATCCAACCCTTCATCATAAATCTTCAAATTTGATCAAATGGTAAAAATTTAAATACTAATTAAATTAATTTAAAATAGATAATTAATATATAAATATCATATCATAAATAAATTATCAAATTTAATTTATAAAATATTAAAGTTTTTGAGATTTAAATCCAATCATTCATCATAAGTCTTTAAATTTAATCTAATAATCAAAATTTAAATAGTGATTTAAATTAATTTAAAATAGATAATTAACATATAAATATCATATCATAAATAAATTATTAAATTTAATTTATAAAGTATTAATCTTTCATCATTAGATAAATGATGAACAATAATGAATAGTGATTACTGTTCACGTTAAAAGCAAGTAATGAACAATGATTACTATTCAAGAATCACTGTTTACGTTAAAAACCAAAAGTAATGAACAGTGATTGAAAAAATTAAGATTTGGAACTTTAAATCTCAACCCTTCATCTTTAATCTCCAGATTTGATCCAACAATACAGGTTAAAACATAAAAAATAAACAAACTTAAAATAGATAATTAAAATATAAATTCAACTTTAATTTATAAAATACTAATCTTTTATCATTAAATAAAAAATAGAGTTTTATTAAATATTTTTAAGAGAATAAAATCATATAAATAATTAGAGTTTTAAAATAGCTATAACATGAACAGTAATAAACAGTGATTACTGTTCACATTAAAAGCAACAGTATTGAACAGTGATTACTGTTCATGTTAAAACTTAATTTAAATATGATAATATTTTTAATTAACTAAAGAGAACTGCTACAGCTAACGAAAAAGTAGCCCGAAAATATGTCCTGAATGTGTATTTCACTTTTTTATTTTTCTTTTCTTTTCTTTCATGTACTTTTTTAATCATCATAAACAGTTTTAAAAAAAATAAAAAATTCACAACATCATTAAAAAATACTTCCTTAATCACTAGGTAAAAAAAAAAATTAGGCAAACATCCCTTAGACGTTACCCTACTGCTAGTAGGGGTGGGCAGCGGGGCCCCGCACCCCGCTGACCCGCCCCGTTTGCCCCGCCCCCGCCCATGCGGGGTGGGGGTTTCGGCCCGCTCAAGCGGGGTACGGGGGCCCCAGCCCGCACCCCAAGGAAGCTGCGGAGGCAGGGGACGGAGGGGGCGAAGCCCCGCTCCGCTTTTCCCCCGTCCCGCTTTATATATATATATATATATATATAAATTAAAATTATATAATATATATATATATAAAAAAAACCCATAAGTAAAGTGAAACAGTGCCGTTTTGTCATGGACAAAACAATGCCATTTCACTTAGGGACTTGGTAAGCCTTAACTAAAAGTGAAACAGCGCCATTTCACTTTTAGTTAAGGTTCCCCCCCTCCCCGCGTCTGTTTCCCTTCCCATTCCAAACCTTCTCGAACTTTCCTCTCTCACTCTCTCTGAGTCTCTCGCGCTCTCTCACTTCTCAGTCTCGCAGTACCAATCTCTCTCTCATTCGAATCTCTGTCTCGCACAAGTCCACGACTGCACGAGCAGCACCACCGCCGCCACTTCTCCGTCTCCGTCTCTCACTTCAAATTCACCGCCACTCAAAGGTAAGAAATCCGAAACCCATTCTTTTTTTTTAAGTTTTGGATTGGAGATTGAAGGAAGGTTAGGTTGAATCGGAGATGGAGGATGAGAAAATTGTGAATTTGTGTGCTGTGGATAAATTTGTGCATATTTTTTATTCGTGTTTGTTTGTACTTTGTCTGTTTGTTTGTTTTTTTTTTTTTTTGTAGATTGAAACCCTAAATCAATTTAAGATTCCAATCCGAAACCTATTCTTGAATTGAAACCCCTAAATTGAGTTAGGGGTTTCAATTGAAACCCCTTAATTTTCAATTTAGGGGTTTCAATTGATTTATTTATATTCATTTCAATTTTATCAGTATTAATTTTAGTATTGATTGTTGTAGCAACATATGAGACGACTCAGACGATATCTACCTCCACTGTAATGTGAATATGTGCTCAAGCCTCAAAAGAGTTAAAAGACTACCCATCCAGCCGCCCCAAATGTCACAGTCAAAGACCCAAACAACTCGCCTTTTTTTTTTAGATTATTAATTTCTTAGAATATTGAATTTTGAATCAAATGTATGTATTATGTATTTGATTTGTAATTTTGTAATATTGATACAATGTCCCTTGGACACTTTTTTCTTTGTAATTTTGTAATTGTTTAGACTTTCCATTTTATTTTTGTAATAGCTTAGTTATTATTATTATTTATTAGTTTATTAGATAGTAGACTTGTAGTCTATAGTAGTACTTCATTAATTTTAATTATATAAAATTGTGTATGTATATATTATTTTCATTCATGATTCATGTAACTTTTTTTTTTAAAAACTCAAGAAAAATTTCTATTTTTATGGGCCCAAAATTTCTGGGCCATTTTGGGCCCATTTCAACGGTTTCTGGGCGGCCCAGAATCCACTTCTGGGCCTTTGGCCCAGTAGGGTGCGGCACGAGGGGGGGGGGCGCGGACAGAGGACTCCCTCCACCCGCACTCTAGGGGCGGGGGGCGGATTACCAAATTGACCCCCCACCCATGCGGGGGCGGGGGGCGGGGTGGGGGCTACCCCGTCCCAAAGGGGGCGGGTAGCATCCCTAACTGCTAGTGCTTAAATATGTTTATATGTCATTCACCGTCAATACAACAGATCGCAAGATCCCACAACTCAAAGTTCGCCTAGTTTGTCAAGATTTCAACAGAAGACAAAATTCAGTGCAATTGTGCAATTGCATCAAAATTTGTATATGGAAATACCTCCACATCACAGACTTCTGCAAAACCTGCTGGTGGACAGTCATGATTGGAACCATTTTCTAAGCTGTCTGGAACCTTGCTTTTCACCATCAGTTTTCTCATCACTCTGCCGTGTGAACTTGGATCTGTATTGCTCAATCAGCATGTCAAGCTTATCTGCAACGTCTTGCCCCACGGGGTCTTTTCTCTTTTTCGGCCTTTTTCCTCCTTTCAAATCTCTCTCTTCCTTCGGGTGTTCTCTTTGGTCTCGCAGCTTCCTCATTTTTTGTTGTACATCAGCATCCATGGAAGTTTTTAATTTGCTGGCATCACTGGCTATCATTTTGCCCCCGAGTGATCTTCCATTATCAAGATTCCAGCCATCTGGGTGATTCTTTGACTTCCATTTGGAGCCTTCTGGTTTTCCTTTAGGATAAACATCTTTCCCCTTAGCACCAGCCAGATTGCTTTCTTGCTTCTTACTAGCTCTGTGCCCTTCAGCCGCTGCTTGGTCAAGTGTGCTATTCTGAACTATCTCGGATAAAGAATCCTTCACCAATCCATCGTCACCTATGGACTTCCTTTTTTTGGACTTCTTTATGTCTGGCTGTGCAACTGGCGTGCGAGTCTCACGACTCTTCTGCACATCTTTCCGGTCATTGTGGGCACCGTGCTGATTAGCCTGTAGCTTAGCTTTCCATTGATTCAACGTTCGAACATTATCAAGAGAAAACTGTACAATTGGGCGATGTTCAGGACCAAAAGTATCTATGAGTAACCAAAAAATTGTATCAAATTAGAATATAATGGGATCAACTCATTCTAGTAAACAACCTCAAAAGCATACAACGTTAGTTCAATTTTACAGAGGTACACCACCCACAAAATGACAGTCAGTCATAATATAAAAAGAATAAATATTTCTAATGTAATGGGCTTGCCACTGATCATAATAATGATAATATCATAGGAGAGAACAAGAGGTAGTAACTTATAACAAAATATGTTACCAGGGTGGTTGTTAAGAACCCTCAGGGCCACAAGGGCATGTTGATGCTCGGCAAACTCAACAAAAGCAACTCCACGTGAGTGATGTTTGGTATCGACCTTTCCTTTCTTTATGTCCTCCAAGAACTTTATCTGCATGTGCAATATCAAAGACAAGAAAATTTTCATGAACATATATGTACAAAGTTATATATATACGCTAAAAACCCCAAAGTTGTTACGGGTGTAGCTAACCTGTTTAATCGCTGGTTTTTGCTTCGTAGCTCTTGAGGTAACTGCATCAATGCAAAGCTTCTTAAGTCCTTTTTCAGTCATTGACTTTGGTAAATTGTATATAACAAGTCTAGTCCTTGAAACATGAAAATTTGGGGATTCAAGCTTAGTCATCTTTTTGCTTTCCAACCTGCAGTAGACCCAAAAGAAAAGATTAAAAAAACCTGTTGAGAAGGAATGCAGAATTTTACAAATGCTACACATATCTCAGCATTTGATTTTTCAAAAGCTTTATCAACATCTTGTTGCCAGCCATAAAAATTACAAGACCACTAATGTCACTTTCTGAAGAATTCTCAAGGGTCTTCTCCAGAGAGTCACTTATTTCTTTTTTACTTAAAATTGAATAAATAAGCATAAAAATTAGAGAAAGTGCAAAATGCAAAACTCAAATAATTTCTTTTTTATTCGATGTTCTAGAACGCACATGTATGCCACAATCACGAACAAGAGCATCATCCAAACTTCATATATAATTGGAAAATATTTGTGCACCATGCACAGCCACAGGTAAGAACTGCTTCTCATCTTGCATTCACCACATTAAAGATCCAGTTCATCATTGAGAAGAATAAGCTGCATCATTTATGAAATACTTACATTTGGCGTTTAGACATATCACTAGCTGAAACCCCTTCCGCAGCTGGAGTTCCTTCAAGAATAAGGCCTTCCTGTTAAAATATTAAACAAAAAAAAAAAGAAGAAAGTCAATCAAATTTGAGACAAATCCTAAAAAAATAACACTGCAGATGTGCAAACACAAAATAAACTAAGAATTACAATGAACCGGGGAAGACGGAATTAGCTAAACCAACCTTTGCCAGGTAAAGATTGCGTGGGTCATGAACCTCATTTTTGGCCTTCTCCAATTCCTTATCATGAGCTGATTTTTTATCCAATGCCTTCAAAACAGTCAATTGCCTACCCTTTATACAAATCCCCAGACCAGATCCAACATTTGCAGCAGTAACTGCAGCACTAGCTGCTTCTGTCATTTTAAACTTGAGAAAACCTGTTCCTCTTGGACGCCTACCACAAGCACATGGAGATCAAAACAGACTCCAGTAGCAAATGAAGTACATAAGCATGCTGAGTTTTAAAAAAATACATACTTGGTTACTTGATGGAGCACTGGTACAAAAGATTGCACTTCCCCAAATCCAGAAAACCGCTGTTTAACCTCTTCATTATTGAGATCAAAAGGAAGGTTATTGATAAATATTGTTCTCTGTAAATCATCTTCTCCTTCTGTCTGTTTCAGTCTTGATGGCTCGACTTTGCTGGAGCTTTCTAGCTTAGTAACACCTGACACTTTTGCAGACTCAGCAGATAAATTATTTGGTGCACCAATGGCAGATAAATTATTTGGTGCACCAATGGTGTCAACAAAATACAGCTCCTCATTTCTCTTGGGCAGCATCGAAACATCAACCTGAGAGGGAAGAGTTACTTTGGTAGAGGATGTAATCAAAATTTTCAGAACCTTTCTTGCAATGTTTGTTTCCTCATTAAAATCAACTTCAGGAGGAATGTTTCCTTTCTCTGTTGTATTGAAGTCATCTGACGCACTATCATTGCTATGAGGGGGCTTGGATTTTTGGTCAATATCCTCGACATCGCACTCCAAATCCACACTGCTATTGTCACCTTCATTGTCTGTTCCATCTTGTTTTCCTGTGAAATCTATGGCTATGCTTCATTAAGATGTAGAGTTATGATCTTCTAATTCAATTACTTAAGAAATTAAAGAAAAATGATTCACCCCAAAAAGGATGTAGACGGAATATATGGTTTTCTAAAAGTATATAGAATGTAGCTTATTTCACATACTATATATCTACATTACAAAGCTTATCAAAGTGTCTAAAATATGAATCCAAAAAGTTTCCATTTTGTACAAAAGTGAAACCCCCCCCCCCCCAAAAAAAAAAAAAAAAGTCATTGCCCGTACACAGAAACATCATCAAATTAAAACTTTAAAACATGCCTAAATAATTGCTTCAAACCGTATCTGGCTAGGATTACCAACCTCCTATTAATATCAAATTTAAATAGCCCAGAAAATAAGCTAGTGCATGTGTCTGCGTGTGTATCTCACATTGGAATCCCACCAAATGCCTAGCTACAGCACATTGGCCCACCCAACATTACAATGAAATTCTCCAATCAAGGAAAAAAATATTAACTATCTTTTAATATTCTTATTACTATTCCATATGTTTGACTAATACTAACAAAAATATATATTCTTATATATATATTTTGATGAGTAATATTCTTTTTTTTTTTATAAGTACATGAGTAATATTCTTATAATTATGCATAAAAGGAGAAGGATTTAACTCTCCTTAATACAGACCAAGAATTGAAAGTAACACAAAGCTATCAACCGTAAAGAGAGCAGAATTTTAATTACCATCTTCTGAAGCAAGAACAGCATCAGCACCACTGTTATATACTTTCTTCGGAATGGCCCAATCAACAGCTATAGGTCTTTTCATAAACTTTTGCCCATTGAAGTTTTGAATAGCCTAAAAAAAGAAAGAAAAAATGGTAAAATATACAAATCAAAGATTCCCAAGGGTTCACTACTCATTATATATATATATATATATAAAGATTCCCAAGGGTTCACTACTCATTATATATATATATATATATATATATATATAACCCCACACCTTTTCTGCATCCTGTTTGCATGTGAATTTGACAAACGCAAATCCTTTGGACAATCTGCACAGGGAAAAAATGGTATTAAGAGAAAAGAATGATTTTTCATCAATAGATGAACTAACTTTGGATGATATTGAGGTGTATACCCTGTATCAGGATTATGTGGGATAAATACATCCCAAACAAACCCCACCGGCGAAAGCATATCTTTTATCTCATCCACTTTGGCCTACATTGAGGTTTAGAGACTTGGTTGTCAAGATCCTCATAACAGGGGAAGAAAAGATGAAAATTTAATTAGATCAAACCTTAAAAGGAAGATTTCTAACGATAAGTTTCCATTTCCGAGTCTTGGAACCCTAGCAATAAACCAACAGGATATTAGAATTCCCCTGCAATAGACAGTTAGATACAAAGAATAAAAGTAAACTGACAATAATGGTATCAATGAGAACAATGCCATCAAGACATGCTGGACTCATCCTATTAACATCTATATGAACCATGGCTGAAAAGAGATAACTAATGATGATAAATGACATCAACTAGAACAGAAATTTCTTATTTTAAAGTCAAAAACTTTATTTGTACTAATAGAAAAATAGGCAAAGCCCAATTACACAGAACGTACACAAGAGGGAATATCTAGTTAGGAAGAAGAAATAGATACATCAAAGCCTAAAATATAAATGAATTGAATTACTTTAATCGGTTAGCAGAATGCCAAAAGTTTCATTTGGATAATCTAAGCAATATCAAAACTGTAATCACCCATCTTGCGTATGTTTTACCTCCCCACCCAGTTGACGTGCCCAGACAATTCCCCCTTTTATCTGTTTTTGGTGCATCATTGCAACTGAAGCATGTGCTGACTTAACACTAGTATAAAGTACAGCCGAAGCATCCATTTTGCATCCATCTTGAACGAGACCTGGAGAAATGCCACGTGTTTTGGTCAATTCTACATCCGAAACAGAACGCATTCAATACTCAATTAATATATCCCGACTCTCCCACTTATTAAAAAAATATATATCCTGACCCTCCCACTTATAAAAAATATATATCCTGACCCTCCCTTCCCTATGCTAGATAGGGAAAAAAATTACCCATACCATGCTGGTCAAGATCTTCTTTAGGAAGAGGATACGTTACAGAACAAACAGAGCCAATCTCCTTGGCTTGTTTATGAACCGCTTCTGCCATATCAGCCTCAAGAAGACCCCCAAATATGACAGTCCTAGCAACCCTTCATGACACAAAAAATATAGTATATCATGGAAAAGGTTTTTGAACAAGGTAAGGGGAAAAATTAGCCAAGATAGGGAACAAGATCGAGTACCTTTGCTTTTCTGAACTAGCCCCTTTATCTGCAGGAGCACTAGAAATTGTAGTTTTTGTTCTAGCTTCCACAGGTTTCTCTGCATTTTTGTTCAAAAGCATCAATTATAGATATCAGATTAAATGATAGTAAAAGAATTAAATGATTATTAATTATAACACCGAAATTATATGCCTAAAATGTTAACCAAAAAATTAGATAAATGAAAACAAGGACATAACCTTTGGTAAATGAAGCAGGCTTTTCCACCACAGCAGCACTACCATCCTCGTCATTCTTCAACTTGGCAATTTCATCTGATTGAACCACTGATTTAAGAATAAAAAATATAGAAGAAAATTGTTAGCAATAATGTGTACGTTTTGCATTCATTTGAGTTAGGCAGATTAAGGAACAAGAGCATGATATGTTTAAAATCCGAATCTAAAGCGGGTCACATCAACCTTGATCTGACTTTGATCTTCTTTGTTCAAGGGAAGCACGACGCTTAGCAGGCTTGACTGCAATTTTCCGACCTCCAACTGATGAACCATTCTTCAGCTCAATAGCACGGTTCGCATCTTCTGCAACAGCACTGCAAATAAATGTATAATACATGCTAAAGGTAAAAGTTTCAAGGCTTAAGTAAAATGTAAATAATTAAAAAATGCTTCAAATAAATGAAAAAATGCAGGCAAACATAATATTAAAATTTCTGCATGACAGCACATCAAGTTCTTGCATAAAAAGACATCGAGCCCGCATATAAGCTTGCCACAACTAACTTCTCAATGTAGAAAAAAACAATAAGGGAATGTCATAAAACTTATTAATCCCTTCTTATTTTTAATTCAAAACATATCTAGCAATTCAAAATATTTTTAATTCAAAAAGAAAGTGGTAAATTGAAACTTAATGGGGATGAACCACGCAGTTTAACTTACAATTGAATGAAACCAAAACCACGGTGCTCAGTTGACCCTGCAAAAATTGGGGGAAAACGATTAGCATATTTACCAATGTTTGGTTAAAATTATTACTAAATCCAACCAAATGACCAACATAATACCCATAAGCAAATAAACCACAAGATGGAAGAATAAAAGGACTGGCACATCAATCTCATTTGAAAATATAGCACAAATGACCTCTAAAATTCAATTCAAATTCCTTAGTCACCTGACAAAAATAACTTCAACAATAAATCACCAACCTACTTAGACTACAAGCTAACAGCATTCTCACAATAGGTGGTACCAAAGTTATTATTCTAGTTAAAATATCAACATTCTGATATATCTATTTAAATGATAAATAACCAATTAATCAGATGCCAACGTGTATTGCAGTTTTTTTTTTAAATAAGAAAAATTTTATTTCCAACAGTCTGATTTACACTCCCAATATGATAATGCCCACTACTGCTCGGAGGGAAATCTCTTTCTTACCCTTCCTCATAACCATGAAGCACCGTCTGATCGGTCCAACATCACTGAATGTTTCTTCAAGCTGAAATTAAAGAAGTAGCAGAAACAGACACGTTTTACTCAATTACGCAGCACAGAATTGAATAAACGATGGTAGTTAGAAAAACATAACAATTCCTATTTAGCTTCTTCGAGTTGTCCCCTTTTTATATGCCAAAATCACTCAACAAACCCGGTCAGAAAGTAATAATACAACCAAGGAGTTCGAGATTAAGAGCGCCATAGGCGATTGGTCTAGTTTGAGTTCTGACAATGGCTCTCAGAAAAACTATAGATTTCAAATAGTAGCGTAGAAGATAAAGGGGAACCCATTTAGAACGGCGTATCCTAGTTTTGTTGTGAACAAATAAAGTGTGAGATATGAGCGAATACCTGAGAATTCGTGAAAGAGTAGGGCAGGTTGGAGACGAACAGGGTGGAAGGGCAGTGTTCACTTTCGGCTCTGGTTTCGCCTCCCTCTTCCGTTTTCTTCCTCTTTCCCATCCCTCTTTGTTTGGTGGAGACAGAATGCGAAAACCTGCTTCTTTTTCAACGTCACTACGTACAAGTACGTGGGGTTTTCAGGATTCAGGGATTCAGAACTAGGGGTTTAGGGCACGATTGGGCTGTCAAGATCTGGGCCAGAGGATCAGGCTATTTTATTCGGGCTTTTACTGTTCTCTTTGGTTTATAATTTTTTGGGTAAATTTAAAATTACACCCCTTAGAAACCCTTCGTTCTTGCAAAAAACTCTCGGCATATTCCATGACCATAATATGTTAGCTGCAATCATCACCTATAAGTTATAACATGCATATTTCTCATTTGTATTGATAGTAGGGGTGTAACCGGTCCGGTCCAGTTTTAGATAATTTAGGACCGAACCGGTATGTACCGATTACCCCCCTAAACCGGTACTTCCGATTTTACCATAAAAAAACTGCTCCCATGTAAAAAATCTGCTGCCATAAAAAATGTGCTATAAAAAAATCTGCTATAACAAAAAAACTGCTATAGAAAAATCTGCTATAAAAATATAAAATCTGATATATTAAAAAAAAAAAAAAACTGTAACAACAAAATAAACCTTATATCAGAAGCTCATTAAAGTTTTTACAATATGCAGTTATGCACATATTGATACCAGTTCACAAAAAATACACACAAAAAAAAAAAGGATCAAGCAAAACTGACTTTTTTTATAAGTGCTCAATGGACACCAAATAAATTGATATATAGGAATCTCAAGTACATGAATTGCAACGACAAGCCAAAAGGGCAAAGTACCCTGCCTCTCGTTACATAGCACAAGAGAAAAAGCTTATGGGTTCCTTATATCAATACACACAAAATAAAGATTAATAGAGAAAGAAAAATAACCAATGCAATAACAGAAAATTCAAATAGAGAATACACACAATGCAAGAAAGATCATAAAGAATACACTCAGAATACACACATAAATAAATTCAAATAGAGAATACACACAATGCAAGAAAACATATATATATATATATATATATATGTTCAATTAGCAATGAAATGAAAACCCTAAATGAAATGAATCAATTAGCAATGAATTAAAACATTGTAATGATTCTTGAAGTAAATGTAAGATTTTGAAATTAAAAAGCATATATATGTTCACATACCGATTAGCTCGCCGAGAGAGGGGAAAACAATATATGTGATTCTGTAGCCTCGGGAACAACTAGAAGTGGAGGAGAACAGAACGGACCAACAGTTTCGACGGCGAGGGGCAGTTGACGGCGTGAGAGAGGGGCTGAGCGTGAGAGACGGCTGCGGGGACTCGGACTCGAGAGGCAGAGCAGAGATGGTCGAGCGGGGAGGGGAGGAAATGTAACCGTGACATATATAGCCCTATTAAACGACGCCGTTTGGCCTGGGCTAAAATTTACTCTATATGCATAATATATATAATATATAGTATAGTATATATTATATATATATATATAGTGATATTAATATATAGTATATATAGTATACTATAGTATCTATTATAATACTAACTATATATTATACTATTATAGTGATACTATCATAATAATACTGTATACTATACTAATACTAATACTAATACTAATACTAAGTTATAGTGATTTAGTATAACTATAGTCTATATTAGACTATTAGTATTAGTTATATGTTAGTATAGTTATATAATATATTGGACTGTATAATAGTATCAATATTAGACTATTGGTATAGCTATATATTAGTATTAGTTATAGTGATTTAGTATAACTATTAGTATTAGTTATAGCTATATAAGATATTAGACTATATAATAGTATTAATATTAAACTATTAGTATAGCTATATATTAGTATCAACTATAACTATAGTCTATATTAGATTATTAGTATTAGTTTTATATTAGTATAGCTATATACTATATTGGACTATATAATAGTATCAATATTAGACTATTAGTATATCTATATATTAGTATTAGTTATAGTGATTTAATATAACTGTATTAGTATAAATATAACTATAGTCTATATCAGACTATTAGTATTGGTTATATATTAGTATTAATTATATAGTTATTATATTGGACTATGTAATAGTATCAATATTAGGCTATTAGTATAGCTATATATTAGCATTAGTTATAATGATTTAGTATAACTATATTAGTATAACTATAACTATAGTCTATATTAGACTATTAGTATTAGTTAGGCTATATAATAGTATTAATATTAGACTATTAGTATAGCTATATATTAGTATAGCTATATAATATAAGTATGACCATAGTGAGTTTAATTTATTATAACTATATTATTGATAGTATTATAGTGAGAGTATTAGTATAGTAATTTAGTATTAGTAATTTAATTAGTATTACTATCTCATTATTTTATATGTAATTATTTAGTATAATGATTATTTAGCTATATATAATATATCAATATTAGTTATATATTCGTATAGCTATAAATAAAATGTTATTAATAATTTAAATATATATTTTATGTTTAAAGCATGTGATAAATTAAATTTTCATCTTGAATATTAAACTTTTATTTTATAAATTATAATAACATTATCTTATATATAATTATATTGATAACATATAATCAACAAATTACAAATATTCATATTTAATATTAACATTTTATATTATAATTTATAAATTATAATATGAAATTATTTCATATACAATTATATATTATATATAAAACTTATATATATAAAAGTTTCATATATAATTATATATTATATATAAAACTTATATATAAAAAATATTTTGTATAATATTAATTTTGTATAAAACTTATATATATAATATTAATTTTTATATTTTTTTCCCAACCAGGCCAATCTGGTATTGTCTCGGAAACCATGAAATCGAGACCGGACAGGGTCCGATCAATTTTACGGTTACAAGAACCGGTCCAACTGGACCGATTTTCTGGTTTCCCGGTTCAAATTTATAGCCCTAATCGTTAGCTAGTGCAAAAAATATCAATATATATGTTGTGATAAATATTTAATACACAAATAGATCTCTTAAAAGTAAGGAAAAAGCTGCTCTTCCCGTTAGAATTTTTTTTTTTTAACTTAATGATTAAGTAAATGTTTTTTACTTAATGATTAAGTAAGTGTTTTTTAATTAATGATTAAATAAGTATTTTTTAATAATATTGTGAATTTTTTTCAAAAAATATTTAAAAGTGTTAAAAAAACACATGTAAAAAAACAAAAGATAAAAAAAAAAAAAAAAAAAAAAAAAAAAAAAAAAAAAAAAAATGAAGCAAAATGAACTAGCAGGAGCCCACGGCGGAGGCTATAGAGCCACCCTAAAAGTAAAGCTCACCATTGATTGTGCTTATCGCAACACTTTAGATGGTAAAACTTTTTATACTATAAATATATAGATCTGACATATTACATATAGCCACATCAATTTGTGAATTTGACTATTTTAAAATCTTTTTATGAACTTAACACTTTTCAATCGTATGTTAATAGCAATATATAAAAATGCACCAACGGTCTTACAACCTAATAAATACAACAGTCAATATTCCTTCCCTTTGCGGAAGAGATAAAAGTATTTTGATTGAATGAATGTAATGTTATTTGCTATTGCGTGTTATATTGGTCAATATGAAAAATTATTCTCATTAGTTACTATTTATTAGTGCACATCTCACACTCTACGAAAAAATTATAGATGTGAGGTGCGAGAGTGAATAGTGACTGATGCATAGCATTTTCTATTGGCCAATATATGCCCCACTGGCATTCGAAAGAGCTAGCGAGACTCGATGATTGTTATTATTCGTGTGTATCAAAAACATCCTTTCGAAACGACAACTGACGACATCGGTGTAGTTTTGATGCACTCAGCCGGAGAAAAGGGCAATGGCCCTCCTGTTCTGTTTATGGTCATGGTTAATTTCATGTACCTTTGGTCCCCCCATGCTGTCCCCACCCCCAGAGTTAGGGGATAAACCAATCAATTGGGTAATTAACAGAAGTATCATATTCTTGTGCAAAAAGTGATAATGCCAGGATGTCCATGCATTTTTAACTCAATGCAGGTGGTCGGGGCTTCAGCTGCAATGGGTCTTTATGCAGAGAAATAATGGGTCTCCATGGAAAAATGGAGGCCCGTGACTCCATTAATATAATCTGAAAATATCCATGTAGTAGTAATGTAGGTCTTTGCCATGCCATGGAGATTGGAGACTCATGCATGGACTATTCATTTCCATGCATGTACATAGTCCTATAACTCTCGTGGAAGAATCCTAGTGAAAGAGACTAACTAGAGTATCTTCTAAATATCTAAAGAAAATAAAATTTTATTTGAGATGTGTTACCGGCATAAAAAATTATATAAGAATAAATTTACAAATTGACATACTTTTATATGATACGTTAGATTTATTTTATAATAAAATTAAATTTACAATCTAACATATCACATCAAACTATATCAGTTTCTGAATTTACTTGTATTTGATCTATTTGTGTCTTATCGATCAATGGCTTAGATCTTTTGACCCACTTCTGATGTTCTTCAACTTCATCTATCGATCATTATTAAACATAGGTTTCTAAAATCGTGATATCATATATATGGGATATAATGGGGGAGCTTTTGTGGCATGGCAAGGAGCCAAAAATACTGTTTCAAATTCCAACTCATCTGGGACAAATGAGAATGAGGATTATGTTACGCGGAGGGAGAAGAATTAAAAGAGCTTTGCTGGAAGACTTTACACACTCACGGTCCGGGACGTGTTACAATAAAGAAAATATTTTTAGTTATAAAATAAATAAAAAATAAACTCACAAATTGATATGAATTGATGTGTTATGTCAGATTGTAAAGTTATTTTTATTATAAAATAGATCTAACGAATTCCAGTAAATTATATAAATTTATGAATTTATTTTGTGTAATCTCTTTATCTCTGTACATTGTTCTCTTACAATAATGGTGTTCTTAGTTCCGACAACCGTCCAAACGACGCTCATGGGTGCTGTGTTCCACTTGTTCCAACTTCTGTCCTTGGGCTGAACCTTGGTGCACGAGGGCGTCATTGATGGGCACCATTTTATAAAGAGAAAATCTTTACACCAGCCTACTGCTGGCTGCAGCCGCATCACACTTAACGTTTTGGATTAAAAAAATAAAAAGAAAAAAAGAAAAAAAAAAAAAAAGAGATGCCACGTAAGGTGTGTGGAGAGTGCATGCGGATGTATAGTCAGGCTCAAATAAAAAGGGGAGGGTGGGGGGAGTTAGATATATTCAGTTTATTATATAAAAGTAAATTCATAAGGTGTTTGATATATATATATATATATATATTTTTAAGTAAGTTAATTTCATTAGGAAAGGTGATACATGAAGAGGGGTTCCCCAACAATCTCCCCAAAGTAATAAAAAATAGTGTAAAGTGGTGCATTGTCACATACTGTCTGGAGTTGATTTTTGGAGACGTCCACGATTCCTTTTACAAGATCACTGGTTAGGAAAAGCGGTAACATAAGGTAGCAGCCGAAATCCAAGTCGAGTTGGCGGCAACTGACCAACACAGGTGGTGGCGACATGTGTAGGACATGCGCCACCTGAAGAGGTGAATGGACGAGCAGATCTGAAGGACCTGAGGCTTTTGAAGCCGGTGGGGCCGCTCGTGGCCGCCAAAGCCGCTCTGGTACGCAGTTGCGACTAAAAAACCCGCACGACTGTGGTCATGCGTGCGTCAAATGCACCGAGCAGAAGTGCATTTTTCTTCCACGAGTATGAAGATCGGCGACCAGAGAGGCTGAACTGGCATCGCGTGTTGGTCGGAGGTTGTCGGGGCAGTAGATAGGGAGGATCGACGCTAAGGAGAGAAAATTAGAGAAAAAGTTAGAAAAAAAAAAGACAAATAACAAACCATATAAATTGAAAAGCGTCTGGGGTGGCTAGGGGAGAAGGTGTTTGATGTGTTACTTCCAAACCAAAAGTGCAGCTGGTGTTTATTATAACGTGTTAACTTTTTATTATAAATTAAAATTTTTATTTTAAAATAAATATATCGATTCATAAAATTACTTATAATTTATATAATTTTTATGCAATTACTTCTTTCTATTTCTACGCAGACGTTTATCGGACTAACCCAATTTGAATATTATAATATTATTTATTATATTTTATATAAAAATTTAAAAAAATTATAATGATTAGACGAGATGAATCAAAAAGAGTGAATGAATTTTTATATCCAGGCTAAGAGAGGTTAGGTTAAAAGACACACGTGTAAACTGTGTCCGCGTCATAAAGCTAGACCGGCCAAAGAGTAAGGTAAAAGACAAAAAAAAAATATTACTTTATCTATTTAATTTATCTCTCAATTTAATCCTTCATGTATTTTAATTTTTTTTACTTAATATTTAAAAAAATGAATATTAGTATATTAATATATATTTTATATTTTTTAAAAATATTTTAAAATAATATAAAAATTTTGAAATAGCAGTCGCTCAAGCCTCAAAGACAAAAAGCCTAGGAGGCTTTGCTTCCGGCGTGGGACGCACGAGAAGAGGCTTCAGGTTTGGGAGGTAGGATGAGATATAAAATTTTCATTTTATCTCATTTCATCATTACATATTTTTCAAATCTCCATATAAAATATAATAAATAATTCAACTTTTTCAAATTCTAATTCACTTTTTTTAAATATTAATACAATAATAATATTAAAACTTAACATTTTAAACTCTCAAATAAAATATAAAATTCTCATCTAACCGTCCAAATCTGTCCTAGTCGCTCCCACGCATGTCATAAATGACAGACATCTCAAAACTCATCGAACGGATCCTCACACGGATACAGTACACACTGCATTGGGAATCAGTTCCCGATTGATTAGTTTGAATAAGTGTAAATAAATGATTAAAGGGAATTTATATTTACAGTTATATGGTCTGCAACTTGCAAGTCTCACACATTTTTTTAAAAAATTAATAATAAATTTATGATTTACACACAAAAAATTATTTCTTTAACGTAAAATTCTACTTTTAAAAAAAAAAACAAATTACACAAAACTTACACAAATCAAAACTATATCTATATAAAAATTCATATGAAACCAGCTTTTATATTGTCGGTGGATTGTAGTTTGGTTTATGCAGGCGTTGGTGCCTGAGAAAGGTTGGCTTATGGGCCGCATGCGATTTTTCTTTCCCCATAAAATCTATACTTTTAGCGTATGAAGACTCTACTAACTTACATATAACTTGCTTTTAAAGATATGTTTAGATGTTGAGCTGAATTGATTTGTTTTATAAATAGTAATGAGTTGAGATGATAGAGTAAGTTATGTAGAGGTTCACTTAAAATGAGTTAATATGAGTTTAGATATATTTATAGAAAGTTGAAAAAGATTGTAGGTTATATATGTAATGAGTTGTTGAGTTAAAAAAGATTATGGGTCTCACATATAAAGAGATTTTGAGTTGACATGAATTTAATGATTTGATAGTTGAGTGTTTTGATATTAGAAGAGATCTAAATTTAAACTAGCTAAGTGCAGTCAATAAACCAAACAAACCGTAAGAAACGATTTGTTCTAAATAGATAAGTTTCATGCAACTTTTTTTATAAAAGAGTGGACTATAATTAAAAAAAAAAAATGTAACGAAATTTAAAATTTATCAATGAAACTCACTTTTTATAAAAAAGATTTACATAAAATTTGTTTATTTGAAATTTGAACCTAACGTTATTATGTTTTTAATGCTTATAGAAACCTTGATCATTTACAAAAAGTGCAACATTTAAAAAAAATTGAAGAAAAAATAATAGACTTGCTCTTCATAAGATCGACGTAAGTGCTGAATTAGGTGGAAATGTGAATCATTTTGACTCAATTAATTTTTGTTGCGTAATAAGAGTTGAGTGTACGTGAAAATTTATCAAACATGAAGAAAGAGTGCTGCTACTCCCACTGCTGGGGATCCTGCTAGTAGTTTTGGGATGAATTTTTTTTTTTTATATTTTTTTATATGTATTTTTTTAATATATTTAAATATATTTTAAAAAATAAAAAAATTCATAATATTATTAAAAAATATTTACTTAATCATTAAGTAAAAAATAATTATAATAATAAAATAAAAAAACTCACAACGATAAAAATTAATGGTAAAAACTAAGGGTAAGAATAATATTTTCTTTATGGAAATATGATAAACCAAGTAAAGACGTGCAACATGCCAACAACATTGAAGACACGTGGACTTTTTATGGATTGAGAATTGTGGATAGATAGATAGTTTTGGATTACATGTGAACTGAAACAAAAGAATAATAAAGAAAACTTAAAATATAGTTAAGAAATTTCAGTAAGAGGAATGCTATATATCACTTACTATTTACTCTTATATTTTATATTTATAATTTTTTCATAAGATATAAGAGTATTTTTTATAGGGTGTAGAGATATTTTTCATAAGAAATGGAATATGGGATTGTGAATAGTAATTAATAAGAATAATTTTTCTTTCAGTAAATAAAAACATCCAAAAAAAATGGGGAGTTAACTTTAACCTATATCATATTAAAGCTAATTAAAAATTCATTTATTATTTTACTTAAAGAAATATTATTTATTATGTTTTAAACAAAATATATATAATAAAGTTTTAACGTAAGGCAAAACAAAAACATGTGAACTGAACCAGTTGAATCCTAATTTTGATGGTTAAACGAAAGTATAATGATGATTACATGGTTGGATCCGATTGAGGATTTTGTGTCAGAAAAGCGGACCCAAACCGCAAACCAACCCAGCTTGAAAATCACACGTAGGACGGAACGTAAGGGAGAAATTTATGGGGCTTTCCACAGCTGTCGGCCAATCAGATCCCTTGGTTTGTTTAACAATTCCAAGGTGGTCACGTCTTCTCTTTGCTCACGTTCCGTATTAATTAGGGAATAAAGCTACAGATACCGATAAAAGCCATCGACGTTGGTTATCGAATGATTTTTTTATTATTATTATTTTATTTAATGATTAATAAAATATTTTTTTAATGATATTAAAAATTAAAAAAAAATCATTTGGCCTTATGAAATTTATCGTGCTACATGACGCTTTAGGCCCTCTACACGTCAGCACCACCTCCCTCTCCTCTTCCTCACAACATCAGCCTGTAGGGCTCTGGTCCCTATGGTCCTATGTATGCGCCTCTACCCTGCTGCTGTACAACCTACTACCATTCTCTCAACTTTTACACGCCACTTAGAGCATTGATAATGGCTTGTCAAATCTAAAATTTAATTAAAATTTCAACTTTTTATTATAATATCAATTTTTAATTAGATGAGACTATATTAAATTAATTATTTTAAAATTAAAATAATAATATAATATTATATATTTTAATAATAATAGACAAATTTTTTTTTTTATATTTTACAAATACACTTTATATATTTTAATAATATTTAGAAAAAAAAAATTTATATATTATACATAAGCACAAGACAAAAATAAAGGTTTTTTTTCTCCCAAATTAAAGTTTTCTCCCATCAATCTCAGCTGATTGTGTAATAAGACAATGTCAACATATGCCTTAGCCAACAATCTCTTCACTTCCATTAATAACCACCTATTGTAGGAGTATTATACTGAGAAATTGTAAATTACATCACAGACTGATCTAGACAAAGCATCAAGACGGATATCTAAACACTTAAAAAATTGAAATATGGATTAACAGTCGAGCACCAGAGCTGTGAAGAATAATTAGCAAACTAATCTCAAAGGAGAAAAAAACAATAGAAAGAACAGATGCTAACATATAAGAGATTGTCCCATATCACTAAAAATGTAGTCAAAACATATTTGTTGAGATAGTATTTCAGCAGCTTTAAAAGAGAGTATTATCTAAAATCATAAGCAAGTACCAAAATGGCATTGGTTTTTTTCTTCAACTGGAACTTGATTAGTCGATCTTAGAAGCAAAAGCAACTTTTCTCAATAATAAAAGATCAAAACTTAACCACTCAACGTCCTCGAGCAACATAAGCAGCAAATGTTGCAGCAAAAATTGTAATTACAGAAGAAACCAGAGTCCAGAAACTCTTCTGCTTATGTGCTTCGGCTACAGAGTTCTGCAAAAACCCAAGCTGTTTCTTCATATCTTCCACCATCTTCTCCTTGCTTATGAAAGCAGTCTTGATGGCATCTAACTCCCTCGCATATGGTTAAATTTCATCCTCTCTTTATAGTATATACTAGCTAAAACAAAAAAAATTCTTTTAGATAAAGTTCATATATTCTATATTTAATTTGTGATTTAACTGGCAATTACTTCAAGCTTGATGATTATTCTCCTAGAAAAAACATGAGCAAAAAATAGAAAAGTGAAGCAGAATATCCACCTTAATTTGAGACCGATTTGCAAGGTCCATCTTGTTCATCACTATGATCTTCCTTGATGAAGATGTGTAGTCTCTCAATTGCTCATATTCTGATGATAATGGAATCTAGAGGCAACAACAATAAACATCAAAATAATGTTAAACCTATTGATTGTTCTAGATCATCCAGTGCCCAACAAATTGGAGAAATGAAAATAAGTTGCTCAATATTCTATAGCGTCAACCAAGCCACTTCGATTTCAAGGTCACAAGAGTACTCTCCAAACCAATTAAAAAACTCGCTTTTGAATAAGCTAAGTAAACAATTTTCACTTTAAAGCATGCAAGTTACTTGATCTACAAGTGAAAAAAATAAAAATTTACTATAACAAAAAAAAAAAAAACAAAGGATTACTGCACCATGAACATAGAGATGAAATCAAAATTTTCAATAATGAAACAAAATTGAAGCCAGGCCGAATCCAGATTTGAATCCACTACTCATTGGAACATTCATCCGAAACTCAAACACATATATGAATAACAACAAAAAAATATCACCGCAAAGAAAAAGGAAACATGCATGGAATGCCTATCACCAAAAAAATACATTCTAATCCCACTCATTTTGGTTATCTTTATGGGGACATCAATAATCCCACTCTCCTTGCACGCCTGATCACCAAACCAAAGGTTGCAAGCCATCTTTGAAAAATTAGAAAAAGACGATATCAAGCATTATTTAAGACCCCATCACAACCAAACATTATGCAGACCAAATCAAGCTAAAATCAAAACTAAATAATAAAATTACAAATCGAAAAAAAACAAGAGAAGGGGAGTTGATTACCTTCTGTGAAGCATAATAGAACCCTAATAGAGGCTTGACCAGTTGATTAAAATCGATTTTCTCTTGCAATCCTTCTCCTAGTTCCAGATTCCCAACTTTGATAGCCCTGGGGTAACGAAAACAACAAGAGAACTGGAAAAAAATAGAAAAAATGGAGAGAAGGGGAGAGGGGACTGTCGGGCCAAAGAGACAACCAATGAGTAAGAGAAGGGAAGAGAGAAACAGGGAGAAAAAAATGAAGGGGGAGTTCGACGAGGGAGAAAGGGAGAGAAAGGGAGAGAAAGTGAAGGTTTTTGGGAAGAACGGATTCACGAGGGAAATAGAATGTTTCAGTTGAGGAGATGTGATTTTAGAATAAAATAATGATTTGGCGATGAATAGTACCTCGTTATGTATGGAGAAAAGGATAGACTTACTGTAAATGAAAACTTGAACTCTTCTATTTTACCGAGTCCAATGCAGCGGGAAATGAGACCACGAAGTTCAGACTTCAGCTTTTTAGGAGTTTTAGCGAGGCCGATACAGATGCTCTTACGTGGTTTTTTTTTTTAACAAATCGTGCATTTTCTCTTTTACCCTTCTTCTTTTAGGAGGTGATAATCATGTACAGGAATGCTCGAGGCTCCAACTTCACTTGGAGTTCAATTTTATTCTACTTTTAATTCCAAAAAAAGGAAAGAAAAAAAAAAAACTCAGATAAGATGTTTTTCTTTTAGTTCCAATCGTAATATGGTCTTTGGTGGAAGAGCAAAAGTAGTGGTTCAATTGGTTGTATCCTCTCTAGTTTCTTCCTTCCCATCTCTTTGACATTCCAATTTCCAGATTCTTCCTTACGTCTTCTCTCTCCCTGCAGCCAAGACTGCAACTTTCTTCCCCCTTCATTGTTCATCTTCGTAACCGAGCCCCCTAGCACTTGAAGAATTGAAACACAGGCTGCGATGCATAAAAGTACCAAAATCCATAGAGAGGGAGAGAGATTGAGATGGAGAGGGGCTCACCTTGGGTTATTAACGTCTACGGGTGTAAATTTAAACCGGAAAACCGATCCGGACCGGACTGGTTGGATCGGTTTTGAACCGGTCCGGTCTGGAACCGGTTTCTGAATTATGCAAACCGGCCGGAACTTGTTCGGTTCCAGTCTATGATTTCCAGAACCGGACCGGACCGGTTGGGGAAAAAAATATAAAAATTAATATTTTATATATAAGTTTTATATATAATATATAATTATATGTAAATTTTTTATATATAATATATATAATTATATATCATATATAAAATAATTTCATATTATAATTTATAAATTATAACATAAAATGATAATCTCAAATATAAACATTTGTAATTTGTTTGATTATATAATATTAATATAATTATATATAAGATGATGTTATTATAATTTATAAAATAAAAATTTAATCTTGAATATGAAAATTTAATTGATCATATGCTTTAAACATAAAATATATATATTAAATTATATTATATATAGTCTAATATATTATATAGCTATACTAATATGTAAGTTTATGACTAATACTAATATATAACTATACTAATAGTATAATATTAATACTATTATATAGTCTAATATATTATATAGCTATACTAATATATAAGTTTATAACTAATACTAATTTTTTTACTAAAACAGATTTTTTTAGTAGTGCAGATTTTGTAATGGGAACAGATTTTTAGAACAGATTTTTTGAAGCAGTTTTTTTTAATTATTATTATTATTTATTTTTAACAGATTTTTATTTTTTAATGATAAACTTACATTTTAAAAAACCGGTAAAACCGGAGATATCAGTTTAGGAGGGTAACCGGTGCGTAATCGGTTTTGAAAAATACAAAATCGGTACATACTGGTTTGGTCCTAAATTTTGTCCAAAACCGAACCGGACCGGACCGGTTACACCCCTAATGTCTACGATTGAGATATTGGCGGAACTGGGTCTGTTTGCGATGTCTGGAGTTTGCAAGAGAACCTCAATCCATCGTTCGGAGTTTGAGAGCAAGAGAGATGGTTGGGAGCGAGAGAGATGGCTGGGGTTAGCACCTTACAAAGAGGGCTCGGTGAGAGAGACAGATCGGGACTGAATGGGGTGAGGGAGATGGGATCTTCGTTGAGGACGAAAAATAGCATTTCTAGGGTGAGGGGGTGAGGGGCGCCGGGGTGATGGGTGAGGGAAGAGTAAGATCGGGTTGAGGGAGAAGAGATGGGCATTTGTGAGGGAGAAGAGATGGGCGCTGGGGTGAAGAACGGAGAAGGCTTGAGTCTGAGGGAGAAGAAGATGGCTGAGGGAGGCTTGGGGAAGTGATGGGTGAGAGGGAAGAACCGTGATGTGGGGCCATAGACTGGGTTCGTGTGGTGTGCAATAATAGACCGGTAGTTGAGTAGATTTTTCCCTGACTTATTTGTCTTGGGCAATTCAAATTTCGTGTTTATTAAGAAGGAAAATGATTTACACACAATATTTTTCATAATATTTTATAGAATTATATTTTAAATGAGGGATATGTTTATAAAATATCTTATAAAAATAATATAATCTTATAAAAATATCTTCATTTCATAACATTATTATGCAATGTGTTGTGCAATGTGTTGTGTGTATTTTTATTTTATTTTATTTTATTTAATGGTTGAAAAAAGACTATAAATAAAGTTATACATATTTTTTAATTTTTTTAATGATTAAGAATATTAAAAAAATAATAATAAAATAAAAATTTCAAATACACTATAGAATAGTAAAAGAGTGGTAAGAAGATAGTAAGCTTATCATTATTTGGCACTTTTTTGTTCTTGCCTTAAGATTAGTGTTTTGAATTTCGTTTCGTATCGGCCGGATAGCCAATACATAGAAGACCCCTTGTTTCGTATCGGGCAAAATTTCGATTGTATCGGCCGGTACTGACCGATACATCTGATTTCAGCCTTGACTTTTTTTTTTTTTTCATTTCTTCAAACTACATGCTTATTTTTGGACCCTCAATTTAGATCAGACTATTTATAATTTTTATATATGTATTTATATATAGACTATTCTGAAACAGTGATATCAAAATATCTCGTTTCAATACTTCTATCGAAACGGTCACCAAACGGTATTCAAAACATTGCTTGAGATTGAGCTAATAATATGGTTGTTAGAATTTTGAGTGATTTCGACGTTATTTGATTTGCATTTTAAGCAAAACAAAGTGGTTCATTGGTCGTGGTTTTCTTTGTGAGGACAAATGATTTTTTTTTTCCTTATTTTTAGTTAATATAGTTAATTTATACATTTAAAAAAATAAATAATAGATATATTAAATTATTTAAACTATATTATATCAGCCGATGCCAATGGTAATAACAAAATTTAAAATAAAAAATTGCATTTTTCATTTATTAATTATGACTCGTGAGTGATTACAAAGAGAAAAATATTTGAGACAATTCATATTAGAGAAGTACTACTGCTACAAAGAAACTTCATAAATTAAATCCACAAATTAACTGCATGATTTCACGTGATATACTACATCGAATCAAGTTAATTTATGTGTTTACTTTTGTAAAATTACTTTATAGCAAAAAAACTCTCTTTCTTCTAACTAATATTAGAATGAAATAGCAATTTTCATAAACATAATCAGTTTTCTTTATCAACATTAATATTTAATTGTTATAAAAGAAGGAAATATAATGCTATTTGAGGGATGGTTTAACTGCCCATCAATCAATAAACACAGAGCATTCAATTGCAGGAACAAAAAAAATAATCAAAAGACCAAGACCAATCTTGTAATGTTGGTTTATATATAAATATATATATATATATATATATTTATATATTTCTGCCTCCGTTTCGCTTATACATTTGTTCCTTAAGTATGGATTTCATAGGTAAGATGATGTGTCTGTTTTGCCACTTCAATATCATCTACCGAAAAACGACTTGTCGATTTTATGACCGAGCAAAAAATATTAATATTATAGTACTATAGTGAGAAATTTAAGAACACAGAACATGTTTAGGAATCTAAACTATTAAATAATTAAATGCACGTACAGGGAAAAAAATGCATGCATATGGATGTATTGCACAGCACGTCGTATTTGGAAGCTTTTCTCAACTTAATGAGCTAGTCCTATGTATGTCTACCATTAACATTATTTTAGGCTTTTAGCCGTAAAAGCAAAACTATAACTCTTGTCATCAGTCAACTAAACATGCACGCCAACCTGGCTTTACTTTATGCCCAAATAGAACATATCTTCTCCTTCCTCTGGTTTTGAAAAAAATATTTTGATGTGCATAGTTATTTCATGAGTAATGCTAAAAATATCTTATTAGTGACGTTTCGCACCCTGCCGGCCTTTATGTCCGACTTGAAACAAGGAAATTTGTTGGCCCGAAGTGCCAGGAAACACACTTGATGTCTAAGTTAATTTTTCTTAGAGAGAGAGTGTGTGATAATATGAGTTCGAATCGTACATGTATCAAGACTTTTATACTTCTTTTCTGGTGTAGTCACTATTCTTTCCTATGCGCCTGGAGTGTTCACCCTTACTGTGGGGAGCATGCTGTCACATTTAATGTGACAGTTTCTATCAGGAACAAGATCTCGACTCATATCAAATTTATGTAGGCAGCATCATATCATATTTATATAATGTGGTAGCCCTTGTCAAAGATAAGATGTCGACCCATATTGGGTCATTTAATATGGTGTGCCTGTGTGAATGTTGTCCCATATTTTTCATGCCAGTTTGGGCCTTCTTCTCACCAGCCGCTAAACCTTTAACATATGGGCTTTTATCTTTGGATAATCGGCCGGACCATTCGGGCAAGGGATGAATATGTCCTTCCACTTCTCATCATATGATCAAAACATATTGAGTGATCAAAACATATTGAGATAGTAATATAATTTATATTACTATTATTATTGTTATTATTTGCGGGCATTGAATATAAGCTAGATTCTAGATAGATTGCATTTAAAACAAAAAAAAAAAAAAAAAAAAACCCTTGATGAGTTAGAAATGTTATTATTTCAGAGAATTTTTTAAAATTCTATATATGCACGTAAATGACTTCTTTAATCTTTTCTCATCGGATAATATAACGACAAATACCGCCCTATATTTCAAAAGTTCGTGCCTCAATAGCTCTCTCATTCAGAGTATAGCTTCAGCTAGCCGCATCTTCTACCGAAAGGCCAAAGTTTTTTTATTTTTTTTTTGCTTTTTTTTCAATCATTTTTTTAAACACTTTAAACATTTTAAAAAAATACAAAAAAATCACAAATTCATTTAAAAACAATTTCTTAATCATTAAGTAAATAAAAAAAGAAAATAAAATAAAATGCAATTCGGTATAAAATTTCGGTAAGAATTTTCAGTGAAAATAGTATTTTCCAATGCGTTTTATCTTTATCATTGCAACAATCTAAAAGATACCCCAAGAAGAAAAGGAATATATAAAGACGAGTAGTGCCAAATAGCGCGCTAGGCAAGTACGGTTGGTTGGTTGTTGTTTTTTTTTTTTTTTTTTTTAAATGGAATATCCTCATCATTAGGATGAAAAATTCTTCATGCGATCTTACCTTTTATGTTTTGAGCATACGATAATTAGTTCTAATTTTCAAAAAGTGAGCATATTATTGATGATTCCACTGACAATTAAGGCAAGTTTTGTACTTTATATCTTCGGTTGCAAGTTTTTCGAAGAGGTTTACTTCATTGTTTTAAAATGGCTATCTATTTAAAAAGAAAAATACTTTATATACAAATAGATTACGTAAAATTAAACTCATAAAATAACGTGACTTGATGTAATATATTAGATTGTAAATTTATTTTTATTGTAAAATAAATTTAATAAATTACATGAAATCGCGTTAGTTTATAAATTTATTTTTATGTAATACATTTATATTTGTAACACTTATAATTTAAAAATATAATTTTTAGAAAAATTTTGATAGTAATAAGTCACTTGTTTCAAGATTCGTTATCTTATACAACAATTATTATTATTATTATTATTATTATTATTTTATATATATATATATTTTTTTTGGACATATTATTTTATATATTTTGGATGCATGTAATCTAGCTTGCAAATAAAATAAAATTTTATTACATTTATCTGAATGGTCATGTACATGACTCTTTGAAAGAAAGCAATAGCTTTGTAAAGAGAACCATGTCTCCCACGCATGAGTGCATGACCTCTTTTTCCCTTCCATTTCAAACAATGATATTGACCGGTAATACTCGTACGTAGAGATGTCTCGTACGTAGAAATTTATCTTTATAAAAAAAACCAATAAATTGATATATAGATATATATATATATATATGTATATATCCCAGCACGGAAATGAAGATTGCTCTTACGCCTGACCCTTAAATTCATAGCTTTTATCTACTGTCAAGTGTTATGACTGAGAGTCTTCTACCTGTAATAGCTTCTTTCAGGCAGTTTATAAGGTTGTACCTGTCTGTATTAAGACTAAAATTTGGTTACTAATATTGATTATTCTCCTTATTTAAAATAAGAATTATTAATCCGGAAGCTGTTTTGATTTCCAATTTTCAGTTCCGAGGTGACTTCGTGATCTAAATCGCATAACCAGGTCGGGACGTTTTGAGAGTTGAGAAAAATGGAAGCTTTTTACGCTAGTTCAAATAATCAAAGAGATACTGCGCCAATGCTCTATGTAAGGGAACATTTGCCTAATTCGTCGGTTCTTCCCGGTAATATGATGATGTATATGAATTCTGGGTCATACTCGGACGCTTTGGCTGGGAATTCTCAGCAGCAAAACAACTGCATGGTGATCCATCATTGGGTGCTTCAAATTCCACCCAACAGCAGCAAGAAATTTTGTCAAATTTTGGCTCGCGCATTGTGGAGCATGATTTCAATGCATGGAGGGAAGGTAGAAATGAGAAATGAGATGTTAGTTACGCACCCAATGGGTGGCTCCGCCAGCATTCTTCACGGTGCGCAAAACTTACAGGACCAGGGATTCTCTCTCAGCCTCAGCACACAAATCCCATCAGGAATTCAAATGCCTTCTATCCCATATCGGAATCCTAATCCAGGATTTGCTTCAATCTTGAGTCCTAGTTCGTCAGTTTCTGCTGATAGTGGCGATTGGAATGGCTCTTCGAGAGATGAACAGTTGAGAAATGCTGAATACTTGCCTCATAGTTTTCCTGGAGGAAATCAAGATTTATATGAAGGGAATTTATCTACATTAGGGATGTCAAACATTGTGAGAAGCATTCCCAATTCCAAATATCTTAAGGCAGCACAACAACTGCTTGACGAAGTGGTTAACGTCCGGAAAGCTCTAAAGAAGCCTGATATTGCAAAAAATGATGGCGCGCATGAGCATCAGATAAAGAGTCGCAAGGAGGGTGGTGGGGGAACAAAGAATGAAACTACAATGCCACCCAATGGAGTGTCTTCATACCCTCACGAGTCAGCCAGTAACTCTCTATGTGAGCTTTCTCATGCTGAAAAACAAGATCTACAAGACAAGTTGACAAAGCTTGTTAGGGACCCCGGTCAAGTCCCCAAACACTTGCCTTGCTAATCCAAAGCTTGCCTCGAAGTGACCGAGTCTTAGTTCTTCTCTTGCTTGGTCCACGTCCAATGATGGTCAAGGTGACCAATAGGTTGAGATGATATGGTGAGGTTAGGCGTTTAGGCTAGAAGGATGATGGCAACAAGAAAATGGTTCAAGGTAATGTATGGCTAGGAATGGTTGTGGGCACACGGCACTAGGAGGTGCTAGGGTTGGCGCCACTTTGGGTTGGTGTTTAGGGTTTGGGAAGGAATGTTGGTCGGCTAGGGTTTGAACAAGGAGAGAAGAGTTGGACGGCTTGGGATTTGAATTTAGGAAGGTTTCCTAAATTTGTGGGATTTGGAGGGGATCAAGGATATGGCCGGATATGGTAGGAAAGGGTTAATTAGGGTTCCTAAATTATAGGAACTCTAACTATGGGAAGTATGGGTGTCAGCTAGGGCAAGTTAAATTAGGCAAGTGATTGCCGAATTTACCTTGATTGCTTATGGAAGGATGCGGCTAGGGTATGACAAGGAATCACTCAACTATGGGAAGTTGACTAACACTTGTGTTGGTCGAAATTGGAGTTGGTTCGGATTGGATGATTGTAATGGAATGGATTTCACCAATGAACAAATGATGAACAAGATGAACAAATGATAAAATTATCAAGAACAAAGTGAACAAAAGATAGCCAATTCAACTATGATTCACGAATTGCACATAGATGAAATAAACCTCTTTATTGATGAACTTGAACATAAATAATAGAACCACAACTTGGATTCACGAATTGCACCAAGTTGTGAAACAAGATAGATAAATGAATCACACCTATTCACGAATTGCAAGGTGTGATCCTCTTTTTGGGATTCACGGATTGCACCCAAAAAGCCCAAGTGCTCTAGCACCGAAATGTGATCTCAAGAACAAAAGTCTACCCACAAGGGAATTTGCCAAAAGATGTTCATGAAATGACTAAGGTTCCTATTTATAGGTTACAACTTGGAAACCCTAAAATGGTCCCTTCAAAGTAAATAACAATTAATTAAAGGATCAAGTAAATAAAATAATAAAATAGAGCCATGGACTAAACCATGGTGTGACATGCTCGGGCCCATGGTGGGCTAAGTGGTTGCATGTTGGTTCGCTGGCCCATGGCTAAGTGTTGGTTCGGCATGGTCCAAGTGGGTGGCTTGGACGTTGGCTGCATGGCACGGGCTGGAGCCGTGCGCTGGATGGCACGCCATGGGGCGTGCCACTAACCTCGCTGGTGCTCTGCAGGGTGGGCATGGGCGTGCTGGCATGCGGTAAGGGCCCATGGTCAATCTGATGTGCGGCAGGAGCTGCTAAGGCCATGCGGGTGTGCGGCATGGTCAACCTGGGCGTGTGCTCGCGCGCGCGGGCTGGCTTGCCTGTGCGGCGCCTGTGTGCTCGCAGGGCCATGCGGCCCACTGGTGTGCGCGCGGATCTGCGCACTGCGAAGAGTCTGGGCGTGCGGCCCGCTGGGGCGCCTGGGCCCACTGGTGTGCGCGCGAATCTACGCACTGCGAAGAGTCTGGGCGTGCGGCCCGCTGGGGCGCCTGGTGCCGCTCGCATGCGCGCGCTGGCCTGCGCTGCGCGCATGTGCGAGAGGGTCTGCTCTGCGCATGCTGCCGTGCGCCTGTTAGCCTCGCTAGCCTGCATGCTGGGCGCCCCGGGGGTGCCATCTCGAGGGCCAAGGCATGCATGCATGCTGGGCGCCCCGTGCGTGTCATCCCACGAGCCAAGGCATGGTTGTAGGCTAGCCAAGGTGCTTGTCTCCACCATGACTAGGGCATGGGCGGCTCCTCTAGGGGCAACTTGACGTGGGGGTCTAACAAAGCTATTGTCCATGTCGGATGAGGTAAGACCAATAAGTTAGTTTTCCATGTCTTTTGCTGAGATAATTGTACTGATCTATTCATTTATGTGGTCATAAAGTGGACTAATTTTTTGTAATGCAAAACCTCATTGCAAATTTAGTGAACCTGATTTTCTGGTAAGTTTTTACTCTATTTGAACAGTGTGTACCTCTCATATTTTTGTAGCAAGACATTTGTTTGCCTGCCTGCCTGGATGCATGCATGTTAACTTTAAATTTTATTAGTTTGGCATCACATGTTTACCGAATTGAGGACCTCCAAAGAATGATTGATCCTAGTTTACCAGGAAAAGAAATTTATATTTAAGAATTAGGTAGCTGCAGGATCAAAAATTTAGTATCACATGCTGATTGGGCAAAGGTATTATCTCACTGATTGGCTTTTGAGTATTTTGTGTCTGTTGGTGTTCAGCCATTTTTGCCACCAGGTGAATTCAGGCCAAATGGATATGGGGAGAGGTGCTGGCATTACATAGATAGCAGTTTCCCATCTTGTTAAATGCTTAATTAAAGACTTAATAATGTTATCACAATTTCTTAACTTTCTAGGATTGTTGAAAAATAAAATTCTCTGGTGTTGCTTTAAGGAGGATATGGAATTCAGGAACCTTCTATGGATAAAGGGAGGATGAAATGTTCAGCAAGTAAAAGTTACCAGGCTTTTGGTGACAAAAAGTTTCGACTTTTAGTTTGTGACAACTTACCTATTTACAGTTCGTATTTGTATATTGGTTGATGGTGGCTATGCAGTTATGAGAAATTAGTTGGTGCTGCTGGGAACTTTTGTACAAATATAATATGAGCTACTTTTTTCTTCCCAATTAAGTAATTAAGTTGATAGTTATGATCATCTGTAGATTTTTATTTTTACCAAGAATGTTAGTTTTCTCATCTTTCAGATGTCTCTATGTAAAGAACAAGAATGCATGAATTTATGCACTGCACAGTCCTTAATTTTCAACCTATTCCTGATAAACACTGCTATGGGGCTCTTATTTCCTTTGTACCTTTGTGTGTGGATGAGAGAGATTGTTTTGATTAAGCTATGAGGAGTGCGTATAGTTTTATTTTCCTGCTCAGTGTTCTCATAATCTCTCTTATGTTACAATACCTGTGCCAAGTACTTTTGCTGTATTATGATACAAGTCATGCATAGGCTAGAATTCATTGCCATGGTGCTAATTCTTTAGTCAACAAAAGCTAAGATGTGTTCTAATGATTTTATCCTAATCCCTATAATATTTTAAGAAGTATGAACTTCTTTTCCCACAAGGTCTAATGATGATTACTTTATTTCATAGGTTGATAGAAGGTACAAGCAGTATTATCATCGGATGCAGATTGTGGTGTCCTCATTTGACGTGATTGCGGGATGTGCGGCAGCCAAACCATATACTGCACTTGCCCTACAGACTATCTTGCGTCACTTTCGGTGCTTGCGTGATGCAATCACTGGCCAGATTCGAGCAACTTGAAAAAGCCTTGGGGATCAAGATACTTCAGGAAGCAGTCAAGGAGTTGGAATAAGTCGCCTCCGATATGTGGACCAGCAGCTCAGGCAACAAAGGGCTATTCAGCAGCTTGGTATGATGCTGCAACATGCATGGAGGCCGCAAAGGGGGCTACCTGAGAACTTAGTTTCAATTCTTTGTGCTTGGCTGTATGAGCATTTCCTTCATCCGTAATTCCTCTAACATAACACTTCTACCAAAAAATTTCCAAATTTTCTTGCATGAGATCTTAGTGCTTTGTTAACTAAGTTCTAAATTTTTTTGCCAGCTATCCAAAGGATTCTGATAAGATCGTGCTAGCGAGGCAGACTGGCTTGAATAGAAGTGAGGTGAAAACCATTTAATTTTGTTGTCTACAGTTTCTGGCATAGAATATGAGATGCTTTGTATTCTTAAAGGAAAATCAGAAGTACCTCTTTTAGAATTTGGATATGCAAATCATATGAAAATTGAATCCCGTTGATAGAAAACAATTTCAGTCACTTGGGAGAATGTGATGGAGAAAGTTGAGAAGTCAGTGGTACGTAGGCTGTAGCCAAGGACAGTAGGAATAATGCGGTAGAAGTTGAAGAATAAACTTATTTAGGTTGACCTTTTTCAGTGGTCATCATGGTCGAATCAATTGAAGGAAGAAACAGAAGAGAAGTATCATTTGTTTTCGTTCTTCTGCTATTATTTTATAACCAGAGCATTGGGTTACTGTGAAAATAAATATGAAAAACTAAATATCAACTCATCATTAGTATTGTGTGTATTTTAAATTCTTTTTGAAGGCTGTTCGTGCAGATTAGAAGATACTAATCGATTATAGTCGTTTCAGTAAACCTTGGGATCTAAAAGTAGTAGGGGAAATGTCATATGCTCTTGGCTTCTTTTTTATTGTCCTTAAATGGCTATGCTGTTTCTGTGTTTCATCTTTATTAATTTAGCGACATCTTTGAGCTGGCCATCTTTCTTAATTTAATGACATCTTTGAGCTTGCTCAGGTCTCAAACTGGTTTATAAATGCACGAGTGCGTCTCTGGAAGCCCATGGTCGAAGAGATGTACAAAGAAGAGATTCGAGATGCTGAAATGGACTCTAATTCCTCGTCTGAAAATGCAGCCGAGGCAACAAAAGGTGATAATGAGACCTCTGAGGATAGAGGGGAAGATTTCCAACAGAGTGCAAGTTCAACAGCCACTGAGAGATGCAGCATGGGTCAACTCATGGATCCAAACCAGATCATGTTCCTGATGTAGAAATGGCAGGATCTGTTGGAGTCGCCAATTATCAAAGTGGGACTCATGGAGAAGGTGAAAAGAAATATGGGCTAATGAAGGGAAGGGAGGAACAAAGGCCTACCATGGATGACTGTAATCTCTTTCCTGATGCTATAGTTCATTCTGATGCAGCCAGTGAAAGGTACATGGTGGCTCCTGCTGCATATCACATGTCAGAGTTGGGGAGATTCGGGGGTGGAAGTGGAGTGTCTCTCACATTGGGGTTGCAGCACTGTGAAGGTGATAGCCTACCCATGTCTGGTGTGACCCATCGCAGTTTCATTGCCATGAGAGGGGACCAAATTTACAATGCTGCACCATCATCTGTAGGGGCTGAGACGGTAGATTTTGAGTGCATGAATCCTGGTAACCAGCAACACAGGTTCAGTTCTTCCCATCTATTACATGATTTCGTCGTGTGAGAATTCAGATCGCGGATCCACATGATTGATTTTTGAACTATTATTGTTAGCAAGAGGGACAGTAATTTGCCTGGCTATGGACTCTTCTTCCAGGAACATTGATCTAGCTAGCAGATGGTAATTGAAAGATTGCAGTCCTCCAAATATGGTGACATATAAAACACAGTTGTAATATATCAAGGAATTGACTGGAAGATTAGCATATTGTAAAGATACATATTTTTGGCTTGACATGTTCAAGGAAATTGTACAATTTGTGCTACTTCAGTTTGAAGAAGAAAGATGCTATAATCTGAAATAAAAGATTAGCAGATGTTGGGTGATTGCTAGTTTGATCGGACGATGACCCACAGAGGATATTGATTGTGCCGGGGTTGGTAATTGTTGTTGCTGATCTAGAAATGGCAACAGCAACTGCAACAGGAGAGAAAGAAACAGAGAAGGGCTATGTTTGATTGTTCAAATGATCTCAATTCATCTCAAACTAATTATTGATGAGATCAACTACTTGTTAAACTTTCTATAAAAAATTCAAAATCATCTCAACTTACTTCAAACATTCAAACATATATCTCAACCTATTTACATTCAAACGTATCTTAATAGAACCTACAAAACACTACTATTTACAGATCAACTCAAATCATCTCAGCATCCAAATGCAGCCCCAGTGACTCAGATGCAACTGTTTGTTCTACATTACCATTTCTCACCTTCCTGGGGATTAATGGAGAATCCTCTTTATAAGCTAAAACCATAACAAGTAGGGCATGGCAAAACTAAAAACCGCTATCAGGCTTCTGAAAATTAGGGAAAAAAATCGTTTCATCCACGTACAGAAATTAGTGTTTACGTCACTCTGACCACTACAAGCGGAATGGTCTTAATGGCTAGTGAGAAACCACACAATTGACAGGAAATCGTCACTCAATATTAAGCATCAGCTTGAACGTAATCCCAGGCTTCATTTAAGGCATGCTATACAGAAACGTTTTTCCCCTGAGGAATTGAAGTCGGGAAAAGCAGGCTCCAATGAACGTAATCCCAGGCTCCAGAATGGATTCAAGATTGTTGCTGATTGAACCACGCCTCTACATATAAAACTGAAGTTTGAACAGGTGAAGATTCTAACTTGGCCAGATAGAAGTCAGAAATTCAAGCCTACTCCAGTGCTGAGACCTAGCATGATGCTAGGAACTACCTGAAAATTATACAGAACAAAGTTAGGGAACAATTTAATATTCGAGCATGGATCATGACTGTGAACAAGTACGTGTGTATTCTAACCTTCTGTACAGAGCCTTTATGTCTTCTCTTAAGAATGAACTTTCCAAGAAGAGATCATCACAATCTTTCCGTCAACAGTCTCCACTTCGAAATACCGATAACCACAATATTCATTCCATTCAAACCACATCTTTGAAATTAACTCCTTCTTGAAGCAAGTGCCGTGATCTTCCTCTTCGGGAGAATCAGCAGCTACCAATCGATATGCAAACACTCTTCTTTTGACCTGGTCGAAATGCACGACCTATTGCTTGCCGGGTCACTGACGGATTAAGATGTACATCCATAATTATTATGCGGGATGCCCCAACCAAAGATATACCCTCCCCACATGCCTTGATGGAGCCAAAGAAGACTTTGGCATCAGAAGAATTGTTGAAGCGGTCCATGGACCTTTCACGATGGTCAGAACTTGATTCACCTGAAATCACAAAGATTTCTCTTCCAGGACTCCAACCCTTCATCTTCACTACTAATCGCTCTAGAAATTTCAAGGGTAGGAGGTACTGACAGAAAACCAGCAGCTTCTCTCCGGCTGACTCACATAGGCTAAGCATATTAAGAAAGAATTTCGCCTTCACTCCATCTTTCACATCTATTTTCTCTAACAACTCATCCACCAAATGATCAGCAATTGCATGATTCTCAGAGAAAGAATTCAATTTTGGGTGAAGATAGACGGCACTCCCAACGGAACTTATCTTGAATTTCCTCACCAACTTTTTTAATTTTGAAACTTCATGCCTCTGTCTGGAACTTAAATTCAGCACCACGGTGAAATCAACAAGACCAGGAAGCTCATCTAAGAAGTCCCCTTTATAATAGTGAAGTACCTTGCCGGTCATCTCACGCAAATCTTGTATTGTAAGGTCCAGTTTTGTTTGTGAAGCCCGGACCGTCTATGGGGGGCCCTTTCATTTTAGGTGCGTTTTGGAGGGGTAAGTTTTCTTCTTCCTTTTCTTTTCCCTCCTCCGATTCCTTCTTCTCCTCTTTCGGTTTCTTTTTCCTCTGTTTTTCCCCCGTGTCCCTCTCCTTCCCGTAACCCACTCACCTTCCCGAATTCCTCTCTTCTCTTTGTTGGGTCTGTTGTGTGGTTCCAAATCCCATGTCCTAAATTTCCTCCATTTTCCTTTTCCCTCACTTTCGGTTTTTCTCTCATAGTCGACGTCTCTCTCTCGCGTTCCTTCATCACGGCAAATTAGTGTTTCTCTCTTCAAGCTCGTCTCTTCTCCCTCTCTTGCGCAGTGTCTTCATCTTCGGGTATCTCCCTTTCCTCTCAAGTCGACGCTTTTCCTTGTTATTTTACTTTATTTTATTTTTTTTCTTTTCTTCATTTCATCCTCTGTTTTCTGCAGTTGGATTTTTTTTTTTCTCTCTTTTATTCTTCATGTAAGACCCTAAACTCAACCCTCAACTGACCCTCTCTGTCTCTTCACTTGCAGATTTTTTTGTTGTTGCTTTGTGTTTTTGGGTATTGCGTTTTCGTGGGTCTTCGGTTTTGGCTTTTCGTGTAACTAGTGAAGCCATTTCGGGAGAATCTAATTTTCGCTGGTAAGCCATTCTCGTTCTCGGTCTCATACGCACGCACACACACTTTCACTTCAAGTCAGTTTTTTTCACTTCAATGAAATATTTGAAAGTGTAGTTCGTGAGTTCTCGGACATTTTTTTTTGTGAATAAACAAACACTTTGTTTTGGAATGGACTTGGAATTGTGGATTATTTTGGGTTGGTCGAGCAGTAAACCGAGTGATACTTGGGATTGATTGGGGGCTGTTTTTGTGCTGTTCGGGTTTCTATACGACCGTTTGGAGTGGAGGTTATTATTCGGAGCTACATTGTTGTTGTAATTTTGGTTGAGTTGTGATGATTGCTTGGAGTTAGGGGCCATTGAAGTGGGGTTGATATTTTGATTATTTGTGTTTGATGTTGACTTTGGTGGGTGTTTTGGTAAATATTGAAATTAGAATATGGTATTTTTGGGTTAAAATGCGGGCTGTCCAGATTACTATATGGTCGTATTAGTGAGTTGTTTTTGCTATATTATGGGTTGGGATTATGAGTTTTAATTATTAGATGGACGTTATGTCAATTGTCGTTTAATACTCAGTGTATATTTTGTTTCTATCAATAGGTGACGAGATTTTTAGAGGTCGATTTCAAGACATAGATAATACGCTGCAAGAGTCAGGTAAGCGGCGTTCATTTGCTAGGTTTTATACAAGTTAATAAAACTGAGGTTGACTTTATGTAAACTTGCATATTTTGTGATGTAATGGGAATTTGGGAAAACAAAGATCAACATCGGTCTCTTATTTGCATTATTTATGAAATCTGTGTGAAAAATGAAAAATATGTTCTGACATACATTGTGTAAACATGAGCTAAATTCTGTTATGTGGTTTCTGAAATCTGAAAAAGGAGCGATATTGAGAATCTGAAAAATTGTGCATTTATTTATAAAGATGTTCTGACATTTGTTTTCAGTGTGTGCAAACTGTCAGATTCTGTTTTGGTACTCTGTATTATTTTGATATAACATCTGAAAATCTTTGGCATGGTGTACTGGTTTTTGTATTTGACTTTGTCTCTGCTTTGCTCTATTATGCTCTGCTCTGTTTGGGTTGGTACCAACTTCTCTGTCTCTGAGTGCACCCACTTTGGAAACAAGGTGGTTTTATTGTGATCTTTCCTGTGTGCACACTCGGGGCTCCGAGAGTAATAAGGGAAAGATTTCACCTCTGTCTCTACCTGGTTTGGCCACCGGGGTTAGCACAACCCTACCATAGGGGTGAAACATGGTCTCTGCTCTGTGTGATGCTCTGTTTTGATGTGATGATGATACTTAGTTTATGTTATGCCAAAGTATTACGGGTTTTACTTGTCTTAAAACCATTGCTCTGTTACCTTTGGAAAATATGTTTTTTTGTTCTGCATGATAACTTTATAAAATATTTTGTTCTGCATATTGTACTTTGTAAATGCTCATATTTGTACGCTAGCATATGTCTCATACTTACTGAGTTGTTGATAACTCACCTCCATTTTCTTCATAATATTTTCAGATGATGTGGATAGTCCAATTGAGGACCGGGTTTAGTTTGGTGAGCATGATTAAGCTGAGGAGGGGATGTTAAGTGAAGGAATTCTGATGTCCTTCAGATTTAATGTTTCTTAGATTTAATTTTATCTAGGGTTAGTAAGACTCATTAAGTTATCAGTTTAGTTTGTTATGACTATCGGGAGATTGTGGACTCGTTAGTTTATTTTTGTTCTGTTGCGGTAATGGCTTTATGGAGTTTTGAAGGTGTTTATTTAGAAGACTTGAGTTTGAGTTTTGATAATAAAGTTTTGTTGGAGATTTATTTTAGTTGCGTTGGAAAATATGTTTATAAGTGACAGGTAGTAATTCTTCAAGCCACCCGGATTTGGGGCGTAACATGTATGACACCCACTTTCCTCCTAAAATCCTTGTCTCTCTGTAATGTGTGTTCAACCAAGTCATAGAAAGCTGCATCAGCACCTGCTTTAAACTGCCTTCTTGAACCAGGTATATCTACTCTACTCATAATGCGCTTGACAACAGCTCGAGAGGTTTCCAACGGTAAAAACTTTGGTCGGACCAGATTCAAAATATTGAACACCTCTTTGACATGATTTTGGTAGAGGGTTCCTGAAAGTACAACTTTTCTAGGCGTTTGCACCTTCGCAAGGGACTGTAACACATTTGTGTCCTCGTTTCGTGGAGTGAGCCCTTCATCCAGAACAAGAATTGAAGGAGCCTTGAGAAGTATCTCTTTACATGAAGCAGAGGTATTGCTGGTTCCATTGTCACAAACAATTGTTGAGAATTGTTTGTACCCTAAGAAAAGGACACTCTTATGCTCCACCCACTGCTTCAACACCTCTAGCTGCTGAGATCGATTATCTGCCTTGACGGTGTAAAAATCATACAGTGGAATGTCCTCCACTTGCCACGTCTGGAACTCCTTTTTCCAAGTAGCCAGTATTCCTTTAGGGAGTACAATAAGTGGTCTAGCGTGTGGATACTTTCCCAGGAAACTTTGCATAAAACTGATTATCATGAATGTCTTTCCAGATCCAGGAGCATGGGCCAAGATGCAGCCCCCATGACTATCACCCACCAAGTTGCTAACAAGAAAATTGAAACCCTCCACTTGATGAGGTTTCATTTGCTTTGTATGCCTTGGATGGGCAGATATTTCAGTTGCCATCGTATCATCTTCGGAATATTTAACTCCAAATATCTCAGTTGAGTCTCTGTCTTTGGCATTCCGAGAATCAGGCATGTAAGTCCGGGTACTCTTTTTTATCTGAATTGAAAAGAATAACACTGGTCAAAAGGCAATTGAATCCCCAAAGTATCCTGATATAAGTTCAAGCATATCCATTTAATGATGGCTTTAATTCCAATACCAGTACTCTCAACTTTACAAAACTAGAACTCTATATTATTAAACATTGGCAAACAAATTAACTTATCTCACAGCATAACAGCAACTATCACACAATCATTTAACTATCAAACGGGGTAAAAAGGACTAACAGTTAGAATACCAATTGAAATTTGATACTCATATCATTCTATGCATATACCACTGTTCCGTGCTGACATTAGAAAATTCCAAAAATATAATAAATGCACCCACAGTCTTCAGCTTATTGTACTGGAACTCGAATATTGTCTCAATACCCCTATCTATTACCCCACAAATGCGGCAAACATAACCAAGATCATCCTTCAAGACAAAAGAATGATCACAGTCTTCCACTCCTCCTCTCGCTTGTTCTTCAGATGGAGGATCTACAGCATCATCCTAGTGAAAGCAGCATAAAATTAAGTTAATATAGTCAATAATATCAAGTTATTCATATCAATCACATCTATAAAAAGGTATTTCTCCAGTCCTTAGTAAGGTTGAGTGACCATGCAACCATTTTCTAGTTTTTTGGTAATACCAAACAAACGCCTTAAATTGGAACCTAGATTTTCAGGATTGAGTATGATTCATATTAACAATGTGTTACGAGCCTTGGCGACGGAACAAGTTATGCGAGGTTCAACTGGAAAGGACGCCGGTTCCAGTCTACGTGCCTTACCTATGATGAAATGAAATGCAAGAACAGATGGGTTGATGAGGAACCCACCTCTTTCAAAACAAGTTTGAATAATAATTTTTCTTGATGATCCCTTCATTCCCCCGTACAATGATATACTCATTACATTATTCAACTTTCCAAAATAACATACGTAATTAAAGCTAAACGTATTATTCCCAAAACAGAGCAAGAGTCAAATGAAAAAGTTTCCTAATGTGCGAGCTAATCGATCACGTTGATTCATGTTTCACGTTGCCGCTCCTCTTTATTCACTTTCCATACTTAACACCCGTATCATCATTCCATGCACTTCCTTACTTGGCACCCGTATCATCCCTCCCCACTTCAATTTGACACTTGTCCTAAAGGTTGAATTCAGGAAATTGCCACTTGATAGTTGAAATATCCTCCCAGGTGGCTTCAGCTGGGTTGGACCCTTGCCAATGAATGAGCGCCATTGCTTTACGCCCTTGACCACGAACAGCTAAGACGGCTTGCGGCTGGACTGGAGTGGAAGTGAGAGCAGCCTCGGGAAACTCAATAGCTGCTAATTCCTGTTTTTCCAATTTCAACTTTAACAACGATACGTGAAACACCGGGTGAACGCGCGATCCTTCAGGAAATTGGCGACGGTATGCCACTGAACCGATTCGTTCCAAGACCTTGAATGGACCAAAGTATCTAGCTGCTAACTTCATTGTGGTTCTCCTTGTTGAGTATTTGGAGTCTGGTTCACGCCGCTCGAGCGAATACAAGTCAGAGAGCTTCGCTCGAAGAGAGCTCGACAGACTGCTCGAGCAGAAGCAAGTCAGAGAGGTTCGCTTGATGACCGCTCGACTCTCGGCTCGAGCGGAGGGAGGTCAGAGAGCTTCGCTTAAGGAGCCGCTCGACTCACGGCTCGAGCGATTGCGGGAAACAGGTTCGCTCGACGCGGGCTCGACACGCCGCTCGAGCGAACATCATTAATTCTGAAATTTTAGGGTTTCCGCCGTACAACATATAAATAGTGTTGTTGTTTGACTTGTACTGTATGACTGTGAACAGTAGCCGTTCTACACTATTGTATTGTGATTCCTCAAGTAATACAAATCCTCTGCAACTCCCGTGGACGTAGGCAATTTGCCGAACCACGTAAATACTGTGTCGTGTGTGATTGCTTGTTTTTCTCGTGTCAATATTCACTTTATTGTCATCGTTTTACACAACACTCTTTTCCACAGATTGTTGCCGATATGGTTGTAACCGAACATAAACCATGTCACCTGTTTGAAAACTCCGCTCTTGATGCCCCTTATCATATTGTAGCTTCATACAGTTTTGAGCTTGCTGGAGTTTAAGCCTTACATCTTTCAGAAGTTGATCCCTCTCCATGAGTGTCTGTTCCACAGCTTCTACCCTTGCCGTTCCAGGTACATATGTGAGCAGTGTGGGAGGTGCCTTTCCATAAACCACCTCATAGGGAGACCGACCTGTGCTAGAATGGCTGCTGGTATTATACACGTACTCTGTCCAAGGTAACCATTTGGCCCATGCGGCAGGTGTGGAGCTCGTGAAACAGCGCAAGTACATTTCAAGAGTGCGATTGACCACCTCCGTCTGACCATCCGTTTGCGGATGATACGAGGAACTGAAGTTGAACTTAATGCCCTGCAACTCAAAGAGTTCTTGCCAAAATTTACTCGTAAATGTGGGGTCTCTATCACAAACAATGGAAGTAGGAAGTCCATGCAACTTGAAAATATTTTTGAAGAAAACTTGAGCCACTGTCGCTGCTGTAAAGGGATGTTTGAGAGCCATGAAGTGAGCAAATTTCGAAAAACGGTCCACCACGACAAAAATTACATTTTTCCCTTGCGAATTCGACAATCCTGTTATGAAATCCATGGAAAGGTCCGCCCATACAGTGATCGGAATCGGAAATGGTTGAAGAAGCCCTGCTGGTTTGGCATGTTCACTCTTATGTCTTTGGCAAATATCACATTCACGTATGAATGCTTTGATCTGGGACATCGCTCCATGCCAAAAAAAAAAAAAACAGCCTTGAGTCTTTGCCAGGTCTTGTGGAAACCTTCATGCGTACCTGCATGAAACTCACTGATAATGAGTTTAGTCAAAGGAGAAGTTGGTCTCAAGTAAATTCTATTTTTATAGAAGATCATTCCAGACTTGATGCTCCATGGTCCGATGGCTTCGCCTGCTTCAATATTTCTTTTTAAAGTCTGCAATGCTGGATCATGCGATATTTCTCTCAGATGGTGTCTGACCACAGAGGCAGCGGCATGCTGATGGCAAATGCCCTGTTCTCATTTCGAGCCCCTTCTTCTCGTCTGGATAAGCTATCTGCAGCAGAATTTTCCCGTCCCCTTTTATACTCAATAGCAAAATCGTATCCCATGAGTTTTACTAACCATTTTTGCTGTGCTTCGGTAGCTATGGTCTGGTCCCGTAAGTATCTCAAACTTTTCTGGTCAGAGCGTATCACAAATTTATTTCCGAGAAGATAGGGCCTCCATTTTTGAATAGCAGCGACGAGAGCCATGATTTCCTTCTCATATGTGGATCGGCTTAAGTTCCTTCCTTGTAGAGCCTTGCTGAAATAGGCGATGGGCCTCCCCTCTTGCATGAGGACGACGCCTAACCCAAATCCAGAAGCATCGCATTCGATCACGTATTGTTTAGAAAAATTCGGAAGAGCCAAAACTGGACCAGCCGTCATCGCCTTCTTGAGTTGAAGGAATGCTACCTCTGCTCCTTCATTCTAGCCAAAAGAGCCTTTTTTGAGCAGTTGTGTGAGGGGATGTGCAATCTGACCATATTCGCGGATAAATTTTCGATAATAACCTGTCAAGCCAAGGAAGCCACGCAAGGCCTTCACGATGGTGGGACGGGGCCATTCCGTCATGGCCGTCACCTTGTCCAGGTCCATTGCCACGCCATTTTCGGAAATGAGATGTCCCAAGTAACTGACCTGCCTTTGATCAAGCTGGCACTTATCCATCCTTACAAACAATTGATTAGCGTTCAACGTATCTAACACCATCCGTAAATGATAAAGATGGTCCTCCCACGTTAGACTATAAACAAGTATATCATCAAAAAACACCAACACGTACCTCCGCAAGACGTTTTTAAAAACCTCACTCATGAGTGATTGGAAGGTCGAGGGAGCGTTGGTGAGTCCGAACGGCATCACAAGAAATTCATAGTGGCCATGATGTGTCCGGAAGGCTATTTTTTCCACGTCTTTGTCATGCATCTTAATTTGATGATACCCCGAGCGAAGATCCAGCTTTGAAAAATACCTTGCCCTATTTAACTCGTCTAATAATTCATCGATGATGGGTATCGAAAATTTATCTTTTACCGTGATTTGGTTGAGAGCCCGGTAATCAACACAAAGGCGCCACGAGCCATCTTTTTTTTTTAACCATCAACACTGGCGAAGAGTATGGGCTGGTACTTGTTCAAACTTCCCCAGTTTGCAAGAGTTCGGAGATCATCTTCTCGATTTTCCCCCTTCATGTAATGTGGGTATCGATATGGACGAACGTTGATAGGTCCACACCCTTGTTTCAAAGAAATGTGGTGGTTATGTGAACGATCTGGAGGTAATCCCACTGGTTCCGAAAATAACTCCTCATACCCCAACAATAATTTATTAAAATCATGGCTCACATTTTTTTTACCTGCAACATTAACACTCAGGTTAAAAGAAAATAACTCAGTTGCTACGTTCGGTCCCATGCGCGGCGTCGATAGTAATTGGTAGAGGAACCCATATTTTTTTCTCAGCAATTCTCTGGCCGCTACTCTTTCTTCGACTACCTTATGTATTGGTCCATTTATTCCCTTCAATTCCACCTTCCTACCTTTATGTTTGAAGCTCATAGCAAGCTTAGTAAAGTCCCACCAGATTGGTCCAAGAGTTTGTAACCATTGAGTACCCAGGACTGCATCGCACCCTTCAATAGCCAACAAGAAAAATTCAATGGAAAATTTGTTGCCTTGGATCCATACCTCTACATTGTTGCAACGGCCTTCACAGTCAAGCCTTTCCCCATTTGCAACCATCACCTTCATTCCTTGTGTTGGTTGTGGAACCAAGCCAAATTTCTTGCGGACGATGCGTTCAGAAAATTTTGAGAGCTTCCAGTGTCTAAAAGAATGGTGATGCCTTGGCCTTTAAGCACACCCCGAACTCTCATTGTTTGTGGTGGTGTTGACCCCAGCATGGCATGCAAAGAAATTCTTGGTTCTTCATTAAATTCGTCTTGATCTTCTACCTCCATTCCGCCGTCCCCATCATCATCCTGCAAATATATTCCTTCAATTAAAAATAATTTCTTACATCGATGGCTTGGTGTGAAGGGCCCGTCACAATTAAAACAAAGGACTTTCTTCCTCCTCTCTTGCATCTCATTGGGGTTGAGACGTCAGATAACTGGAGTCTTTGTTCTTGACAAATTAGCTAAAGGCATAGGTGGAGGAGTTGGTTCCAACGTCGTTTGCCTTCAATTATCCAGCTGAAGGGTCCTCTTCATACTCCTTGCTTCATAAAGCCTAGCCAACCCGATCGCATCTGTAATGGACGTGGGTCTCGCAGCTTGCACATCCGTGCGAACAGGTTCCTTCAATCTGCTGACGAAGCATCCCAGTTGATGGTCAGGAGCCAGCCTCCCTACACGGCTTAACAATTGTTCAAATTGAAGTTGATATTCTCGGACGGAGCCAGTTTGCCGCAGCTTGCTGAGTGAACCGAAATGGTCCTTGAACATAGTTGGACCATAGCGAATCCTCAGTCCCTCTTTTAACGCTTCCCATGATACAATCCCTCCGCTGTCTTTAAACAGTTGATACCAAATTTGTACCTCCCCTTCTAAATGATACGCAGCCAAATGTAATTTTTCCACCTCTTCAGTTTGTTGATAATTGAAGAATTGCTCCACCCTGTAAATCCAACTCATTGGATCCTCCAAACCATTATATTTCAGAAAGTCCAATTTTGCAAATTTTGGTGCTGCTGCATTCTGCCGACCACCATTATTCCTCCCATTCCTATTTCGAGATCCAGAGTCTTCTCCCTCACCATTGCCTCTGTTAGCAATAGAGTCCACCTTCGCGCTGGTTTCTTCGAACCTCTTCATGAGCCTTTCCATGATACTATCGAAATTCGCCATTTGCTGCTCTAGGCGTTCGATTCGAGAATCTGCCATGACCTGCTCTGATGCCAAATTGTTACGAGCCTTGGCGATGGAACGAGTTATGCGAGGTTCAACTGGAAAGGACGCCGGTTCCAGCCTACGTGCCTTACCTATGATGAAATAAAATGCAAGAACAGATGGGTTGATGAGGAACCCGCCTCTTTCAAAACAAGTTTGAATAATAATTTTTCTTGATGATCCCTTCATTCCCTCGTACAATGATATATCCATTACATTATTCAACTTTCCAAAATAACATACGTAATTAAAGCTAAACGTATTATTCCCAAAACAGAGCAAGAGTCAAATGAAAAAGTTTCCTAATGTGCGAGCTCGTCGATCACGTTGATTCATGTTTCACGTTGCCGCTCCTCTTTATTCACTTTCCATACTTAACACCCGTATCATCATCCCATGCACTTCCTTAATTGGCACCCGTATCACAATGCTTGTGCAACTTTGAAGCATAAATAAGCAAAACTTTGTCATTAGTGCTCATTACAAAAACACATAACTTCTAGTTTTAAGGACAGAAGATAAACATAAAATATGAAAAATGAGAAAAGAGCTTATGCAATGCATACATAACTAAGAAAGTTTAAACCAACAAAATAACATGAATGTATGTTAAACTACCAGCAATTAACGTACATTTTAGCTACACTAATGCATTCCATCCAGCAGAATCACCTGGCAGTGACTTCTTTGCAGAAAGTATTCATCATCTTCTTCAATTTATACTGATGGAAGTTACCACAACCTTTTAACAAAACTCAACCTGACAATTTTTGTCCTTGTTTTCTAAACCACTTTTCCCTTAAATTTCTAGAAGGGTTTTGCAAAAGAAACAAAGTCACACGAAAATTCATTTAGGTATCCCTACATCAATAGTAAATCCAACTCTAGACTTTTTGTCGACGGTTAATGTACAACTCAACAATCCTGACTAAAAAAATATTTCTAAAATATTTGCAACGATGTTAACCAAGGCATTGAAGCAAAGAATTTTGATACAGTCCAAACAATATGGTGGATAGACAAGCTCGGTCTATCTCATCTTAGAGAAAAATAAAACAGAATGAACAAACTGAAAATTAAGAACCATGTCTGTCTTGACAATGACTAAACTTTAAATACCTTCTAACATTCTAACGCCATTGACATCTCCTTCCACATATCTTCCAGGCCATTCTCTGCAGCATCAGTCTGACGATTGTCTTCATCGTCTATGCCAACATAAACACCCTTTTCTCCCTTGATTTCGAGCTCAGCACCCGTTTTTCTCTTGATTTCAAGCTCAGCACTTGCTTTTTCTCGTTGAGCTCCACCCTTTTTAGCATTAGCAAGAGGGACACGATAATCCTACCAATAATTGGAAGGACAGGATAAAAATGTTATCAGAACAAAAACTTGCATTAATCACTTGATGTCACTAATAAAGAGCATTAATCACTTGATATATCAGAATATCCCAATCGAGCAACATTTTTACCTCAAGCAAATGCAAAGGGTACAAACACTATTGCAGTAGGTACTGTGTGTAGACACTTCACTGAAGCAATAAGCTTCTTCAAAGCAAAACTGTTGCTTACAAGAGGCATGGTACATCCTACCAACTCATGCAGCATAGTGTGCATGCATGGTAAGACTAAAAAAAGTATATAATCACTTGATATCACTAATAAAGAGCATAAAGTGCTTTTGTAGTTAGTTGCAGTGTATGTCACCCATGTGTGATACATGCTACTATTGAATGGCTGTCCAATTATTTTTCTCTAGCTTTAGCTTTAAGAATTCTTTCGACCTCTTTAGTTTCTCTAGCTAGTTGTATCTGAGCTATACTCCCTGTGTACTTGGATGGTACATTTTGATCATTAATAAAAGTTATCTTACTTGTCATGTGAAGAAATATTTCACTCATATGGTGAATGAATCTAGCTGTCCAACGGTACAATTCGTCTACAGGCAGTCGGCGGTTGCAAACGGCGCATAGTCGGCGCTTAAAATAATATTTTTTAATTGCCACGTCAATTTTAAAAAAAAGAAAAGAAAAAAAAAAAAGAAAACGAAGAAGCAGAAGTGCGGGAAAGATAAAAGAAGCTAGCTTCTTCTTCAAGTTTCTTCCAAAATGACCCGAGCATGGCAAAACTTACCCAGACTTGAAAATGGAAAAAATTTACCCGTAGCCTCCATTTGACACATTGCCCAGAAAGACTTACCCGTAGCCTCTATTTTCCTTTACTTCTTCTTCTTTACACTTCATTTCTTCTCCCTCAATTTCAGGTCTGCAAATCCCTTGTTAATTTTTTTGTTTTTTTTTTTACTTTTCACCTACCATTTAAACCATATCCTCCAACAGGTATATATATATACCGACCCCAAGCTTTGAGGACTTGAACTGGCAAGTTTTCTATGCTCTTAAATTTATGTAAAATTTTAATTTATAGTACTCATGTTAGTTGTGATTATAGATTATTATATGTGTGATTGAATGGTAACAATTTTGGGAAAAAATGGGTTAGGGATCTTGGTTTTGCTATGTAAAACTTGGGTTAATTTCTTCTTCACCGTGTGGTAAGAAATCATAGCTTGGATTGTGCTTTGAATGTATTGGATGAATTTTCTTTCATTTTTTGGTTTGGCCCTGCATGAGCTACTTTCACTTTTACTCCTCACATGGAAAATGCAATATTGCATGACGTCTTATTAAAGAATCTTTACATATTTTTATCAGATTTGCTGCTTGCATTTTTCTTTATTATCTTCATCACTGTAGTACAACGATCTTGTCCATTGTATGAGTCAAAAGAAGAACCTCTGCATACGAGCTCAAAGGAAAAAAGAGTGTTTGGACGAGATAGCTTTAATGATTCATCAAATTGCACTCTCTTTTAATCTGATAGTGGAGAGATATTTCCAACACTATACTAAAATTACTAGGATTGGTTTAATTTGCTGTGTTCTTTCCTTTTTTCTTTTTTAAAAAAAAAAGAGAAATTTTTGCATGCATGTTATGTTCAAGCTGCTGTATATATGGAGGGAGGCTATTCTGGTAAACATATATAATATATAGCTTAAAATAGTACTGATGTGTGTTAAAACAAGCAACGTGTATTCATGTAAACTTGAATGATTTCTGTCAGTTTTTGATATGCTAATTAAGGGGACACACATTAAGCATTAATGTTTTCGAATTTACTTTTTAGCATTGGCACATGCCCGCCACAGGTAGTTACCAAAATCTCTACAAATTATCTTTTCATCTGGATGATTGCCAACTTCTGTAGTAGAATTATTTAACTGTCCTGATATGGTTGTCTACATGAAATAATTAGTTCTGGAAGTAAAATAAATGTTTGAATTGTTGCAAAAAGTTAAAAAAAGCCGTTATTTTTCAAACATGTTGAATTCTTTGATCTTTTTTGCTTCAATAAAAATGGTTGTACAATTTTTTTTTTAATGCAACATGTCAGCATGGAAAAAAGAAAAGAAAAACCATCTCTCTCAACACCATGTAGCTCAAATCCCCCAATCGCGGTATGTTATATGATTCTTAATATTTGTTAGGAATTTGTCAACCTTGTACTTGCTAATTATCATTATTATTGTTATGTTAGGACATCCCAACAACTGCTCCAAACTTTCCAAATTACATGTACAGTTACAGACCAGGGCCTGCATGGTCAACGACTTTTATCACATATCCAAATGCATACCAATATCCAAGCAACATTCAGATGGTGATGCAACTTCGTTGTTTTTTTTTTCTTTCTTTCTGTTTTTTGGAAGTTTAATTGCGTTCTTTTTTAGCAGAATACTAGTTACCCATTTCAATATGGGATGAGACCTCCGACTCCTCCCATGGCTACAAGCTCCGAAACGACCAAAAGATTCCAAGAGGATACACCTGGGTGTAGGGAAATTGAAGCGTCATGTTCCTCCTCTAGGGTTCATGAAAAAGGTGAAGAGGATAGGCCAGATTCAGGGGAAACTGGCGATGGCACTGCCGAGACACCTCCGTTAGACCGAATGGATGGTGGTGATATGATTGAGGAGCCAAAAGCGGGAATGGAGTTTGATTCTTTTGAGGAATTAATGAGCTATTATAAGCTATATGAGAAGAAATGTGAGTTTGGATCCATGACACAAAGGAGTGAAAGGGATGAAAAAGGGAGTGTCGGATATATCACTCTTGGTTGTGCCCGTGGGGGAAAGCTTGGAATAGGACAATGAATGTCACCAAACCATGCTCGACAGGAAAGACTGACTGTAAGGCAATGATTAATGCCTTAAAAGTTGAGGAAAAGATACAGTTGACCACAGTTCATAATACCCACAATCACAGACTGAGTCTACAGAAATCTTGCTTCTTCCGGTGTAATCGCGAAGTTAGTGAGACTGTAAAAAGGGTACTAGATACTAACGACCTAGCTGACATTCGAATGAACAAGAGTTTCAGATCTCTTGTGGTGGGTGTAGGAAGATTTGAAAACCTCCCATTTTTAGAAAAAAATTGTCATAATTACATCGATAAGGCAAGACATCTACGAGTTGGAGCAGGTGGTGCTGGAGTGCTTCGAGACTATTTTTGTAGGATGCAGTACAAGAACCCCGGATTCTTTTCCTTGATGGATTTAGATGATGATGGGAGGTTAAAGAATGTCTTTTGGGCAGATCCACGTAGTAGGGCAGCTTATCAACATTTTGGTGATGTGGTAACATTTAACACCTCGTACTTAACAAACAGATACGGGATGCCCTTTGCTCCCTTTGTTGGTGTAAGCCATCATGGGCAGTCGATTCTCTTGGGAGCAGGGTTAATTTCCAGTGAGGACACAAAGACTTTTATATGGTCATTTCAGACTTGGCTGCAATGTATGGATGGTATAGCCCTGCCAGCTATTATTAATGACCAAGACAGAGTAATGAAAAATGCAATTGTTATTGTATTTCCAAAAAGTTGACATAGATTTTGCCTCTGGCATATACTGAAAAAAGTCTCCGAGAAGCTTGGCTCCCATCATGCCTACAAAAGTGGCCTGAAAACTCAGCTGATGAAATGTGTGTATGACACTCAAACTATTGAAGAGTTTGAGAAATCGTGGGAAGAGTTAATTAGCACGTACAACTTGCAAGAGAATGTCTGGTTGCAAAGTTTGTACGTTGAGCGCACACATTGGGTACCGGTATTTCTGAAGGAGTATTTTTGGGCTGGCATGAGTACAACACAACGGAGGGAAAGCATGAATACATTTTTTGATGGATATGTTCATGCGAAGACAAACTTGAAGGAGTTTGTTGACCAGTTTGACAATGCCTTGAGAAAGAAAATCGAGAATGAAATCAGGTCGGACTTCCACTCATTTAGCGTTACAATTCCATGCATATCTAGATCTCCAATCGAGAAGAGATTTTAAGAGTTGTACACGAATGCAAAATTCAGGGAAGTTCAACAGCAAGTTATGGGTGTACTCGATATGGATCCATCTCTACTTAGACGGGATGGTGTGAAGAAGACCTACCTGGTAGAAGATGAAATTTCTGTCGAGGAGTTCACGAAACATGTTACATATTATGTGGACCTTAATGAGGAAGACTGCGAAGTTAAGTGTTCATGTGAGTTATTTCAGATGAAGGGGATACTGTGTAGGCATGTCTTGGCCATATTCAAATGTAACGAGATAAAGTACTTGCCAGATAGGTACATTTTAGATCGATGGAGGAAAGATATCAAACAGAGATACACGTTAATCCAGAGAATCTATGACATAGGAAATCAAAGGGAATTTACTAACAGATATTCAAGTCTGTTGAATATTTATTATCGGATGATTACTCATACAGCAGATTCAAAAGAGCATACTGAAGATGCAAGTACGAAGTTATATGCAATGATTGATTTATATCATGGCATCCAAGAACCCCTTTCAATGACCCAAACAAATTCTAATGTTGGTTTAACTACAAAGGACACAACTACAGTTGGTAGTTCGCAGCAAGTACTCAGTCCACGAGTTGTGCACGGAAAAGGCAGACCCCCATCTCTGAGGAGTGTATCCAGGATGGAGCAAGAAATGCGGAAAGTTAAAGTAAGGACGAAGAAATCAAATGTAAAGGGAAAATGTAAAGAGTTTCGATATCTTTAATAATAATAATATTTGCCACATACATGTTTATTTGGGTTGATTTATTTATGCAAATATTGTACTAATATAGAGTTTTTATTTGTTACTTGATTATTAGCGAGATGAAGGAGATACGTCAGCCCAAAACACATATAGGAATTTATTTGGCCCATCTGAGATAGATCTTGCTGCTGAAGAAAACGTGCAGGTATACATATTTTTGTTGCAAAATTGCTGCCTTACTTGGACAAGTATTTGCCACATACATGCGATAGACTTATATTTGCCATTTTGTTGTTGTTATCTATGTATCACTAGACTGTTCCAGTCAGCTCAGCTTTTGATATTAGTGGATTCCAAAATATGGTTGGGAGTCAAGAAAGTGTAATATTTCTAAACTTTTGATATTTTTAATATCACCAAATTGATGTCACATTAATATTTGTTATTTATTCTTTACAGATGCAACTTGGAGTAGATGGATCACAAGCTTTGCCCAAATGATATGGTTGAATTTTAAATATATTGGTAGGAAGAAAGAATAACACAAGTGGAAGTTGTAATTATTTTTGTGGGAAGGAAAGCTTGGCAAGTTATAGTTTTTGTAGGTACATGTTTGTGGGAAGAAAGAATGACACAAGTTGTAGTTGTAATTATTTTTGTGGGAAGGAAAGCTTGGCAAGTTATAGTTTTTGTAGGTACATTTTTGTGGGAAGAAAGCCTTCCAAGTTGAAAATTGTATTTTTTTTTCTTGGGATGAAAGCTTGCAAGAGTACTATTCTAATTGTTGTAATCACTTTTGTGGGAAAAAAGCATGACACAAGTGAAAATTGTAATTTATTTGTGTGGGAAGAAAGATATGCAAGTTATAGGTACATTTTGAATTGTTGTGATGATGCACCAATTTTGAGTGGAAAGTTTGATTAGCAAGAATTGCATATTCATAGTGATGAAAGGGCTCTTCGGTTTTGAGAATTTTTAGCCAGTTAATTTAGGTTGATTTTTTCCACTTTGCCTATTCTACATGGCTTATGATCTTTTCTAATTTGCTGCAATATAGAACTGTTGGACGTGCATTTTCATGGACGCAAGTTGAGGATGTTTCTACTTCACTTGGATATCACTAATTAGGCCTATACTTTTGGCTGCTTGGTGTATGTGAGAAAGTCAACCTAAAAAGTTTGTTTAGGTGATGACATTACCTGCTTATGCACCAGTTTGTTTATGCACCAGTTTTGGCTCTTGATTGAATAAGTTTGTTTTGAAAGGAATTGACATTACCTGCTTATGCTTTTGTATCAATGTGATTTTACTAAAAATATACAGGACTGTCAAGGAGGATGATACTCACAATTTTATTAACTAAGTCCCTATGGTTGAACTATAGCAAAATCCATCATAATGACCAAAAACTATACTTGTAAAGCAATAATATACATACAAATTGTCTTTTGGAAGGTCCCAAATATGCAATATACGAGTACATTGAGAGTTCCTTTGCCAGGTGATAGTAATAATATACAAATCACCTTCCAAAAGCTTATTTGCTTCAAGATCATAAACAAAAATAGAGTCATCACTACTTCCAGCAACAACTTCTCGTCCATCTGTTCAAAATTTGACAGAGAAGATTCCAAAAGAGTATCCTCCATCATCATCAGCAGAAAAATCCAAACCTTCATGGATCTCCTGTACATAACATATAGGTTCCAAATGTCAAGCAAGAATTATGGAGAGGGGAATGGAGGGATGAAGAAACTGTTGTCAAGGAGTATGGTGATTTGAGAAGAGTAAAGCCTCCTCGGGCAAAAACAGCAAATACATATACTATTTCCTGCCTAAAAGGGTACAACAATGAACAAAAAGGGTGACCGATGTTTTTAACAATTGCCATGTGATTCATAACAATAAATTTTTCCTTCCATTTTCTTTTCATACAATGCATGCACTTTCAAACAAATAAATGCAATCATCCAAAGCAATGGTTTGTTTAATAGTTTATATCACTCGTGACATCTTTGCTAGTGCATGCACAGGCAACTTCTCAAAACAATTGGTTATACAGCCTAGTAGAGTTCTGTATTGATATTGTCAAACCATGCACGTATCTTCATGGATATAAACTTGCATTTAATTTCCAAATTTGTATAGCCAATGAATCCTATCTCTTGTTTTAATAGTTCAAAAATCTTTAATCATATGAATCTTTTACTGCCTCATTTCAAGATCCTAAATAGCTCTGACTTATTTTTCATTTCATGGCTCCAAATACAAGTGCGCGAAAGAGTTTCATGCAAAGCTAATATAAGTCCATAGGATTGTCATAAGAAAAGAAGCAAATGGTATCAACTAATAGGCATGATATTCTAGTACTCCACAGTGTAACGTGCATTAACACAGTAATTACAAAATCTAATGAAATTGGAACACAACTAGCTTCATACCGTAATATTTTCTAGAGACTCTGTTTCAGGGGACCCAACATTAACAATATGGACAATAGGTGACATACTAGCATAAACCTGCAATATCAGAACATAAATTGATTAACCAATTACAGCAATGAAGAGACATTGGATCATGCTCAACAAGTTTAGAAACCATGTGTGTGTGTCTAGATATATACACGAGTTTCAAATTTAAGGGCCAAAATATAGGGACATACAAGATGGCGTTGATCTGGCGAAATTGATGGTGTTGATCTGTTAGTGTCTTCATGGATGGTATTCCCCCCATCGCAGAGGTCTGCTTCTATATCTAGTCTACTCATTGCATAACCCATTTTATTAACTGCAGCCTCGCCGGTTGTAACATGCATTTTAGTTTAGACAACTGCGAATATGTTATTGCACATAATCATATACTATACTATTGCAGCCTCATATCACCTCCATTTGTTTTAGAATGTCAGTCCTGCCAACAAGGAAAAAAGTAGTTCCAGTCTCTTAGGCCACTCATTTGAAACAAAAAACTCATAAAAACACAGATTCTACTAATTAATATATTACCTTTTCACATAAATGTAGGGAAAAAAATAATAAACAATCCTATAGTGTATCAAAGGTATATTTACTCATCTAAACTGAATAACATGTGGAGTGAACACATCTCTCTCTCTCTCTCTCACCCGTCTCCCTAAAAGCTCTCGTTACTGTTCTGGCTCGAGGGGGTGGGAGCTTCAGCTCCTCCCCCCTCCCTCCTTCTCTCCCCACCCCCGTCCCTTCTGTGTAGAGCTCTATTTTTAATTTTGTGTTTTGCAGGCTAGATAAGGGAGAATCGCGGATCTGGTACTTCCGGCGACCATAGATCAGCACGCGCCTCTCCATGGCGTTGGCTAGCCGCCGATCTTCAAGACTATCGAAGGTAGCACCAAACGGAGCGGCGAGTTGCTCGCATGAGCGGCGAAAAGAATTGGAGGCGTTCGGCGAGTGGCTTCCTCGCGCCGCCGGGAGGCCCTCTGCCGGCGCCACGCATGGCATCGCTGGGGTCTGTGAGTCCGGAACCTCCTAGATGGTCGTCGGTTTTCTCCCAGGGTGGCGCGTGTACTACATGCGCCTCCGCAGTCGCTTGGAGCTTTGTGTTTTTCTGTTGTTACAGTTGTTTTCTTATGTAATTTTTGAGTCCTGTAAAAAAAAAAAATCCAAAAATTTTGTCCCTTCGGACCTTTTCTGATAGGTGTGATCCCCCATCTCCGCTTAGGCGGTGTATGGGGTTGGTGCACCTTACTTCGCGTAGTCGGGGTATGGGTTTTGTCCCTTAGTTACTGTTTACTCTGTCGGGGACAGAGATATGCACGACGGATCTCTTAGACTTAGTTCTTTAGAGTTCTGTCGTCTGGGCTAGACCATGTTAGCCACGAAAGTGTGCTGGGGAGCTATTAACATATGTAACTAACTTGTTTTAAGTCAAAGTTGTATGTCCTCTTTTATGAATGAAACGTGATCCCTTATTATAAAAATAAAAAAAAACTGAATAACATGTGGATGCTAATACCCAAAGGTCCATAAATTTTATACATTTGTTTGGTCTACTAAAAAATAACCTTATTCTGCCGGCTTTCTTTTACTTTAGAAAGATGGCACTATATGTTATGTACTCACTTCTCCGTTTATTTTATTCTATACCTGCTAATTGAGCTTGATAAATCTGTCACCTCAGCTCGTGTACATCGGAGAAAAATACCAATTTACACGGGAAGCAATCTTCAATTCTAATATATTTTTTTTCACCTACCATAATATAGAAAGTCAACTCAACCAAGCTATAATCCCCACTGACAGGACCGGACCAAAATGAAATGGGAAATACCTTTTGATAATAGAAAGAAAATAGATATCTACCACACCTTCAAACCAAAGAATGAAAATACCATTCAGTAATACAAAGAGAAAGAACCTAAAAAACCCTAACAGTTTGTAGATAAAAAAAAAAAAAATACACATTTTATAGATAAAAAAATCCTAAGAGAAAATTATGGAATGTTAATAGAAAATATACCCATTTAAATAGAACCTCGGATTTGTGGTAGCAGACATCGAAAATGAAGTTGCGTGTCGGAAGTGGAGCTGCGTGCCGAAAATTCAAAAGTTAGGATTTTTCGGGATGAAGGGAAACGAAGAACTTAGGATTTTTCGGGATGAAGGGGAAGGGGCTCTTCCCAGATGAAGAAGACGAAGGGAGGATGATGAGGGATTGCTACCTTCGGTAGGAGACGTGGCTGAGGGAAGGAGGAATCGAAGGCTTCGCTCGTGTGGGTGGTCTTAGACTTTCAATCTCGACACTAAGGGAGGCCGTAAGTGGTGGCTTTGAGTGGAGGGACGTGGAGGGGTCAAAGAAAGAGGTCTCGTGAGGAGTAGAGAGGGAGGGAAGTCGGGAGGAAGAAAAATCGCAGAGAGGGAAACTTGTTTCGTCTGAAACATGAGGATGAGGGAAACAGAAAATCAAACAAATCAAAACGGTGCATTTCGTTTAATTGCCACATCAGCAGCCGCTTGCGCGGTGCTTCCCCCAGGTGACTGAACTAATTGTTTTCCCTATTTTAATTATGTTTACATAAATCTTTTAAGCAATTTAAATTGTTATTAAGTAAAGATTTTTTTTTCAAGAGTAAACGATAATGATGTAATTTTATTTTTAAACATTTTAGATATGATCTAGTTTATTAAATAAAAGTTGTTGTTTAATTTAAAATATTTTGGTATATGATCTAGTATTAAATTTTGTAGTTTGATTACACTAGTAAATAAGTTAGGTTTGAATGTTTTAGTCAGAGTTATTAAGTGGACACTGATGAATTTAGAGAGTGATGGTATTTTAGAGTTAAGAGAAATTTTAGGTTCTTTTTTTAGGTATTAAACTAGGCATTTCAGGTGTAATTACGAAGTAACTGTTCAATTGAAGATTTATTCAAGTTGCATGATTATTTTATAGGTGACGATTGATTTTTGTTCAGTACTGTTGTGGAAAATTCTGATAAGCTAAGAAGTTCAGGTAAGCGGGGTTCCTATGCTAGACTTTGCATAACATAAAAATGAACTGATGTTGATTTATGAAAAAGTGCATAATAAGTTTTGAAAGAAATGTGAAAATAACCTCAGTTATTTATTCTTCATTACACATTGAACTCTGATGAAAGAGAGAACATTTTTTGTCATGACTGGTGTAGACATGAGCTTATTTTTGGCATTCTATTTTTGACCTATGCAAAAAGAGTGAATATGAAAATTAGTACTTAATTATGTAAATATGATTTGGATTTGCTTTGATTATGAAAATGATATGATTTTTGGATAAGATGTGATTTCTGAAAAGCTTTGGCATGACTCTCTGATTCTGAATTTGATTCTGTTTCCACTCTGTTCAGTTACGGCCTTGCTACGGGTTATAATAGTGGATACGGCCTAACCACGGGTAACAATAGTGGATACAGCCCAACCATGGGTAATAATAGTGGATACGGCCCAACCACGTGTTATAATAGTGGATACGGCCTTGCCACGGGTTATAGTAGTGGTCTCTGTTTTGAGTGCACACCTTGGTGACAAAGTGATTTATGTTCTGCTTGGCTATCCGCAGATACACAACCCTACCACGAGGGTTATACATGGCTTTTGTTCTGATATGATATTTTGATGATGATGATGATCATTTATGCTATGCCAAAGGATATTTTTGAATGAAATTATTTCTAAATCTTCGCTCTGATATTTTGATAACATGTTCTACTTCCGCACTCTGAAAATGAAAATGTTTTGTTCTGCATTCTGATCTCTGTAAATGCTCATGTTTACACACTGATATATGTTCTCTACTTACTGAGTTGTTGATAACTCACCCCTTATCTCCATATATTTTTAGATAATTTTGATGGTTCAATTGGAGAACAAGAGTAAGAAGCTTTAGCAAGGTGTTATGATTGTAGTGGAATAAGTGGCTGATGGTACAAGTGCATATTCGAGAGTCATAGTTAATAAATTGATTTACTTTCGGTATTTTGATAGATGAATTAAGGATATTTTCGAGTCTTTAGAGAGTTTTTAATTTATGTTATTGAGAACTTCTTTGTTGTCCCTATGATGGAACATAGATTTTTGGGTTGAGTAAATGAATTAATATTTTATGGAGTTTTCTAGATTTTATAGTTGTGTTATTTAAGTTGATATTAGGTATTAAGAGCTAGCTCTCCGGACCTCCGGAAACGGGGCGTTACAAGGTGTATTCTACCCTTTTAGTTACTCCCTATTCAAATTTGATTTTTAAATATTGAGGATAATGTTTTATTTAGGTTGGGGGTGGTGGCGCAAATTTAGTATTTAAAATGCTTGTTGTAACTCTGTGGTATATTTTCATGTGTCAAATTTTTTTTAGTTTGCATCACATCTGCATCCTTTTCACATGTGTACTCATCCTCATTCATAGTTATCTTCGTGAATTCGCCAAACCCACCTTAATCATTTTTTGTAGAAGCATTCACAGAACCTATAGTGCATTCATCCAAGCTTTGTGGTAAGATGGTGATTTGACACATGTAGCTAAATAACTCTTTTACTTAAGTATTCATGTGAGTTTTGGAAAGGATTGAGAGCCTACAAATGTAGTAAATTGTGATAAACGTTCATTGATCTGTTGAATTTGATACTTCTTTTGAGAATATCATTACATGGTTTGTGGTAAGATGGTGGATATACTCGGGATATGACGAAGGTCAACTTAGGATCAATGTTTGAGCCTTTCAAGCTAACCCTTTCCATCATAGGCCCCTAATAGCCAACTTTGACCTAATAAACACATGTAACTTTTTCTTTTCATATGCTCACATTATCCATACCTCTCAACATTGGAGTATAACCTATACACTGATTTTCCCTACCCTTGTTACTTCCAAGTGTGTACTAGATGTGAAATTCTTTTTTTTTGCGCGAAATAAAAAAAGAAAAAGGAGAGAGAGGAAAGGGAAGAAGATGAGTTAGAAGTGTTCAAGTGAGTGTGCTTCAAAGGCGAAAATACTAAGGCTGGGTAGAAATAGAAAAATACCAGGTGACATAATTGTTCACCAAATTATAAAAGAAAAAAAGAAAAAGAAAAAGAAAAAGAGCCATTATTCGATGATTTGAAAGGTTGAAGAGTACATCACGTGAGAAATATGGTTTATTGAGAGGTTTAATAAGATTCCCTTAGTATGTACTTAGAAGTTTTTGAATCATTTTCGTCTTTCTTTTCATATAGCCCCGAACCTAAGCAACGTTACAACCTTTTATGTTGACCGTTCTGATTCTAAGTAAGCTTTTGGAAAGAGTGGTGGAAGTCTCATTTGTTAGTGTTCCTATCATAAGATCAATATTTTCTTGTTGCTTATATATAATTGCCTAATTCCCTATGAGAGTGTGTACACCTATTGTCAACTTCATAGAGAGAATCCTCACACGAAACACTTTTATACCTGTGAGTTATGGAGTTGAACTTTTCGCTTGAGATGTTCTTGATGTTGCATGTTTCAAGGCTTCTGGTTAGAAGGATATACTTTGGAACACACACACACACACTCTGTGGATTGCTATTGGTGGATTGCTTGTGATAGGCTTATTGAATTCCTAAGATTGCTTTGGTATGTGAATCTCAAAAGTGTGACTTGATGGCCTTTGTGTGTGATTTTCTTTAGTCTCTTTCATTGTTTTGGCATGAAAATTGCTAGAGACTAGCAATGATTAAGTTGGGGGGTGTGATGAGTGTACAAAAATATACTCTAAATACTCTATTATTGGACTACTCCTGAGCAGATTTTTATATTTAATTTCAGAGTCTATAAAAGAGCAAGTCCAAACTCAGTCAAATTCAAAGGACTTTCAAGTGGGAAAGACCTTGGAACAATTTAAAAACTTTCAACGAGTCTAGGACTCTTCAAATAAGGATAACAATGAGGTTTGAAAGTAATTCGGATCAAGAGAAAAAGTTAGTCTGAAATTAGCTCGAAGACACAGCCTGTATATACTTTAGTATTTTGATCATAACTTTCTTTTCATATATCGGATTGATGTGATTCCTAATGAGTTGGAAATCTATCTTAAAGGGCTACAAAGTTGTCTCTAATAAGGATTTCCAAATTCAAAATCCTGAAGCACGTACGTGGCTGCCAAGTTGAGTCCTAAAATTTAGACGATTTTGTATGCGAAAATATGAAAGACATTTGGGTTTCTTTCCTACCCTATATAAGTATTTCATTAGCACAAAATTGAGGGCTGTCGTTTGCTTTATTTTTCTCTTGAGATTATTGTTGTCCATTATATTTATGGATAACTAAATTTTCAAGTAGGGTTAGGGATGAACTTGCACATTAGATGATATTTTTAATTTATGTATTTGATTTTCAATTACTAAAACTATTTTGTTTTATCGTTCTCAATTCATTGTTGATGTTTTCTTTTCCAAATAATCATAGAATTTATTCTATCTATGGATTTAGTGATACTTTTTCTATTGAATGAATTAACTCTTTGATTATGTTTGGATCAATTATTTATCTATGTTGATTTAATTCTTTGCTGCAATATTACTTCCTGAGTATATTGTCGTCGTTGGATTTTTTTAATAATGATAATAATTTACGTATTTTAAAAGTGGTGAGTAATTTTTCAAAGGGTTACATTTGGTTTAATCTTGGTTTATAAAGATATATCTTCCAATTGGAAATTTTGGGAATTGTGTTTCCAATTGAGTTATTCAATGAATTAAGAATAATTAAAATACCAGACTTGTGCAAGGGATTCCCGACGCTTTACTGTTTGTCAAACTTGAGTACTTTTTCCGTTAGTCACTTTGCTTCACTTTAATTTGTATTTAAAATTAATCTTTGTTCTTCATTAATCATTTAATATCTTTCTTTAGTTTCTTTGTTCCTCCTACAATTCTTTTAATTTGTCTCTCTGTAGAATCGACACCTCAAAGTTGTGCTACAACTACCGCATTATTCTTTAGCATAATCAGTTCTATATCACTTAATTTTTTTGGCTTATTTAGTTTTTTTTGGTATGCTAAAGCAGGAATGGAAGTAAGGTTGGATCAATACTTATTTATTTCGTCATTTGTGGAGTTTAGATGGGATACCAAACCAGAGCCTGTTGAAATGAGGAATTTGGGATTGGATCTTTAAATTTCGATAATTTTTAAGTCGACTTAGGTTTATCTAGAGAATGAGGTGATGGACAGGTTCTCTAATTGTTTTGGGAATTGACTCAAGTAGCATGCCTTGTTCTGTTTTGAAAGACAGAAACTTTTAATAGGAATCGAGACTTTAGATAGTTTTTGGTGTCATGCTTTGATTCTCAGAATGCAATACAAGGAATTCGTGGTTAGCATTTTAACTGTTGTTGCTTGTTAGCATTTTAACATGCATCTTAACTGCTTTTAGATAGATTTATACTTGGTTTGAAAAAAAATAATGTCAAATTGAGGTGAACAATAGATGCACCCAGATTTGTTGTTAGCATTTTAATGCTATTTTGCTTGTTAGCATTTTAACATGCATCTTAACTGCTTTTAGATAGATTATTAATGCTATTTTGCTTGTTAGCATTTTAAACTGCATCTTAACTGCTTTTAGATAGATTTATACTTGGTTTGAAAAAAAAAATAATGTCAAATTGATGTGAACAATAGATGCACCCAGATTTGTTAGCATTTTAATGCTATTTTGCTTGTTAGCATTTTCAACTCCATCTTAACTGCTTTTAGTTAGATTTTTAATGCTATTTTGCTTGTTAGCATTTTAAACTGCATCTTCACTGCTCTTAGATAGATTTATACTTGGTTTGAAAAAAAATAATGTCAAATTGATGTCAACAATAGATGCACCCAGATTTGTTAGCATTTTAATGCTATTTTGCTTGTTAGCATTTTCAACTGCATCTTAACTGCTTTTAGATAGATTTTTACTTGGTTTTAAAAAAAATAATGTCAAACAATAGATGCACCCAGATTTGTTGTTAGCATACCACTATTCTATCTGCAAATTGGTGTCATACTTGCCTCGTGGTTTATATGATGTTTGATATTCTGCTCATACCTTCTAATAATTCTGATAATGAAGCGTGTGGGTAATAATTTAGTGTTGCACTTAAAGTAGTCATCTGTCAATCATCATGTAGATCAACTATGGCATCGAGTCAATCGTCATCATGTGTAGTTAATGATCTTGAAATGGAATCACCGAGTTGTTGGTGTGGTTTGAAAGAGCCATTAAAGATCTCCCACACCTACAAAAATCCTGGAAAGAAATTTTATGCTCGTTCGAATTATGGAATGGTAAATAATTTGCCAATTTTTTCTATTGCTTTTGAATGCATGTACAAAAATATTTATTTACATGAAATTTGAAATTCTTGAATTGTACACAGGGAGAAACAAGATGTCAATTTTTCATTTGGGCAGATATACTTTAATCAGTATTATCTGAGAAAAACCTGACAAAAGAGAATAAAATTTGGAAGAGGGAGGATGCTTTGTTGTTGCGTGAGTATGAAGCTCGAAAGGAAAAGGACAAACTAATAGATAGAGAGAAAACACATCAGAAGTAAGAGGACGAACTTCGTAGAAGAATAATAGAGAATAGGGTTGTACGTATATTGTTGTGTCTATATTGGATTGTATCTCTTATAATAGTTTTTGTTTGGTTTTGAATGTAGATGTATTATGTTAATTTTAAATGAAAATAGACTGATCAACTCCTAACATGTATGATATATTTATCTATGAATATAATTATGACAGCTTATATGGATATTAAGTTCAATGTTCTGCATGTGTAGTTGGCATAGCCATTTTTGGAGTGATATTTGGCATTGGCAAGATTCTTTTGTATTAGATCTTTGGAGTTGGCTTTATTAGAGGAAAGGTACGCACTTTTTATCCATGACGTTCCCATAGAGGAAGTGATTTTGTTTCTATGGCTAATATGAAAATCCTTGACCGGCTATTTGAGGAAAAATAACTGTCATAAGCAGATTGATAAATGATTCCAAATCCTCTCACACATACAATCCAGTTGCTTCAAAATGTAAAAAAAATTAAAATGAAGACGTCAATGTATGATCACAACCCCCGTTAAAATCAACCACATAACATTGCAAAACTCAAGACGGGTCCAAGAGTTTGTTACAAATTCACGAAAAATCGCAAACTGTACTCTCTCTCATTTAATCTATATGTGCTCCATGGAGGAACCATTACAATAGATAAAAATTTAATCTTTCCTTTTAATATTGTAACATAAGAGATTGTCAGGAAACAAATCTTTCCCTATCAATCACTTGGCGGCCTACTATTAATTTGTCCTTCCTCAGTTTGCCTCTGTTTGTCTGACCAACTGTACATTCGTCTCCTCGCTTCCCTACAAGCTACCTTGTCAGCTAGTTTCAAATCTTTAAAACCCTGTTCGAACATGGCTTCATCCTTCGGTGAAAACAAAACAACTTCCATCTTCCCAAGCTCTTCATAGAGTGTCTCAATCTTAGCTTTTCAGAATAGGCACATTTCTGTGTCCATCTTTTGGCAAGGAGTTTTCAGCAGGTATTCATCAATCCCACCTGCCTTGTTTATGCGGCTCAGGGCATAGTGGTGACTTTAACTCAAATATGGTGGTATAAAATGTAACTGAAGAGCTGCTTCTCCTGGACATTTGGCTTCCAAGTTCTCCTAGACCTATCACCACAGTTGCAGAGAAAGTTCTCAATAATATAGTTCTTCAAAGTTGATAAAAGGCAACAGAACATCATGATGCTAAGAAGTAGCAAACACGAGACTCGGTTTAGGTAGCAAAATAATACAGCTTCATCCTATGAGTTGTAATGGCACCAACACAACTATATATACCATATAGTATGAATGTCCAGACTAACTGATCACTACATGCCAATTTGTAAAATCTCAATCCAAACCTAGACAAAACAAACAAATATACCAAATCAATAAGCACTTCTAATAATTGAATATAAGTTGTCCAGATCATATACCTTCATCAGAAATAATCAAAGTTGATGTATTCTGTTATGGACCTCCTTGTCATTCTGTGTAACTTGTGAATTTTGTTGTAATGAAATGAGAAATGGGAAAAAGCTGCAATGTAATAAGGATTGCTATAAAATGAAATGAGAGTTTGCGGAAGTAATAATAGTCGCAGGGAAGGTGTTTGATAAAGAGTCTCATAGACTCATTTGTATTGATAAGGGAAACTTCGAGGGTTTCCAACCTCCATACACAAATCAATTCGTTTCCAGATTTTAGAATAATCTCCTTCCCCTTAGTCCCTTCCCTTATGCTCATGCAGAACAACAAACCATACCAATAAAAGACTGACACGTAAACATCTAGCAACTAACTACTACAAAGAGACAAAATACAATAATAGCTGAAATTCTCTAGGATGCCAAACGGTGCGTATGGCACTGATTATTGAGGCTGTGTAATCTCATTTCTCCAAAACAGTGCACTGCATTAGGTTCCTAACAATCTCCTCCCCTTAAAGAACCTTGTCCTCAAAGTGTGTGTAAAGAACTAGAAGCTTCCCAACTACTTTCTTCTACCGAAAGACCAACCCATGTTATAAATATAGTTTACCATAATAACAGCTACATCTCTAAATATGTCAACCTTAGTGGTGGTGGACCCAAGATGGCAAGGTGCTCCCACAAGTTTCAGCTAATCAGGAAGTGCCTTCAATGCATCCAAGAACCATTGCAGCTTCTCATTTTTTACGCCAATTTAGAGTTCCTATTCCCAATAGCAACATAAGGATGGACCTGGGGGTCCACGTCTGGGTTGATCCAAAGTAAAACATTAACCTTCTTGCCCTTTATTCTTGCAGCTGCCACAATATTCTCCAAGTCAAATTCACTATTAATTTTCACAAAGACACCCTTTTCGGCAGTTGCAACCAATCCTCTTTTCCATTGCCAATATACACTTTACTAAGATTTCTGCAAAGATTCACTTCATCAATCAAACGCCCGTTGGTCTCTCTCTCTCTCTCTCTCTCTCTCTCTCTTTTTTTAATGTGGCTGGACCTTGAATGTAATTCTGGAATCTCTTGGTATTTCCATGTATTCCTCCAGGGTTGGGTTAAAATATCCCGAACAATTTCCATTCCAGCCAAAAGTTACATGGCCCACTTCAAGGGTCTCTCTACCAGCAATTCGATGGCTACCATTTTTCAGATATTCGTCATATGCTTCCTCAATTTCTTGAGGTGAAATAGGGTAATGACTTGGAAACTTCAACTCATATCTACGAGAAACACACCTGGCCAAAAGTATACTATAGATAACTATATTTAACCCCATCCCAGTTCTCACATCAAACCCACATGTCACTCCCCATTCCAAATTATTTCCCACAGGGTTTCCTACTCTTCCTCTATCAAAGGGTTTAAAGACCATTTTAAGGGGCAAAGCATCAAGCAACTAAGGAGCAAAATATTTCTTACCCTCAAAATTCTCTGGAAACTAAATAATGCAGCCTGCTTCATCAATTTTCATCAAACCAAATGCAGTGGTATGCCCTTCATCCATGGGCAGTGCTGCCACCATAATATCAACTTCAATTTCAGTCACAAAGGGATGCCCCCTGGACATTAATTCCTCACCCACATCAGTACAATAACCACCCATAGCAGCAAACTCACTTCTGTAAACAAGCCTCAGTAAATTTATGGCCCCCTCTCTGTAACACCCCGTTCCCGAAAAGACATTTTAGAATTTTTGAGGAGCCAGTGTGCTACTAGTAAACTTGAACTTAAAACTTTTTCTTTTTAACAATGCACCAGATGCGAAAAATTTCTATAAAATAACAAACTTCAATAAATACTGAAAATCCAAAATAAGGTCTGCGGAAGCACTTATGAAAAATAAGGAAGTCTCATGTGCTTATCAAAATAATTTATTTAAAACTTAGAACCATAAAAATAATCATAACATAATCTGTCTGGGCCTCTGTCTCGCCTCCCTGGGTCAAGTTCTGTCCTGCAGTCTCGTCTTCATAAATGTCATCACCTGGGGTGGTTTAAAAACATAAAAACAAACTAAAATGAGTTGAATACTCAATAAGTAACACATCATACAGTAAACATAATAAACATAAGGTTTCTTAAAAAGCGTGCATATTCATAAATACATTCATAAATAACATGACATAAACATTAACTTATCTTTCACTTGTCATAGGCCGTTACCCACTGTTGACCCCCGTGAGTTAGGGTTAGCGAATCTAAATAGATTCCGATTCCGCCCGTGGCCGCGGGTTGTGGAATCCATACATAAGGAAGACAATACTGGGTGCACTACCAGCATGCACGACCTGGCAATGCAATATGCCCATAACATAGGTACCGTTTTCATATCATAACATAGGCCGTTACATATTTTATCAAATCATACTTGCATACTTGACATTTCATAGATTTCAAAAGAAATCACATACATATCATATCATAGATTTCAAAAGAAATCACATACATACTTGTCATATCGTATCATAGATTTCAAACGAAATCGCATTCTTTCATAAACATCATGATACATGTTTCATCGCATAAAATCATGATTTTTCATAAATATTTTACGAAATAACTCTCTCATAAAATCATGCATTTCCTAAATAATTTTATGAATAATCTTTCACATAAAATCATGCATTTCATAAATAATTTCATGAATAGTCTTTCACATAAAATATGACTTCTTCATAATTTTATCATATTTTGGGTACGTAAAAAGGGGCTTCCAATAAAGGGCATACATGCATAATATCTTTTATAAAAAGACAAACAGCTCACTGTACATACGCGTAAGGATATGATCATGCTACTTACCTCGTAGCGCTAATCCAATATTTCCGGGCGTGACTGATTTCCTATAAGATAGACACGTAGCTTACGTAAATTTCTACTTAAAGACATACCTCTTAATTAAACTAGAAATTCCAACTTAATCTATATTTTTCATTAACTTTGGTCTTTCAAACTCTAAAATCGCATTGACTCTATAATATTGACATCAATTCTGTATATCTAGAGTTTATATGTCCCACTTAAAATACAACTCTATCACTATGATACAAATCTAATTAACCTCAAGCCCAGCCCACAGCTAAGTCAAATCCAATTTAAAAATACAAGTCCATCTAAACATTATTATAATCTGAAATAGTTGCAAATTCTAGCCCATAAAGATATTACCCTATGAGCCCAAACAAAAGAATAAGCCCATCCCACCCTTATACGGGCCTAAGGCCCACGACTCAACAGGAACTAAGGTTCTTTCTAGAACCCGAAATCATGGCACATCCGAAAACAAGAAAAAAAACAACAGCGTTTGAGAGAGAGAGAGAGAGAGAGAGATGGGTCTGCGATGGAGGAGCTCACCGAGGGAGGAGCTGCACGGCACGGCTGCTGGAACCAAAGTGGCGCAACTGGGTTCCTTTGGGCTGGTTAGTGCGACGCCGAGAGAGAGGATGAGTGAGAGAGAACGGAGAGAGATTTTTCACACCACACAACGTGCATGGGGGCTTCGGGTGGTGGCGTTGGGCGTCACTGGGCGGTGGAGGCTAGACGTCCGGCAATATCTGTTGCTGCTGACGGTGGCGTTGCGGCCCACCAGTGGCAGAACATGGCTCTTGGTTTGGGGAAGGATGCTCTGTTTCGATGGGCTAAAATAGAGGAGCTTCAGCTTCCGCTTTCCATGGAAGATGATGATGGTGGCTACTGAGTTTGGGCTGCTTTCGAGGGTGGAGAGGAAAAGCTATGGTTGCTGCGTGATTGTAGTTGTGCGGTGGTCTCGCGTTTGCTCTACGGTGAGTGTTGGTTGTGTTTGGAGGGTGAACGCTAAGTGGTGAACCGGGGGGTCGCCGTGCTGCGGGACTTAACGTGGGGTTGGTTTCGGTTCTGAAAACCCTAGGATATATCAAAGGCAGTGTGTGTAAGGCTGTGTGTGAGTGTATAAATAAACACAGTGTCGTGCAAGCGGAGGAAACAGATGGAGCCGTGCATGCATTTTATTGATACGTGATTGGAAGACTCACGGTGGAGCGCATTGCGGCTTGCATTCTTTGGTGAGTGAAACGTGTATATGTATATATGTTTGAGAACCTAAAGAAAACCCTAGATAAAAATAAAGGAAGAGACGTGCATGTGCACGTGGGTGGATTAGGTTTGGTGCATGTTTCAAATTCAAAGAAGAAAAAATCCGGTAGAGAGGAGTTGTATTATGAAGAGGATTCATGGGTTTGGAGGGAAAATAATAATAATAATGGAGATTTAACTCTAGGTTTATAAAAAAAATCATATGATAATTTGCTTTAACTCATAAAAAATTTTATCTGCAATTTTATTTCTAAATAAAAGATCGGGCCGTTACACTCTCAGATCTCCAATGTTGGCGTATGTGGAAGAAAATCATTGCCAAAGAAAAATACCTGGGCAACCTTTTCTGAACAATCTATGCTCCACAAGAAGAGAGGTTCCTCATCAATGTTGATCAGCTTCTCGTTCCTTCCAAATGGCCACCAAAAAACACATTTAATCTTACCCTGCGGTGTGGATATTTCAGTTGACCTCCACAAACTCTTAATTGGAGGCCTTTTTTTATCACTACAGCTCCGAATATCACTAGAGGGGGATAACACAACAACATTTGAACTCACACTGGCAACTTTCCTCTTAAGGATTTGGACCTGTTCAAGTTCCATTTTCAACCTCAATTCTAATTCCTTCCTTTCAGACTGTGACATCTTTGACAATGAAAAAACTTGCATCGGTACCACAAAACTGTCACAACCATCTGCAATCATGCTAATGCATTTTCTCTTCAGGGCATATGAATCCTCAGAAACCGTTATCTCCGTGTCAACCCGTCCAGAACTACCGAAGCCTTTTGATTCACCCATCGTCTCAACAGCATGCCGGTAATCCGGGACAAAAGCAGATGAATGCCCTTTAGAGTATTTTTGTGACTTTCCCATCATTTGTGACACTAAACACTTCCTCGATTCCTTCTGTCCAGTGAAATCTATGGGGACACTAGGTGCCATATGATAAACCTCAAATAACTAGGCCTCTCGACAGAGCCGTCGAAAATAAGCAAGATCCCACAACAGCCTCCATACCCTGTCGCCATGGTCTTCAAGCGTCTTCAGGTCGCTCACGGCCTCCACGATGGCAGAATTGACCACCTCCGTCGAACACGACCTTATGGCCATTTTAGACTCCTTTGTTCCGTGGTGATTATCTCGAATCCACTTCTCATGCTTCACCTGACCATCGACGGTTTCTTCTTCTGCCTTAGACTTCCATCCATCGTGCCTTAACGCTGACTCCCAATGCATCCTATAACCCGTATTGAGCTCTATCACTGGATCGAGAGATTTCTCCTTTAGCTGAAAGGCATTTTGATGCCTCCATTCACGAAGATAAAACCAATCCTCGGGCTCCATCTCAGTCGGCGGTGGAAGCATGGGCCCATCCGAGACAAAAAGGTTGTCATCAGCGTCGTTTGCACCTACACCGTAACCATTTCCGTTCTCTGCATGGATCTGATCATACGGAGACTGGGAGTAGCTAGAGTTTGGATCATCCATTCCAAAGATCCCCGGAGAGTCAGAGGCGTGGCCGATGACAATATCACCGTCCGCAAGGAACCCTCCAGAGAAGTCTTTTACAGCAGCTAGAAAGTTGGAGTAGGATCTGGATCTGTAATCGCCGCCAACGAAGTTCTCATCGTCGTCTTCAATGAAATGATGATCAGAAGAGTTGATGTTCATCTCCTTACCATCGATGTCGTACGTGTCGAAGGAAGACATCTCTCTCGAAATGCTACTCTGAGTTTCATCAATTGCATTCGTCGTTGTTTTCTTTGCTTCAAGAACAACATACCCATCGTCAAATATTGCCATCCCTATCAATAGAACATGATCTTCTAAAACAATGCCTCTTATGTCTCACTTGGTGTTGCTCCAATAGGTAGATGTTTCTCTCATAAGCATACTCGATATTGAGCTTCACATAGTAAATAGTGAAGGAAGAATTGACTAAGATTTTTAAGTTCTTCCCGTCCGGAGACTTCACTGTAAGAACCATTTGACCAGGATCTCTATAGAAATCATCATAAAGTGCACGGTGATAATTCTGAAAACATTTTTGAAGTTCTTCATTACTCAACTCCATAGCAAGATCGGTGGCTCTAGATATCACTTGTTAGAGACCCCCTTGTAATTCCGTGTAACTTGTGAATTTTGTTGTAATGAAATGAGAAATGGGAAAAAGCTGCAATGTAATAAGGATTGCTGTAAAATGAAATGAGAGTTTGCGGAAGTAATAATAGGCGTAGGGAAGGTGTTTGATAAAGAGTCTCATAGACTTATTTGTATTGATAAGGGAAACTTTGAGGGTTTCCAACCTCCATACACATATCAGTTCTTTTCCAGATTTCAGAATAATCCCTCCCCTCAGTCCCTTCCCTTATGCTCATGCAGAATAACAAACCATACCAATAAAAGACTGACACGTAAACATCTAGCAACTAACTACTACAAAGAGACAAAATACAATAATAGCTGAAATTCTCTAGAATGCCAAACGGTGCGTATGGCACTGATTATTGAGGCTGTGTAATCTCATTTCTCCAAAATGGTGTACTGCATCAGGTTCCTAACATATTTGCTCAAAAAAAATAGAAGTGGGTGTATTCACGTTTTATCCAAGCACGATATAGCCTTTTCCATTATCAAGTCAAGTCTAGTGTGGATCCATTGGTGTGACTAGAAGAAATATGCACCAATGAGCAATGATGGTTATATATTCCCCTTGAATCAGCTTAATTATAAAGGAGACTCCAAGGAATCAACAGCTTATTCAAATGGGCAATGATGGTTATATTCCCCTTCATTTACTCATGTAGAGTGGATTACAGACGTCCTTCACAATGCATTAGTTCAATGGGCATAAGTGATGAATTGTATAATTTTTTATATTTTATCACTTCTTAATTTTAAACTTTAGTATAATTTCATTTATTTTTGTTGATTTTAGACTTCATTATCATTATTTAAATTTATTTCAGATTTAAAGAAAATGAAGACTCAATTTTACAACCCTATCGTTAGAAACTCTTTTATTTAAATGAAGACATTATTTGAATATAAAAACTGCTGAATATAAGAAAAAATACATGCAAAAGTGGCAATTATTTTATGGCTTGCTTGAGGTAGCTGGGTTCTTGAGCGGATATACACAAATAAGCGAGTTTGACTTGGCTTTATAAGTTGGAATTAAATATGGGCTATTATTTTGATTTGGAAGGAGACGTAAGAGAGCTGGCAGGCACGATACGGAAGTGAACTGCATGAAAGGCTGGAAGGAATGCACGCACGGGCGAGACACAAAGTTTGAATTTCGAATTTACTTTTCCGAAAAGAGAGGGACGAACCTAAAGAAATAAAGCAGAGTTAAAAAAACAAAAAAAGGATTTGTATGAGGGACGGAAGTACAAAAGTAAAAAAAAAAAAAAAAAAAAAAAAGAAGAGAGAAAAGTAATTTTTGTCGTTTATGGAAAAAGGAGTTAATTGAATATTTGACTTTTCAAAAGAAAGAAAAAAAGTAACGGGGAAGAAAAGAAAAAGAAAGAGAAAAGAAGAAACCGGGACCAACGCTTCAGACTTTTTCGACTTTTGGATTTTCTTTGGAGTGTTCCGTTTCAGACGACTTGGAGAGGCACAGACGGGTTGCGACGTAGGTATCATTTAGATTCCAAGATAACTTGAGATAAATTAAAATATATTATAAATAGTAATAAGATAGATTATAAATAGTAATAAAATTTATGAATTAAAATTGATAAATAGTAATAAATAGTAATGAGATGAGTTGAAATGAGTTGAGATGACTTGAAATGACTTCCGAATACAAACCATCCTTTAAAAGACGTTGTGACTTGGAGGATGCTACCGTGGACTGCGAGGAGTAGTGTCATTTTTTTCTATTATTTTCTTAGAAAAATTAAGGTGAATTTATTTATGTTGAATTTAATTTTTAACATAAACTAAATTTTCTTTATTCTAGGAAAAAGATGTAATATAGTTTCGAACTATGCTTGCTTTTCTATTCTACTTTGAAGTAATTCTCTTCTATGTTTGTCTAATTTATTCTGAATTTATTACTTTTAATTAACTGGCTATTAATTAGATGATTTTAATATTGTGATTTGTTGTCGAAAGAGGGAATTATAAGATAGATCTTGGATATTTCGGCATAGGTAAATATAGAGATCGAAAGACTTATATGAACCTATGTAATATTAAAATCATTGGTCTTATTGCTTTCTTGCTTTATTAATTTGCATATTCTTGTGTAAAATGATGAACAAGAATAATTTTCAATTGACTATTGAAAGAGGCTTTTGGATGTTTGTGGAGATTTGCTAACACTCAGAGAGAATTAAATTCAATTAGTTAGATAAGTAAAGCATAGTGAGGAATTAGGTGAAATCGATTTCCTAGAAATTTTCTTTCCCATTAATTTGATCTTCGAACAAACAGTTCTATTTTCCTTTGAGTATTTTCTTTGAATTAATTATATTTTAATTTGTAATTACAAAAATCTTAGTGACTTTTCTAAATAAAATCGAGATTAGTATAATTTCGGTATTTGTCAAAAGTAATTTATCAATCATTGAGGACGATATTCTTCTTATCACTTTACTACAAAACTACGATACTGTGCACTTATAGTTTTGCACCAATCAAGTTTTTGGCGTCTTTGCCGGGAATTGATTTCTTCTTATTTTTGTCAATATTGATACAAAGTAATCTTGGTTTTAATTTAGAATTTTATTTTATTTTATTTTCTCTCTAGGTGTGTTTTTGACGTTGGATACGCCGTGCTAGAACTCGTGGCATTACTCATTTTGATCCGGAGATTGAAAAAACTCTTAGATCACAAAGAAAGAAGAAAGTACTAGCCATGGCTGACGGACAACATGATGCACCGCCACACACCTTGAAGGATTATGTGCGGCCAATTGTGATTGACGGCTACTCGGGTATAAGACGCCAGACCATTAATGCCAATAATTTTGAGCTCAAACCAGCCTTGATCAGCATGGTGCAACAAACCCAATTTAGTGGATCGCCACTTGATGATCCCAATATTCATTTGACGATGTTCTTGGAGATTTATGACATTGTAAAGATTAATGGTGTTATTGAAGACACCATTAGACTGAGATTATTTCCTTTCTCTTTGAGGGACAAAGCAAGAGGTTGGCTACAATCTCTACAATCGGGAAGCATCACTAGTTGGCAGAACATGGATGAAAAGTTTCTTGCTAAATTTTTT